>NC_086446.1:722035526-722369988 GCF_028390025.1 Pseudophryne corroboree
AATTTATTCACAAACATAAATACTAAAAATACATGACTGGTAAAAGTGCAACTGAATACTTCCATAAAGTGGCTGGTGCTTAGTATAAACAGGAAAGAAGCTCTCACCCTCTCCCTGTATTGCGGTGGGCTAGCTTATGAAATAAGCTGGTGTGGTCCTAGGCTGAAATAGCCAAGCACCACCGCAAACAGTTTTTCAGCATCAGATCCCCTTCAGTCCACATGTATCAGTCCTCAGTCCAAGACAACGCGTTTCGGTTCCCAAGAACCTTTGTTTATACTAAGCACCAGCCACTTTATGGAAGTATTCAGTTGCACTTTTACCAGTCATGTATTTTTAGTATTTATGTTTGTGAATAAATTTGTAATCCTTTGGGTTTACATTGTGATTTAATTGCCATTTTTATACCTTTCCACCACATGGTAACACCCGCCATTCAGCGATAAAATACAATCTAAGGGGTTTTGTGGTGACAATTATTTGTTGGAAATAGTACTCACATCCTATCGATCAAGCGCCAGTGACACCCAGTTCGTCTTGTTGTACCCTCTTGTATCATTGGGAATTGATGTTTTCTTCCCCCCATTGAACAGGGTGTCTGGGCAGCTTGCTTTGATTTTACTGCGCACATCTGATACTGCACCTATTCGTTCCACATCCACATATTTCCTCAATAAGTGTTAGTTCATACCCCGGCTAGGACTCCCTCTGGAATTGTGTCCATAGAACTTATTATTGGAGAGTTGATGAAAGCAATGGAGTAAAGAATGTCCCTTTTAAGCATACCAATGCAAGCGTTTCAAGCAGATAGGGAAAACTCCAATTTCTCCGCAGATGGTGATGTCCAGGGAAATGCTGTCCAATTAGTGCCGTGTGGGTAATGAAGATGAAAAATGTCCAGCAATGTTGAGGGTATTTTTGAGGATGTGTCCGTCAGTCTCTAACTCAACGCGTTTCGCTGGTGTTAACACCCAGCTTCCTCAGGAGTGAATGAAACGCGTTGAGTTGAAACGCTTGCATTGGTATGCTTAAAATGGACATTCTTTACTCCATTGCTTTCATCAACTCTCCAATAATAAGTTCTATGGACACAATTCCAGAGGGAGTCCTAGCCGGGGTATGAACTAACACTTATTGAGGAAATATGTGGATGTGCCATTTTATATGATCATTTAACTTCTAATCATGCTGTATAGGCATCTGTGATTTTAAGATATTATTCTTTTTAAATTCATTATACATATCTTTTCAGCATAACCTACCGTCCTGGATTTGTTTTAAATTAGAGTATTACCTTTACTTTATACAACCTAGCGCTGGTGATTATTTTTGTATCTGGCACTGGGGGCAATGTGTGTTTCTGGCACTGGGGATTTGTGTTTCTGGCACTGGGGGGGCATTTGTTTTTATAGCACCTGGGGCATTTCTGTATCTGGCACAGGGGGCAATGTGTTTTTTTGGCACAGGTGGCAATGTGTGTTTCTGGCACCTGGGGCATTTGTATTTCTGGCACTGGGGGTCATTTGTGTTTCTGGCACCGCGGGGCATTTCTGTATCTGGCACTGGGGGCATTGTGTGTTTCTGGCACTGGGGGCATTTGTGTTTCTGGCACTGGGGGGCATTTGTGTTTCTGGCACCGTGGGGCATTTCTGTATCTGGCACAGGGGGCAATGTGTGTTTCTGGCACTTGTTCTTGCTGGACATAGCTGTGGGGTTGCCACTTGCTCCACTACCGGCTCTTCCACTTCTGCCCCTTGGCCTGTGGTAGGCTCCACCTCCAGCTGCGGGGTAAGTTCCTGCAATATAAGAAAAACAAAAATTAGGTCTATGTTAAAATTTGTGGGTAGCATACCAAACAAATGTGTGTGTACTACTACTTACCAGATCCAGACTCTCCTGGGCCTCCTCTTCTACAAGAACTGGAGACTCTGGATCCAGAGCGTCCCGTGACCTTCCCCTCGGCTCTTGTTCCATAATGAACTTCAATTGGTCATAGTACCACAGCGTCGGTTTATAGACCTCATCAGTCCCGGCTCTGGATTGCTGCGATTCCTGCACCTTCTTGTGTTCCTTGACAAAGACTGTTTGGAAATTTGCTATTTTCTTCTTCACCCAAGGCACATCGGCAACAGAGTTTCTGCCTCTACTGTACAGGATGAGCTGCTGATATGCCCGATTTCTCTTTGTTCTGTTGGCATAGTCCGGACTTCTGACACGCCACAGACACTCGTTCTCATTGTCGACATTGTAAATGTCTGTATTTTGACCTTGTCGGTATTTTAAATGTCGGTATTTTGACCTTGTCAGGATTTTGACCTTGTCGGGATTTTAACCGTCGGTCAATTGTTGTCGGGATTTTGACCGTCTGGATTTTGAGTGTAGGCATTTCATACTAAACCCCTTTACTCACAGTCCTAAAAGTTTTCCTGCTGATTGGTATCCACAAGTGTATACAGCTCAAACCGGCCAGGTACATTTCTATAGTATAGAGGTTCTATGTGAGTCATATGTCTCATTATTATGTATCATATCCCTATATAGTATCATACCTCCCAACATTGGTAGTGCGCAAGGAGGGACATTTGCCTGCTCCCAAAATTAGAGTGTGTGGCTTACTGACAAGGGGCGTGGCCTCATGGAGAATGCTGAACCGGCAAGCCTTGCCCCTGTTTTTCGTCACGCTAGGGACTTCCCCAATTCTCTGGGAGCTGTTGGACAGCCCTCACCCTCTCTCCGTGCCTCTCCCCCAGCTGGCACCATGTGTATGGATGACGGGCGCATGCGGGAAACTGTGCCCCGCAGGTGGGACAGCTGGACAGTCCCAGAAAAATGTGACTGTCCAGCTAAAATCGTGACAGTTTGGAGGTATGCGGTACACAGGGGTGCTGACTGCTCCTCTGGGCCCTGATAGTCGGAAGGGGTGAGGCCAACTCGAGGAAATGTGGCCAGCCCAGGACCCCTCCTTATAAAATATTAAAAACAACACTTTGGGCCAAGGGGGCCATTCCGACCCGATCGCACGCTGCACTTCTTCTTAGCTGTGCGATTGGGTCGGTACTGCGCATGCGTGTCGTTGCCCGGCGACGGCTGTCCCCGGGCAGCGATGCCGGGAACGAGGAAAGCGGTTGCAGCGGCGACCACAAGAAGATTGACAGGAGGAAGGCGTGTCAGGGCGTCAACTGACCGTTTTCCGGGAGTGGTCCAGCGAACGCAGGCGTGTCCAGGCATTTTGAAGGCGGATGTCTGACGTCAAATCCGGGACCTGCAACGCTGGATCCGTTGCAAATGGTAAGTAGGTCTAGGGCTGCTCTTGTTTTACGTGAAACTTTTTTAGCATAGCAGGGCTGCACAAGCGTTCACAGCCCTGCTATGCTAAAACACACTCCCCATAGGCAGCGTCAGGTTGATTGCACGAGCAGCAAAAAGTTGCTACGTGCGATCAACTTGGAATGACCCCCAAATGTAATAGAGTGAGAGTTTCAAAAAGTGAGAGATTTGGTAACGTTTTGAAGTTCCAATCATTTACACAGCAAGATCAACCTGGTTTTGCAGTGTAAATGATTGCCACTTTAAAAAAAAGCCCTGAAAAACCTTACCAAATCTCTCACTTTCTGAAACTCTCACTCTATTACATTTGGCCCTTTATGTGCGATCACTTCCCCCACTCCCCGCACATCATTCAGGAAAAGAGAGGCCTGCTACAGCGTGTGCTGAGCTGAGGAGAGAGGCAGTCTCTTCTCAGCCACTACCTGCAATGGGGGTGGGGGAGATGTGGTGATTAGAGGGGGTCATTCCGAGTTGTTCGCTCGTTGCCGATTTTCGCTATACTGCGATTTGTTGCTAATTGCGCATGCGCATGGTACACAGCACGCATGCGCTTAGTTATTAAACACAAAACTTAGTAGATTTACACAAGCTCCAGAGACGTTTTTTCATTGCTCGAGTGATCGTAGTGTGATTGACAGGAAGTGGGTGTTTCTGGGCGGAAACTTGCCGTTTTCAGGGAGTGTGCTGAAAAACGCAGGCGTTCCACGTAAAAACACAGGAGTGGATATAGAAAAATTAAAGCGCTAACTGGTCACATATGAGAGCAGAAGGTCACGTGAAATTACACATTTATTGAAATGTAAAAGAAACTTAAAAATAGTTTAAAAATTGTAGCAATGTATGAAATGAGCATTGGAGGACATATTAAAGTGTCAAATTCGCTGTGTATCTCTCAGTCCTGATAAGAATGTATAGACAGTTCACACCTGTTCCAATGAAACAGTCCCTTAATTAATATGCTCACGGTATCCCGTCAATGTTCCATCATGTATAATAGTTACCACCAGCAAATGTCCAAGGTGTTTAAGCGGATAGGCATCCGCAACGGCTTGTCCCTTGTTTGGCTGTGGGTGATGGATGTTCTTCAAACGGGTCCGCAAGTTGAGCCAATGGTGGGGACCTGGTCCAGGTGGAGAGTCTTCAGGAATGGGTAATGGAAGGTACGCACACACAGCACCAATCGCCAACGCGTTTCGTTGCGGTCACGCAACTTTTTCAAGGTAATGGAGGTGCTGCTATCCAGGGTTTTTATACCCTTTACAAAATGGTTGCTCATTTGCATATGTGATTGACAGTGACCAAATACTCTCATTATGTGACCAGAAATGACAGACAAACAATTTAAAATGTTGAATAACCAATACATGGTTAATAATAAGTATAATACACTTCATTTTTTATATAACTATGGTTTAATCAATAATAAAGGATCAAATCATGTGACTTCTATAATTCAGTGGGAAGAAAGAGATAATATAAAACCCGGAGTAAAGTGCAAAGGATCTCCCATCAGTCCTATATAAAGAGGGGCTCAGGGTCATATCCGTACATTACATGAGATCACCCGGCGTGAATAAAGAACAGGTGAAATACAGCACTTACTGAGACGCTGACACCTGTGGATTTAACTGCACGTCATTTGTCCGCGACCGGGAGTCTGGATAACAGTGACGTGTGAGCGTCTCCACTGTTCACGTCACTGGGCCTCGCATGAGAGTCGCGTCCAAGTGACGCGACCGTCGGGTTACGCTTATATAGAATGAATGGAAGCGGCAGGGATTGGTCCGCTGTCCGGCCATCGCCATAGTAACGGATGGGCGTGGAGATTACCATGGTAGCGGACAACGCAGTGCGCGTCACCTAGGCAACACACGCCGCACTGTCCACCGTCACAGCAAGCAGGGTGCATATTAAAAAACATATATATAATTGATACTTGCATATAAAATAAAGTGCTCACTGTAAATGTGATAAGTGAATGAATTAATAAAACGAAACAATACCGATAGGGAGAAGAGAGCCACAGAAACATTTTTGATGAATAGTGGTATTTTCAGGGAGCGGTGGTGAATGCTGATAATGATAAACAGTGAATGATAACAAATTTATCCTAATGGTAAAACACTTGGAGGATCATATATGTATAAGCATAGTACATATATAATAAATATGAAAAAGACAAATAATAACACATAGAAAAATATATATAGTAATAATAATTATTGTAATATAAATTATTCAAAAGGTTCTTTCTTTATAATAAACACTTGAGTGTGGGTATGCATCATAAAAAATATTTTACTAAGAAAACGGGGGGATTGGAGGGATCACAAAACTGGATTCAGTTCTACCTGTTCATTTAGGCCAGAGGGGTATATCGTATTGAGCCTAAACATCCAATAGAGCTCTTGTTTACAGAGTAATTTATACCGATCCCCACCCCTCTTAGTTTTCACAATGTGTTCAATGGCTACTACTCCTAGGAGGCTGGGGTCACTATCATGACAGTCTCTAAAATGTCTAGAGACGCTATGTGTCTGGGATTTGTTTATGATATTCCGACGGTGTTCCATAAACCGGACTTTAATACTTCTCGTCGTCCGTCCCACATACCTTTTATTACAAGCACATGTCAGCAGGTATATGACATAGTTGGTATCACAGTTCATAAAATTGCTGAGATTGAATTCTTCACTTCCCTCAACAGAGATCGATGTAGTTTTCTTAGGGATATGTTTACAGGTGGTGCACCTATTTGCACCACAACGGTGGAAACCAGGAGGGCGTACTGGTATCCATGACTCTCGTATTCCTCCCTCTAAGTCTATTGGGGGAACTGTTTTGAGACAACTAGGTGCCAGGATATTTTTTAGGGAGCGTCCTTTTTTAAAAATGAACTTGGGTCTGTCTGGCAAAGTTCCTCTTAATACTGCATCCTGGTTTAACATCCCAAAATTCCTGCCTATGATTCTCTTAATCGCCATACTCTCACTATTAAAGATTGAGATGAAGGCCAGATTTTCTTGCTGAGTGTTATACGTGTGGTCACTGTCCCGTTCTATTGAGGATTGAGTCTTACTGGTTTTAGGTTTGAGAAGGGTATCTCTATTTATTTGTAAGACTTCTTGCATGGTTTTCTTTAATGATGGTTGTGGATAACCCCTTGATTGGAACGCTTCAGTCATTAAATTTGCTTGTTCTAGATAT
The DNA here is from genome assembly GCF_028390025.1 of Pseudophryne corroboree. Taxonomy (NCBI): domain Eukaryota; kingdom Metazoa; phylum Chordata; class Amphibia; order Anura; family Myobatrachidae; genus Pseudophryne; species Pseudophryne corroboree. Next base: position 722,042,061 of record NC_086446.1, read on the forward strand.
TTGCTATCTTCCGTGCAGTTACGCCTTAAACGTAAAAATTGCCCCCGGGGGATGTTTTTCTTCCAAGGGGGGTAGTGAGCACTCTGGTAGTGCAGATAGGCATTAGTTGCCACTTCTTTAGTAAAATTGGAAGTGTATATTTTACCATCCCTGGCTTCTAGTGTTAGATCCAAAAAATTAATAGTGTCAGGGTGATAGGAGTGAGTAAAACGAAGATTAAAGTGATTAGAATTTAGGCTAGTAACAAAGTGAAGTGCCGATGATAGATCCCCATCCCAAATGATAAATAGATCATCTATATATCGGCCATAGAGGACCAGATTCGCGCCAAAGTCCCCGCCCCACACATGGGTATCCTCGAAGGCACCCATGTATAGGTTGGCATAACTCGGCGCAAATCTGGTCCCCATGGCCGTGCCCATCACCTGAAGATAATAAGTGTCCAAAAACATAAAATAGTTGTGTTTAAGTATAAAGGAAATAGCATCCAACAAAAAGGTCTCGTGTCTCTCAGAAAGGTCACCATCAGTATGTAATCTCTTTGCTATTGCATCGCGCCCAAGATCGTGTGGAATATTGGTGTATAAACTTTGTACATCCAGAGTCATAAATGCATAGCTCTCTTTCCATGTCACACCTTTTAACTGTTGTAGAAAATGGGTGGTGTCTTTGATGTGGGACCTTAGCGTCGAGACACGAGGTTGGAGAAAGGAGTCAACATAAAAGGACAGATTGGAGGATAGAGAACCAATACCCGAGATAATGGGACGTCCAGGGGGTGCACTGAGTGACTTGTGTATCTTAGGGAGGTGATAGAAAATAGGAACAGTGGGGTGTTTGATAAACAAAAAATTAAATTCATCCTTGGAGATAACTCCAGCGGTCAGGGCATCATCAAGTAGATGTTGAAACTCCCTTAGAAAATTTTGTGTCGGATCAAAATCAAGTTTCCTATAAAATATAGTATCTTTTAATTGCCGGTTGGCCTCATTAATATATTCCGTCCTATCCTGCACCACCAGACCACCCCCCTTGTCAGCCTCCCTAAATACCAGGGTGGTGTCTTTTGTCAGATCTCGTAGTGCTTTGCGCTCCCATTTATTTAGATTAGTACGGGGCCTCTTATTTTTGGCTTTTCCCTGTTGACAAAGATCTCTGAAATCATTGAGGGTGGTCTTGTAAAAGCACTCTATCATTGGGCTCTTATAGGAGAGGGGATAAAACTCGGACTTGCGTCTGAAGATACTCCTATTGACATCAAATATTTTTTCTGGAATGTCAACTGGAGTCTCAGGGTTGCTATCTAGAAGTTCTTGGAGGATGGTAAGGGCCGGGTCATCCCCTGAGTCGAGGGTAATCGCAAGGCCCTCTTCTTCATGTTGTCGTAGGTTGCGCTGAATAAAATAGCGTTTCCTACATAGAGTGCGGATAAATCTATTCAGTTCCACGAACAGATTGAACATATTGGGGGTATTTGTGGGTGCAAAACCAAGTCCTTTAGTTAGTATAGACTTCTCAGTTACAGAGAGTTTCTTGCTGGACAAGTTAAAGATGTTATTGGGGGGTCTTAAATGATCTGTTAATCCCAACCTCTTGGCTGTCTTCTTTTTCCCCCCTCTGCACCCTCGATACTTCTTGACCTCCTTCTTTTTGGTGTTTGTTTTCCCCAATTTGTCCTTGATAACGGTCCCCGTCCTCCCCCTTGTCTTTCTTCTAAAAAAACCTCAGATTTGGGATCATCTTGTTGTCTCATAGATCTTTGTTCCCTAGGTCTGGCTCCCAATTGTGAAGGGGGATTGGTACGGTTCATCCGATCAGTTTGATCCGTATCAGGTTGGTTGGGGGAATAGTGATGGGTGTCTTTGTCTCTTATACTGAATTTGGTGGGATATGTCCTAGGTGTGTCTTTTTTCCTCCACTCTCTGTTTGTATTTGTATGTTCCCTATTTGGATCTCGATTGGTATTTTTGTAATTCCTAATACGTCCTGTTTTGTAATCTTCCAAATCCCTTTGAAATTTCTTACATTTGCTGTCTACAACTGATTGTTCAAACTTAGTCATTCTTTCCATGACTATTTGATCTCTCTCTTGATAGTCCTTTGTACTAGCAAAGGGTTCTAATTTAATTTTGAGGGATTCTATCTCTAGCTCCACCTCCTTGGCCTTCTGGTTCCTATATTTAATTACAAGTTCCATTAAATTGAGGGAACATCTATCTAGAATTTTTTCCCATGATTCTTCAAATTCTCCGTTCCCGTTAAAAATGGAGGGTTTGAAGAGTCTGAGGCCTCTGGGTATCATATTTTTATCCACATATTTCTGGAGATTGACCCCATCTAGCCAATGTTTCGTCTCAGATCTCATCAAATCCTCCAATTTGTAAAATTCATTTTTTAATTGGTTAATTACATCAGTAGTACTATTCTCTGAAGGGTTGTCCCATTTACTGAGAAAACCCATCCTCCTAGTATGTCTGTCATTATAGGTGGAGAAGCTCCCCATCTCTGCAGCCTGGAGTGAGACTATGTGAAACTGTGAAAGTAAAGAAAAAACACCCTAAGGTGGATTTTCTCCAGGCGCTGATGAGGGAGATGCACCACAGCAGCTGAAACAAATGGGGTTGGTCAGACCCCCAAAACACAAATGGATATAGAAAAATTAAAGCGCTAACTGGTCACATATGAGAGCAGAAGGTCACGTGAAATTACACATTTATTGAAATGTAAAAGAAACTTAAAAATAGTTTAAAAATTGTAGCAATGTATGAAATGAGCATTGGAGGACATATTAAAGTGTCAAATTCGCTGTGTATCTCTCAGTCCTGATAAGAATGTATAGACAGTTCACACCTGTTCCAATGAAACAGTCCCTTAATTAATATGCTCACGGTATCCCGTCAATGTTCCATCATGTATAATAGTTACCACCAGCAAATGTCCAAGGTGTTTAAGCGGATAGGCATCCGCAACGGCTTGTCCCTTGTTTGGCTGTGGGTGATGGATGTTCTTCAAACGGGTCCGCAAGTTGAGCCAATGGTGGGGACCTGGTCCAGGTGGAGAGTCTTCAGGAATGGGTAATGGAAGGTACGCACACACAGCACCAATCGCCAACGCGTTTCGTTGCGGTCACGCAACTTTTTCAAGGTAATGGAGGTGCTGCTATCCAGGGTTTTTATACCCTTTACAAAATGGTTGCTCATTTGCATATGTGATTGACAGTGACCAAATACTCTCATTATGTGACCAGAAATGACAGACAAACAATTTAAAATGTTGAATAACCAATACATGGTTAATAATAAGTATAATACACTTCATTTTTTATATAACTATGGTTTAATCAATAATAAAGGATCAAATCATGTGACTTCTATAATTCAGTGGGAAGAAAGAGATAATATAAAACCCGGAGTAAAGTGCAAAGGATCTCCCATCAGTCCTATATAAAGAGGGGCTCAGGGTCATATCCGTACATTACATGAGATCACCCGGCGTGAATAAAGAACAGGTGAAATACAGCACTTACTGAGACGCTGACACCTGTGGATTTAACTGCACGTCATTTGTCCGCGACCGGGAGTCTGGATAACAGTGACGTGTGAGCGTCTCCACTGTTCACGTCACTGGGCCTCGCATGAGAGTCGCGTCCAAGTGACGCGACCGTCGGGTTACGCTTATATAGAATGAATGGAAGCGGCAGGGATTGGTCCGCTGTCCGGCCATCGCCATAGTAACGGATGGGCGTGGAGATTACCATGGTAGCGGACAACGCAGTGCGCGTCACCTAGGCAACACACGCCGCACTGTCCACCGTCACAGCAAGCAGGGTGCATATTAAAAAACATATATATAATTGATACTTGCATATAAAATAAAGTGCTCACTGTAAATGTGATAAGTGAATGAATTAATAAAACGAAACAATACCGATAGGGAGAAGAGAGCCACAGAAACATTTTTGATGAATAGTGGTATTTTCAGGGAGCGGTGGTGAATGCTGATAATGATAAACAGTGAATGATAACAAATTTATCCTAATGGTAAAACACTTGGAGGATCATATATGTATAAGCATAGTACATATATAATAAATATGAAAAAGACAAAGAATAACACATAGAAAAATATATATAGTAATAATAATTATTGTAATATAAATTATTCAAAAGGTTCTTTCTTTATAATAAACACTTGAGTGTGGGTATGCATCATAAAAAATATTTTACTAAGAAAACGGGGGGATTGGAGGGATCACAAAACTGGATTCAGTTCTACCTGTTCATTTAGGCCAGAGGGGTATATCGTATTGAGCCTAAACATCCAATAGAGCTCTTGTTTACAGAGTAATTTATACCGATCCCCACCCCTCTTAGTTTTCACAATGTGTTCAATGGCTACTACTCCTAGGAGGCTGGGGTCACTATCATGACAGTCTCTAAAATGTCTAGAGACGCTATGTGTCTGGGATTTGTTTATGATATTCCGACGGTGTTCCATAAACCGGACTTTAATACTTCTCGTCGTCCGTCCCACATACCTTTTATTACAAGCACATGTCAGCAGGTATATGACATAGTTGGTATCACAGTTCATAAAATTGCTGAGATTGAATTCTTCACTTCCCTCAACAGAGATCGATGTAGTTTTCTTAGGGATATGTTTACAGGTGGTGCACCTATTTGCACCACAACGGTGGAAACCAGGAGGGCGTACTGGTATCCATGACTCTCGTATTCCTCCCTCTAAGTCTATTGGGGGAACTGTTTTGAGACAACTAGGTGCCAGGATATTTTTTAGGGAGCGTCCTTTTTTAAAAATGAACTTGGGTCTGTCTGGCAAAGTTCCTCTTAATACTGCATCCTGGTTTAACATCCCAAAATTCCTGCCTATGATTCTCTTAATCGCCATACTCTCACTATTAAAGATTGAGATGAAGGCCAGATTTTCTTGCTGAGTGTTATACGTGTGGTCACTGTCCCGTTCTATTGAGGATTGAGTCTTACTGGTTTTAGGTTTGAGAAGGGTATCTCTATTTATTTGTAAGACTTCTTGCATGGTTTTCTTTAATGATGGTTGTGGATAACCCCTTGATTGGAACGCTTCAGTCATTAAATTTGCTTGTTCTAGATATTTGCTATCTTCCGTGCAGTTACGCCTTAAACGTAAAAATTGCCCCCGGGGGATGTTTTTCTTCCAAGGGGGGTAGTGAGCACTCTGGTAGTGCAGATAGGCATTAGTTGCCACTTCTTTAGTAAAATTGGAAGTGTATATTTTACCATCCCTGGCTTCTAGTGTTAGATCCAAAAAATTAATAGTGTCAGGGTGATAGGAGTGAGTAAAACGAAGATTAAAGTGATTAGAATTTAGGCTAGTAACAAAGTGAAGTGCCGATGATAGATCCCCATCCCAAATGATAAATAGATCATCTATATATCGGCCATAGAGGACCAGATTCGCGCCAAAGTCCCCGCCCCACACATGGGTATCCTCGAAGGCACCCATGTATAGGTTGGCATAACTCGGCGCAAATCTGGTCCCCATGGCCGTGCCCATCACCTGAAGATAATAAGTGTCCAAAAACATAAAATAGTTGTGTTTAAGTATAAAGGAAATAGCATCCAACAAAAAGGTCTCGTGTCTCTCAGAAAGGTCACCATCAGTATGTAATCTCTTTGCTATTGCATCGCGCCCAAGATCGTGTGGAATATTGGTGTATAAACTTTGTACATCCAGAGTCATAAATGCATAGCTCTCTTTCCATGTCACACCTTTTAACTGTTGTAGAAAATGGGTGGTGTCTTTGATGTGGGACCTTAGCGTCGAGACACGAGGTTGGAGAAAGGAGTCAACATAAAAGGACAGATTGGAGGATAGAGAACCAATACCCGAGATAATGGGACGTCCAGGGGGTGCACTGAGTGACTTGTGTATCTTAGGGAGGTGATAGAAAATAGGAACAGTGGGGTGTTTGATAAACAAAAAATTAAATTCATCCTTGGAGATAACTCCAGCGGTCAGGGCATCATCAAGTAGATGTTGAAACTCCCTGAGGGAAGTGAAGAATTCAATCTCAGCAATTTTATGAACTGTGATACCAACTATGTCATATACCTGCTGACATGTGCTTGTAATAAAAGGTATGTGGGACGGACGACGAGAAGTATTAAAGTCCGGTTTATGGAACACCGTCGGAATATCATAAACAAATCCCAGACACATAGCGTCTCTAGACATTTTAGAGACTGTCATGATAGTGACCCCAGCCTCCTAGGAGTAGTAGCCATTGAACACATTGTGAAAACTAAGAGGGGTGGGGATCGGTATAAATTACTCTGTAAACAAGAGCTCTATTGGATGTTTAGGCTCAATACGATATACCCCTCTGGCCTAAATGAACAGGTAGAACTGAATCCAGTTTTGTGATCCCTCCAATCCCCCCGTTTTCTTAGTAAAATATTTTTTATGATGCATACCCACACTCAAGTGTTTATTATAAAGAAAGAACCTTTTGAATAATTTATATTACAATAATTATTATTACTATATATATTTTTCTATGTGTTATTCTTTGTCTTTTTCATATTTATTATATATGTACTATGCTTATACATATATGATCCTCCAAGTGTTTTACCATTAGGATAAATTTGTTATCATTCACTGTTTATCATTATCAGCATTCACCACCGCTCCATGAAAATACCACTATTCATCAAAAATGTTTCTGTGGCTCTCTTCTCCCTATCGGTATTGTTTCGTTTTATTAATTCATTCACTTATCACATTTACAGTGAGCACTTTATTTTATATGCAAGTATCAATTATATATATGTTTTTTAATATGCACCCTGCTTGCTGTGACGGTGGACAGTGCGGCGTGTGTTGCCTAGGTGACGCGCACTGCGTTGTCCGCTACCATGGTAATCTCCACGCCCATCCGTTACTATGGCGATGGCCGGACAGCGGACCAATCCCTGCCGCTTCCATTCATTCTATATAAGCGTAACCCGACGGTCGCGTCACTTGGACGCGACTCTCATGCGAGGCCCAGTGACGTGAACAGTGGAGACGCTCACACGTCACTGTTATCCAGACTCCCGGTCGCGGACAAATGACGTGCAGTTAAATCCACAGGTGTCAGCGTCTCAGTAAGTGCTGTATTTCACCTGTTCTTTATTCACGCCGGGTGATCTCATGTAATGTACGGATATGACCCTGAGCCCCTCTTTATATAGGACTGATGGGAGATCCTTTGCACTTTACTCCGGGTTTTATATTATCTCTTTCTTCCCACTGAATTATAGAAGTCACATGATTTGATCCTTTATTATTGATTAAACCATAGTTATATAAAAAATGAAGTGTATTATACTTATTATTAACCATGTATTGGTTATTCAACATTTTAAATTGTTTGTCTGTCATTTCTGGTCACATAATGAGAGTATTTGGTCACTGTCAATCACATATGCAAATGAGCAACCATTTTGTAAAGGGTATAAAAAAAAACCCTGGATAGCAGCACCTCCATTACCTTGAAAAAGTTGCGTGACCGCAACGAAACGCGTTGGCGATTGGTGCTGTGTGTGCGTACCTTCCATTACCCATTCCTGAAGACTCTCCACCTGGACCAGGTCCCCACCATTGGCTCAACTTGCGGACCCGTTTGAAGAACATCCATCACCCACAGCCAAACAAGGGACAAGCCGTTGCGGATGCCTATCCGCTTAAACACCTTGGACATTTGCTGGTGGTAACTATTATACATGATGGAACATTGACGGGATACCGTGAGCATATTAATTAAGGGACTGTTTCATTGGAACAGGTGTGAACTGTCTATACATTCTTATCAGGACTGAGAGATACACAGCGAATTTGACACTTTAATATGTCCTCCAATGCTCATTTCATACATTGCTACAATTTTTAAACTATTTTTAAGTTTCTTTTACATTTCAATAAATGTGTAATTTCACGTGACCTTCTGCTCTCATATGTGACCAGTTAGCGCTTTAATTTTTCTATATCCATTTGTGTTTTGGGGGTCTGACCAACCCCATTTGTTTCAGCTGCTGTGGTGCATCTCCCTCATCAGCGCCTGGAGAAAATCCACCTTAGGGTGTTTTTTCTTTACTTTCACAGTAAAAACACAGGAGTGTCTGGAGAAATGAGGGAGTGGGTGGCTGAAGGCAGGGCATGTTTGTGACGTCAAACCAGGAACTAAACGGACTGAGGTGATTGCAATCAAGGAGTAGGTCTGGAGCTACTCAGAAACTGCAAAGAATTATTTAGTAGCAGATTTGCTAATCTTTCGTTCGCTATTCTGCTAAGCTAAGATACACTCCCAGAGGGCGGCGGCCTAGCGTGTGCAATGCTGCTAAAAGCAGCTAGCGAGCAAACAACTCAGAATGACCCCCAGTATCCGCTCCACCAAACTCTCATTGTCACCGACTCGATGTAACATTTGTTATAAAGTGATCAAATAATGTATTATTTTGTAATACTACATAAAATGATCTCTATTTTTGAAATCTTTTACCAGTTTAGGATACATATTACAATTTTAGATAATCTATTTGTCTTTACTTAATAGTGAGCAGCAGGTTCATACTCCATCCGGTGATAGTAATGCTGATGGATTTGTACCATCTGAAATATTCTCTTCGCTAAACAGTTAATGGATCTGCTGCAGCCACACAACTGATGCCCTTTGATAATGAATGCACTTCAAAAAATCCATACATTTTAATCCCCATGGTTTTCATGTAATAGATAAAAGCTACAGAAGGTCAAACAGTCTGACAAGAATAAAGTTATACACCAAGACTATCCAGATGACTTACTATGGGCCTGATTCAGAGCTGTACACTAACGTATTCATAGCGGCGATCGCATATGCATATACTGTGCAAAAATATGCAAATGTCTCAACTGGCAGGACACTCCCATAAAGCTCAGAACCTCTGTGTGCCTGATTAGCCACGCCCAGTGTCCGCCCAGGAATACCCAATACATATCTAATACATTTCAGAGGCCGTGCATCTAAATCAGTACTGCGACTCTGAGTGCACACAGTCGGGACACATGCGCGGTGCGATCTAGCACATGTACCGTAGAAAAACATTGCTCCTCTGTGTCTGACACTAGCAGTGCATGCTACTCATAGCCATATTGCCGTGGCCATTTCTGAGTGATTTACGCATGCGTACTGGAGATGTCCCCGTGAACAAGGCTCAGGCTCCATGTTCCCGGAGACTTGCGCATGCGCAGTAGACTCTAGCTTTATGCCAGAGTCTACTAGCTGATGGAGAGGATGGGGCCCGCAACGGAGGCTGCACGTGGGTCCCCAGCTCCCTTAAAATGCTCCCGGCTATGCTATACCGGCTTTTGAATGGGAGCCAGTGGTCACGTGTGTATGGACAATCCCACCACCCATTCATTCTAACGGGAGCCAGCTAGTGATGCATATGCAGCAGCATGCTGTGGTGTGTACGCATATCGATTCAGCTACAATATACTACTATAAGCAGTAAGGCTGTAGCGGGACACATCTGTAGGAGCATAAGGTGTAGAGAGATAAAGTACCAGCCAATCAGCTCCTGTCATTTTTCAAACACAGGGCCAGATGTACTAGGCTTTAAAAAGTGATACAATGGAGAGTAATAAAGTACTATCCAATCAGCTCCTGTTATTTTTCAAACTCAGCCTGTGACATGGCAATTAGAAGCTGATTGGCTGGTAGTTTATCTCTCTCCACTTTGTCTCTCTTCAAGGCTTAGTACATCTCCTCCTTAGTGTCCCATAATGTCTGTAGTCTGTATTCTGAAGTTTAACTGGGAGATTTATCAAAACTCAGAGAGAGATAAATTGGAGAGAGATAAAGTGCTAACCAATCATCTTCTAACTGCTATGTTACAGCCTGTGTTTCTAAAATGACAGTTAGGAACTGATTGGTTGGTACTTCATCTCTCTCCACTTTTACTCTGTAGCAGGTTTGACAAATCCTTACTATCTAATTTTGTAAAGATGTAGTCATCGTGATCATCGGTTTCGTATGAATGGTTGACCATGTTATGGTCGACAGTCATTTGGTCGACCACTATTGGTCGACATTGGCATGGTCAACATAGACAAATGGTCGACACATGAAAATGGTCGACGCATGAAAATGTAAACATGAGTTTTTTCTTTTTTGGTGTCATTTTCTGCGTAAAGTCATGGGGAACCTCAATTAGTGCACCACGTCCCCTCGCATGGCTCACTTCACTTCCAGATTACCGTTCCCAATCGTAGTCCATGTAGATCGTAAAGTATGGAAAAGTTCCACAAAAAAAAAAATATCTGAAAAACTCATGTCAACCTTTCCGTGTGTTGATCATTTTCATGTGTCGACCGTGTGTCCATGTCGGTCAAGTCAATGTCGACAAATAGTGGTCGACCTAATGACTGTCGACTGTAACATGGTCGACCATCCAAACGGATACCGTCATCATCATCTTCCAACAGGTCTATAAGAGCACAAAGGTATATGTCCTAAAAAGCATACCTTAAAACCATGTATAAATCAAAAACAGACCCATCTCAGTTGGCTTTGTGTGACCTACGTCTTCAGATCTCTACTGTACTAAGCTTAAGGCTGATTGCCCGCCGTCCTCCTCTCACTGCAGAGTGAGTGCAACTACTACACTTTAAACTTACAATATTAACGCACTGTAATTATTATACTGATGTTGAATTTTGACCTGACACTGAGGGACTTACATCCCATTGATCCGAATGTGAATCAGGCCCTATTTTCTCATTGTGATGTTAGCCCTGTGGAAAATCTGCAATACTTGGAAATAAAAGAGAAGCAGGTTTTATCCTAATACCGGAATTGTAGTGGTTATATATTAGCGGCATACTTTGCCCGTGTTCCATTCATGCTCTATTATGCATAATATGATTATGTTGTGTGTATCTGCTCGGCAACAAAATTCTGCAGGTTTCGATAGACTCAGCAAATCCATCTTTACTACAGCAGGATAACGCCGGCAGCGTGCTGTAATCCTTGTTTTGAAGATTTCAGTGGTTAGGAAAAAAAAATACAGTATCTCTGAAATGACAATATGTAAGACTTGCGTGAAAACTATACAACAACTAATTTGTAGTCGCTACGCTGGTCTTGGTAATATTCACAGTTGTAAAGAAATAAGGATTACAGCAATGCTGACATTTTCTCAACAGCAAGAGATGGTGGGTACAATTATTTTCAACTTTACCAAGGCCGTTTTGGTCCGGGGACTACTTTTACTCACACCACAAGCTCAGTAGATGTGACAGGTTATCACTATACACTCCCTGTATCACTGATGGTGACAGACAGTGGCTAGGAGACCTTGGTGATGGACTGAAGAGCTGCTCAACTAATAAATGCCCTTATTTATCAATGAGTGATAAATTTCACTGTGAGTGATAAACTTCACCAGCCAATCCGCTCCTAACTGTCATTTCTCAAACACAGCCTGTAACATGACAGTTAGGAGCTGATTGGCTGATGCAATGTATCACTCACAGTGAAATGTATCACTCACTGATAAATAAGGGCAAAAGTTTGATTTTAATAAAAATATTTTTTTTAAAGTCACGCGGCAATCCTCCCATTACATACAGACCAATACAAACAAATTAACAATAACACATTAATATATAATTACAGTGCACAAGCAACATATAGTAATTATAATGAGAAGACAAAGAGGACAGGAAATAAGGCTGGATATTTAGGGAGGAGAGATGTGGCTGAGAGTTTCGTTAAGTTTTTTTTTTTCAAAATAAAGCTAAAACAACTCATAGGGGGAAATTCAAATGTTTGAAAAGTCGGTTGGGTGTCTGTTTTTTCCTATCTATTTGATAATGGCAAATATTACCTTTAAACTTAAAGCTATGTACAATTACCGTTGAGTCGCTATGGCTGCTAGACCACGTGCACGTGCTACGCACTTTGCACGCTAATTGCGTACAGAGTACCGTACGTGGTACGCACTTGGCGTACACACGCTGCGCTGAATGTATGGAATACACACAGCGAGCGCACACACAGTCGATAACCTTTTAAACCTTAATAATTAAGTACTATAATGAATGTAACGATTAAAACCTTTAACAATGTTATACTGTATGAGCGATTAAGATGCTAAAAGAGCCCTTTGCGTAGGAGTGAAAACACAAGACTTGATTTAGATTTAAAACCACAACAGCTCTAACCCTGCCGTGGATGATTTAGAGTAAAAGGGGAAAACAGTACAAGTTATACACTACAAACTAACATAGAAATCTAAACAGAATAACAAAGCAATAATACGAACAATAGCGAACGATCGCAAACACGAGCAAACAGAATGAGAACAAACAGAGAGGATAACAAAATGGCTACAGAGAAATATACATACGTGGGGATGATTCGCAAGCGCGTACTGGATCCAGCCCTCAGCATTCAGAGAGAAAGCCTTCAGAGAGAGAGAGTGAGTGACTGGCCAGGCAATGGTGGTCTTTATATACACAACATACATTCACAATACAATGGTCCCTATAATCTCATTGTTCATGTCATGACTAAGGTTTTTGTGAACCCGGTGCTAGCGAAGTCTGCGCGGGCGACTGGAGGACTACACGAATACCACCACTGACCTGGTTTTGGAAGTGTTGTGGACTCGGGGTCTCTTCCGGTGACTGGGAAGAGGAACCGCGGCAGAGATGGCCGAATCCAGGTTCTCCTCATGCAGGATGAGGTCGGCAGACAGGAAGCACGTGTGGGCGCTGAAGGTCTCCTGAAAGACAGAACTGGAAAGGCGCTGATGAATCAGTGAAGAATAACAGGTACAACTGTGCTAAAGGGCACGGGGTGCTTGGGGACACTGAGGTGCTTGGAGACTCTGAGGTGCTTGGAGACACTGAGGTGCTTGGAGACACTGAGGTGCTTGGAGACACTGAGGTACTTGGAGACACTGAGGTACTTGGAGACACTGAGGTATGTAGAGGCACTGAGGTGCGTAGAGGCACTGAGGTGCGTAGAGGCACTGAGGTGCGTAGAGACACTGAGGTACTTGGAGACACTGAGGTACTTGGAGACACTGAGGTACTTGGAGACACTGAGGTACGTAGAGGCACTGAGGTGCGTAGAGGCACTGAGGTGCGTAGAGGCACTGAGGTGCGTAGAGGCACTGAGGTGCGTAGAGACACTGAGGTGCGTGAAGACACTGGGGTGCGTAGAGACACTGGAGTGCGTAGAGACACTGGGGTGCTGAGGCACGGAGGCACGGAGGTGCTGGAAGCACGGAGGTACTGAGGCACGGAGGTGCTGGAAGCACGGAGGCACGGAGGTGCTGGAAGCACGGAGGTACTGAGGCACGGAGGCACGGAGGTCCTGAGGCACGGAGGTACTGAGGTGCTGAGGCACGGAGATGCTGAGTCACGGAGGTGCTGGAAGCACGGAGGCACGGAGGTGTTGGAAGCACGGAAGTACTGAGCTCTGGAGATCCCAACTACAACAGTAGTAAAACTGAAACACGACAGCTGTGGTTTTCAGTGGAGAACATGGAATTCAGTACTGTGCCTTTAAGACGAAACATTGCAGCTGTGCCTTTACATTGAGACTCAGGGAAATGGTGAAATCAAATGGCAACACACAAGTAACCATACAGGAACAAGGGAACAGAGCTTCCACAGGAACTTAGGTACAATGGTTACCTTAAGGGAGCTCAGCATAAAGACTCTCACAAGGCTGTATGTGACACGAGGAACTGGCCCAGATTCCAACTCAGCCTCCTGATTTATACTTCCTGGTCCTTGATGATTGGTGGGCAGGATTAGGTGATGTCACTGTCATGTGACTACTCTAGCCAAGGCTGTGATGTAGAATGAGGCCTAGCAGGCCAAGAGAACACTGAAGCCTGGACTTCTGCAAAACACAGGATGCTTGCTTTTAGATTACTGAATTCAGCCTCACACAGGAGATCACCACAGGTGGAGCTGATTACCTCTCAGGCAGAGAACTCAGGAAACTCAGTGCTGACAAGCTGTTTAACTCCGTGAGTGAAAAGACACAGGATCCAGGACAGAAAGCAGGGGTAAGTCACCAAATATGAGAATTACAGTCAAGATTGTGACAGTATCCCCCTCTTCGAGGGTGGACTCCGGACACCCATCTAATCTTAGGGGAACTTGAGAAATTCATACAGAAGAATTTAGGACCTTCGTTGATGCCTCTTCTTCTTATGGGAACGTTTGGTTTTGACCAAGGACCGCGGGATCTCCTGTAAAGAAAAACCTTCCTTAGAAAACATGGGGGCTCCCAAGAAAGGAGTAGCATCATGGACTGGATCAAATTCAGAGTCTGAGTCCAAGTCTAATGGAAGATATGAATCTCCCATAGATACACAGTTTGCAGATGAAAATGAGGTGCACTGGAGATTTAAATTCTCTGGGCTAGGAGAGACTCCAACATGAGCAATTTTAATGGTCGGATTCTTACTGAAGGAGATTCTTAGATTATCCCTGGGAGGACAGCACAAACTTCCTTCTGCATTCCCTTTAGAGCCTGATTTCTTTACCGAGTCAGATTCCATAGGTTTAGGACCAAATTCTTTAACCACAGCATTACTAAAATTCTGTAAGTCATGGAACACAGGATCATTACTCTCAAAAAGCATGTTGGCCCACTCCAAAGCTCTTCCTCTGAATGCCAGGAACAGATATCGAGTAACGTTGGAAGGAGTTACTGCACCTGAAGGATCAGACTCCATCCGAGACAGAAATTGTTCAACCAAAGCGGCATATTGCAGTAAATCTCCATCGAAGTAAATAGGTGGTAAACCATCAGACGAAAGCTTAGAGGCTGAAACTGGAGAAATCTTTGACTGGACGAGTAGGACTGGATTGGATCCGGGGATGCTTGAATTGGCTGGAACCAAAGGAGACTGACCAGGCTGGTCCTGGAGTAACACTGGACCGGCTGGAACCGGAACGAACTGACCAGGCGGAGCCTGGAGTATTGCTGGACCGGCTGGAACCGGAACGGACTGGCCAAGCTGGGCCTGGAGTATTGCTGGACCGGCTGGAACCGGGACGGACTGACCAGGCTGGGCCTGGAGTATTGCTGGACCGGCTGGAACCGGGACGGACTGAGTCCTTTCTTCACGGGGCTGAACCAAGGCAGGAGCCCCCACTTCACGGGGCTGGGCTGAGGCAAGAGCCCCCACTTCACGGGGCTGGGCTGAGGCAAGAGCCCCCACTTCACGGGGCTGGGCTGCGCTCTGAAGGCTCTCTGGCTGGGCAGCGCTCTGAAGGCTCTCTGGCTGGGCAGCGCTCTGAAGGCTCTCTGGCTGGGCAGCGCTCTGAAGGCTCTCTGGCTGGGCAGCGCTCTGAAGGCTCTCTGGCTGGGCAGCGCTCTGAAGGCTCTCTGGCTGGGCAGCGCTCTGAAGGCTCTCTGGCTGGGCAGCACTCTGTAGACCCTCTGGCTGGGCAGCACTTTGTAGACCCTCTGGCTGGGCAGCACTCTGTAGACCCTCTGGCTGGGCAGCACTCTGTAGACCCTCTGGCTCTGGACCCTCTGAAGAACCCCCTCCTGGGGCTGTGCCCTCTGAAGAACCCCCTCCTGGGGCTGGACGCTCTGAACCCCTCACTGGGGCTGGACGCTCTGAACCCCTCACTGGGGCTGGACGCTCTGAAGAACCCCTTCTTGGGGCTGGACACTCTGAAGAACCCCTTCTTGGGGCTGGACACTCTGAAGACGCCCCCCCTGGGGCTGAAGACACGGACGCCCCCCCTGGGGCTGGACACTCTGAAGACGCCCCTCCTGGGGCTGGACACTCTGAAGATGCCCCTCCTGGGGCTGGACACTCTGAAGACGCCCCTCCTGGGGCTGGACACTCTGAAGACGCCCCTCCTGGGGCTGGACACTCTGAAGACGCCCCTCCTGGGGCTGGACACTCTGAAGACGCCCCTCCTGGGGCTGGACACTCTGAAGACGCCTCTGTGACTCTAAATGGCTTGAATATTCTTCTCTGGACACCCAACTTGGGATAAGGTCTTTTAATCACCGGACCCCAGTCATAAATTTGAGTCTCTTTCCGAGTAGCCATCTTGATACCCCCGTCAGCAGTAGCAGGATCGGCTACTGTGGATGACTTGTAGACATGAGCACTGTGATACTGCGATTTGTCACCATTCCCTGGCTTGCGAAGAATGCAGTCTTTAACAAAATGACCGGAATTTCCACAGTAAAGACAGAGGTGTAGCTCCCTACGCCGCTGACGTTCAGCTTCAGAGAGCTTGGGCCGTGGATAGCTCTGATGAACAACTTTTCCTTGCACAGAGGAAGAGACTCTATTAACTGGTTGGGACAAAACAGGATCAACAACGTTGGTAGTATTCCTGAGGAGATCAGGCATTACAGAGAGAATACTAGGCAAAAGTTCTTGTAACTGTAATAACATCTGGTAGAATATCTGCAGTTGGTCAGGAGTCTTAGAGCAGAAGGTCAGAGAATCTCTGGAGAAAGAATTCCGCTGCAGACACTGTGCCAATTGATGCTGAGTCGACTCCAGACCTTCCAAGCGTCCTGCAATATTGCTTAGGAGGTCCTGCGTCAGACAAACACTTTCGGCCGGGTCCATGGGGCCAGTTCCTACTGTCATGACTAAGGTTTTTGTGAACCCGGTGCTAGCGAAGTCTGCGCGGGCGACTGGAGGACTACACGAATACCACCACTGACCTGGTTTTGGAAGTGTTGTGGACTCGGGGTCTCTTCCGGTGACTGGGAAGAGGAACCGCGGCAGAAATGGCCGAATCCAGGTTCTCCTCATGCAGGATGAGGTCGGCAGACAGGAAGCACGTGTGGGCGCTGAAGGTCTCCTGAAAGACAGAACTGGAAAGGCGCTGATGAATCAGTGAAGAATAACAGGTACAACTGTGCTAAAGGGCACGGGGTGCTTGGGGACACTGAGGTGCTTGGAGACTCTGAGGTGCTTGGAGACACTGAGGTGCTTGGAGACACTGAGGTACTTGGAGACACTGAGGTACTTGGAGACACTGAGGTACGTAGAGGCACTGAGGTGCGTAGAGGCACTGAGGTGCGTAGAGGCACTGAGGTGCGTAGAGGCACTGAGGTGCGTAGAGACACTGAGGTACTTGGAGACACTGAGGTACTTGGAGACACTGAGGTACTTGGAGACACTGAGGTACGTAGAGGCACTGAGGTGCGTAGAGGCACTGAGGTGCGTAGAGACACTGAGGTGCGTGAAGACACTGGGGTGCGTAGAGACACTGGAGTGCGTAGAGACACTGGGGTGCTGAGGCACGGAGGCACGGAGGTGCTGGAAGCACGGAGGTACTGAGGCACGGAGGTGCTGGAAGCACGGAGGCACGGAGGTGCTGGAAGCACGGAGGTACTGAGGCACGGAGGCACGGAGGTCCTGAGGCACGGAGGTACTGAGGTGCTGAGGCACGGAGATGCTGAGTCACGGAGGTGCTGGAAGCACGGAGGCACGGAGGTGTTGGAAGCACGGAAGTACTGAGCTCTGGAGATCCCAACTACAACAGTAGTAAAACTGAAACACGACAGCTGTGGTTTTCAGTGGAGAACATGGAATTCAGTACTGTGCCTTTAAGACGAAACATTGCAGCTGTGCCTTTACATTGAGACTCAGGGAAATGGTGAAATCAAATGGCAACACACAAGTAACCATACAGGAACAAGGGAACAGAGTTTCCACAGGAACTTAGGTACAATGGTTACCTTAAGGGAGCTCAGCATAAAGACTCTCACAAGGCTGTATGTGACACGAGGAACTGGCCCAGATTCCAACTCAGCCTCCTGATTTATACTTCCTGGTCCTTGATGATTGGTGGGCAGGATTAGGTGATGTCACTGTCATGTGACTACTCTAGCCAAGGCTGTGATGTAGAATGAGGCCTAGCAGGCCAAGAGAACACTGAAGCCTGGACTTCTGCAAAACACAGGATGCTTGCTTTTAGATTACTGAATTCAGCCTCACACAGGAGATCACCACAGGTGGAGCTGATTACCTCTCAGGCAGAGAACTCAGGAAACTCAGTGCTGACAAGCTGTTTAACTCCGTGAGTGAAAAGACACAGGATCCAGGACAGAAAGCAGGGGTAAGTCACCAAATATGAGAATTACAGTCAAGATTGTGACAGTTCATTGGACACAGGAATGTGTCTCCACATTATAGCAAAGGTCATAGGTGGATTTGAACAGGTGGGGTGTGTCTTTCTCCAACTGCTCAGGTGGGAGGTATCCTCAGGATTCCCGCCGCATGTGTAATAAACTGTAAATACAATTAATGTCCATAAACTACTTTTGTACATAACTATACGCAGGTGCGAGCGATCCTTTCCTAACTAGCATCGGATTATTACCCATAAAATACCCTACAGCTGGATACTAGACACCACCGTTCAACCTTTATCTGACCCTTCCTATCATGCAAAGAGGAATCCCTCTGTCCAGGAACCGTTTAAACTAAACATACTTGCTGACATTGTCTAGGGGAATATTAACTATAATATATACGCTATTTGGGTTAAATATGCTACGATCGAGTCGCACGCTACATGATCACAAACTCTACCATAAATGCGCATATCACGCGCCAAAGAGCACGGCCGTAGAAGCTCCATTACGCAAAGTGCGAATATGCGTACGCACGGCAGAGCGTGTGCACGCGCAGCGGGCATGTGCATGGGGTTAGTACAAGGCATGTGAATCATGATATTTTTCGACTTTGTCAGTCCACCCTTTGGCAGTCAACAATAACTGCCACTTATCTAAACAACTAAGCAGAAAAATATATAATACCGTGAAATACCTTGGGTGTAGGGAGGAGAGGAGAAGGTGGGAAATGCATGACCTAGTGGGATATTAAAAGCATGTGTGTATGAAATTCATGTCTGGGGGGGTCATGTATCATCGTGCCGTACATGTTCTAAAATAAGCTTCGAGGTATTGCGAAGTATACATTGAATCCTTCTTATCCCGTATTAAGGGTCTGTAAGTGGGCTAACAAACTCTACCGAGCTCTTTTTGGCTTTTAGTTCCAACAAATGGGGTGCACATTAGTTGATGATACATGAAAGGGGGAAATATGTGAGTGCTAGTATATGTGCCTATATTACCTGTCGACTATGTGTGTCACTACCTGAAGATCGTAGAGATGAAGATAAGAAACATGCATTATAAATGCATTCGTATGATAATGTATGTGATCGTCCTTGGGCATCTGTTGAAGTCTTGTTGATGTCTTGTCCGGATTGTTATATCTTTGCTGTAAGTGGCAAACAAAGTTTTTCAAGTGTCCATAGAAAGTTAAAGTCTCTAAAAGTTCATCAAATGTCTGTGAAAAATGTTCATCAATGGTCTGTATAAAGGGTCATCAATATCTTCTTCCGAGTGGATGTCTTTTTACCTTGGAGAAAAACAAAGGAGAAACGGGTGAAAGAAACGGACCGTGGAATCATGTCTTATCACAACATTGTCTCGATTGATGGGTCATAAATTAAACCAGTTGTTGTTACAATGCCCTCGCTCCTCAAACTCATCAATTTGGTACTGCGCTTGCAATGTATTAAAATCCGAACACATCTGAATATCAAACCAATCATTATGACAACTCCTAGGATACATAAGAGAAATTTCCCTACAGTAACGATAACATTTTGAGCCCATTCTCCTAAACCTGAGAACCAATTGCGTGGGTTCAACCATGAAACCCAGCCGGTCAGTTCATTACTCACAGAAGTAAGGGTAAGGTTGTGCCTCCTTCGGTACTCCCACTTCAATTGCAAGATATCGTCCATCTTTTGATCTATGACCTCGGTTGGGTCCTCAGTGCTGTTTGTGATATAAGTACAGCACTTCACACCATATTGAGTTGCTAGGGTGACACAATACCCGCCTGTCACTGCTGTGATGTAATTGAGAACCATCCTGTGCTGGATCAGTTCCGTTTTGTAAGCTTGCAATTCTCTCCCAGTATACCTGAAGGTGTCATCTTACATCTCGGTGATATTGTCTATCAGGTTCGCTAGCACAGTTATATACCTAAAATGTATAACTCCTCTGGCGGTACGGGTGATATCTAGCGCGAGTAGGAATTGAATCCCGGTGGATTCGTGGATCAAATCAGAGGCTGCGTGCTCTGTCCTATCTATAAGGTGTCTCTTTACGATGTGTTCGTAGTGAGTGTGAGTGTAAGGAGCTTGAGCATTGCGGTGAACGTCTTTCATTTTATCATGGGTAATGGTCATTACTTCCGGCAACACTCTTCCAATGTAACACAATCCCTCTGAGTTTGGGGCAAGCCACTTATACGCCTTCCTCCCACATATGAAATATGCATCATCGGGGAGGACATATGGGACAGAATATGACATCACCATATTACAAACCTTCCAGGTGAAAAATCCTATCCCTAACTCTCTCATTTGTCTAGTACACGTATCAGGCTGTATGATATGCGCACAGTATCCTGGTGATACTTCTCCAACTCGCATGGTCCTACTTCCTAGAGTGTACCTATATTGAAAATATCTCCCACCGTTGCCTATTTGGCGTATAAGTTCTGAGTCTACGGGCATTCTATCAGCTCTGTGTGAAAATGTCAGGGTTTGGTTGTTCCATGTCACTTCCCAATTTCCCGGCTTTCGGGAATTGGAAATGTTAAAACATATTAAGGACCTATCCACATGATATTGGTGGAGCTTCAAACTAGGAGGCCTAGAAATATTATATTTCTTGTCCACCGGTCTCCCACCCCTTAATTCAAGTACCTCATCTATTGTTAAAGTGTATGGCACTAGTCCTGACTTTCTACGACCTTGAGGTACTTGTGAGCACACCCAGCATTCCGTTTGGTTTAAAACCTTACCCACTAGTGAGTGATAGTCACTCAATGGATGTCGGTCCATGTTGATATTAAGGCTGGACTGACATCTCTGGATGCACCCATCCTCAACTATGTTTTCACAATTCCTACAGATACAATTCTCTTCAGCTAACAATCCTTCACAATGTCTCTTAGTGTCATGGCTACCAGATCGTTTTCTGATACTCGCCTTTGCTCTGTGATTGTGTTGCTCTTGGAATTCTACGAATCCATCCTGGTCATCAGAACCCATTCCAGATCCTTTCTCGACCTCTCTGGTACTCTCACCGAAACAGACTGCTCTGGTCAACAACAGGGTCAACAGGAAAACACGGAATGCAGTCTCTTGGGGCAAGTCCATCTTGCAGGAGGAGAAAGAAAAGAGTTGTAAAGGGGGAAAAGAAAATAACTAGGAGGGAAAGAAAACTTGGCGCGACAACCGCCTCTGAGTTTGTAGTTCTCTTTGCTCAGGTGCCGTGACAACAGTCCTGCCTCTCAACCTTCCCGGAACAGACACTCCAGTGATATGGTTTCCTCCACACTCTGCTCTTTGTCACGGGCTCTCTCTGGGTCAGCGACCTTCTTACAGTGGGACGAGTGGACCCAAGTCTCTCTCTCGGCAACCTTCAATGCTGTCGTGCTGGTCAGTAAGACTTGGTACGGTCCTTCCCACCGGTCAATCAGGCAACCTGAGCATAGAAAATTCCGAATCATTACATAATCCCCAGGTTCAATGTCATGACAATTACTGTCTGGCAGATCAGGAATCATTAGCTTTAGATTGCTGTTTTGATTCCTCAACTGCTTGCTCATCTTAACCAAATACTTTACAGTTACTTCATTGTTACATTTCAAATCATCCTGGGGGTCAATCATTACATGGGGTTGTCGAACAAAAAGAATCTCAAAGGGGGACAGATTAAGAGGGGCCCTGGGAGTGGTTCTGATGCTGAACAATACAAGTGGCAAAGCTTCTGGCCACAACAATCCAGTTTCAGCCATTACTTTGCTCAACTTGTTCTTAATAGTGCTGTTTACTCTTTCCACTTTCGCACTCGCCTGTGGGCGGTACGGAGTATGCAGCTTACTATTAATTCCCATTAATTTGCACATTACCTGAAAGACTTCACCTGTGAAATGGGTACCCCTATCACTTTCAATTATCTTAGGGATACCATACCTGCACACAAATTCCTGCACAATTTTCTTTGCAGTAAACACAGCAGTATTTGTGGCCGCGGGGAACGCTTCAACCCAATTTGAAAACACATCAATACAAACCAATACATACTTTAAGTTTCTACAGGGTGGCAATTGTATGAAATCAATCTGCATTACCTGAAAAGGGCAGTCCGTTGGCGGGATATGGGATGGTTCTGTTGGTATTGCCTTTCCAATGTTCTTCCTCAAGCAGGTGAGGCATGTCATTGCTCTCTTACCTGCATGAGAAGAAAATCCTGGCGCGCACCAGTAGGCTCTTACCAACTTGCACATACCTTCTTTACCTAGATGAGTCAGACCATGTGCCGCCTCAGCTAAACTTGGAAGGTATGCTCTGGGTGCCACTGGCTTACCCTGTCCATCTGTCCAGAGTCCTGAGGACTCCTGGCCATATCCTTTTGACCTCCAGACTGCCTTTTCCAGAGGGGAACACAAATTTTGCATTTCACTCAATTTCTGTGTGTTGACGGTATCGAATACCATCAGTTGTGTGATGTCTGTCTGTGTGGGGGTACTGGCTGCTGATTTAGCAGCTTCGTCTGCCCAGGTGTTACCAAGTGACACTGGGTCTTGGCTGTATGTGTGGGCTTTACACTTGATAACAGCCACTCTGTCAGGTTCCTGTATCGCTGCTAGATGTCTTTTGATGTGGGTTGCATGCGCCACGGGTGTGCCAGCTGCCGTCATGAAATTTCTGAGGCGCCATAGGGCCCTGAAATCGTGCACTACTCCAAAGGCATACCTAGAATCCGTGTAGATATTGGCTGTCTTACCCTTAGCCAATTCACACGCTCTGGTTAGGGCGACCAGCTCAGCAACTTGTGCTGAGTGAGGTGTGTCCAGGGGTTCCGCTTCTATGGTACCTTTGTCATCTACGACTGCGTATCCAGTACACAAGTCTCCCGAGTCCGTCTGTCTGTGGCAACTACCATCAGTGTAAAAAGTAAAATCTACACTTTCCAGTGGGTTGTCACTGATGTCGGGCCTTGCAGTGAAATTTTGGGTCAAGTATTCCATACAATCATGTGTGTCAGTGTCTGTACTAAATCCTCCTTCACCATCACTCTCATCCCCCACCCTTTGTGCCTGTCCAGGCACACCTGGGAGATATGTTGCAGGATTTAGTGCACTGCATCTCCTTATGGTGATGTTTACAGGGGCCATTAGTGCTAATTCCCACCTTGCAAACCGTGCAGATGAGACGTGTCTGGTTTGGGCAGAATTCAGTAAGGCTGACACTGCATGAGGTGTATGGATGGTCAGGTTGTGTCCTAACACTACATCTTCGCTTTTACTCACTAGCAATGCTATCACTGCAACACTTCGCAAGCATGTGGGGAGAGATCGTGCTACGGTGTCTAGCTGAGCGCTGTAGTAGGCTACCGGCCTGCTGGCATCACCATGTTTCTGGGTTAAAACACCTGCCGCACACCCAGCACTTTCCGTACCGTACAACTCAAAGGGTTTCCCATAATCTGGCATACCTAATGCTGGTGCCTGCGATAGGCACTATTTGAGTCTCTCAAATGCCAGTTCGGACTCATCTGTGTGCGAAATCCGATCTGGTTTGTTTGATGAGACCATCTCTTGTAAAGGTAAGGCTAGTATGGAAAACCCTGGGATCCAGTTGCGGCAGTACCCACACATTCCTAGGAAAGTGCGAATCTGTTGCTGGGTTTGTGGCAGAGTCATGTCGCGAATCGCCTGTATTCTATCAGCGGTGAGGTGTCTCAGTCCTTATGTCAAGCAATGTCCCAAATATTTTACCTTGGTCTGGCATAACTGTAACTTGTCCTTTGAAACCTTGTGTCCCATATCAGAAAGATGAAACAGAAGCTGTTTCGTGTCTCTCAAGGACGATTCGAGTGAATCAGAACACAGCAGTAAGTCATCTACATACTGTATTAATACTGATCCGCTCTCAGGTTGAAAGGATTGTAAACAATCCTGCAAAGCCTGTGAGAAAATACTTGGGCTATCAATGAAACCTTGTGGTAAACGAGTCCAGGTGTACTGTACTCCTCTGTATGTGAATGCAAACAAATATTGGCTGTCAGGGTGCAGAGGGACCGAAAAGAAAGCGGAGCAGAGGTCAATAACAGTGAAAAATTTCACAGTGGGAGGGATTTGCATAAGGATGACAGCTGGATTTGGCACTACGGGGAATTGGCTCTCAACTATTTTGTTGATCCCCCTTAAATCCTGCACTAGCCTGTAACCCCTCCCCCCCACTCTTTTTCACAGGGAAGATGGGACTATTGGCAGTGCTGGACGTCCTAACCAGAATGCCCTGTTGTAGCAAGCGCTCTATTACTGGGTAAACTCCTAACTCCACCTCTGGCTTCAGAGGATACTGTGGGATTTTTGGAGCTATCCTAACATCTTTTACTTGAACTACTACAGGAGCTACATTTGCCATCAATCCAGTGTCTTGTCCATCCTTGGTCCAAAGTGACTCCGGTATCTGGGAGATCATTTCATCTACCTTGGATGTACACCTATCTGTAACAGCAGTGTGTGACATTAACCTTTGTGGGGAGTCTAGCATATCCTGCACTTCCTGAGTGTGATTCTCGGGTATATCTAAGAAAACACCTCCAGGAGTACAATATATGACGCACCCCATCTTGCACAGTAAATCTCTCCCAAGTAGATTAGTCGGAGCCGATGCAGCTAGCAAAAAGGAGTGCTTGGTCTGCAAAGGCCCTATCGTAATCTCTGCTGGTTTACTTAAAGGGTAGTGTTGTACTACTCCTGTTACTCCCTTGGCTGGAATTGTTTTACCAGTGGTTTTCATATCCACTGTTGAATTTAACACTGACTTGGCCGCCCCCGTATCTACAAGGAAAGGTAGTGATCTACCAGCTACATCAATTGTGACCTCGGGTTCACTTCCAAGGCTCGCAATTAATTTCACTGGCTGCAGACTACAGGTGTGGCCTGACCCCTATTGTAAGTGGTGACCTCCCCGCAGCGCGCTGGCAGCTACAATATGTGAGGGGGGCAACAGAGAATTTTCAGAGACCTGCCAGTCTCTTTTTGGTGGGTACCTTTTTGTTTCCCCTGCATGTGGCTCATAACTCCTCCTCTGCGGTCCCTGATCCCAATTACGTGTGTCATGTTGTTGTCTAGGGGGTTGATATACCTTATGTGGGTTTCTATAGGTGCAGTTTCGTGCAAAATGTCCTTCCTTCTGACAGTTATAACATTTTACCACATACGACTTACCGTCAGGGGTCTGGGGCTTAGGCTGAGGTGGCCTTGTTGTAAGGGCCTGTATACTTATTGCCATCAGCTTATCGCCCTGTGACTCCCTGTGTCTAATGATGTTCCTATCATGCCCAACAGCGGTCTCTCTTAAAGCAGCCACCGACATACCTCTCCAGTTAGGTTGAGTGGTTTGTACCCTACTTCTCAACACGTCCTTTAAACCGTCCATTAATACAGAAACTGCTACTTCCCTATGGTGCACATTTTCCTCAATGTCTACAACTGCCGTGTATCTAGCCATTTCCTCTAATGCACGATGGAAATAGTCAGAAGCAGTTTCCCCTTCTTTTTGTCTAATGGAGAAAATTTTGTTCCACTTGACAACGGTTGGGAAATATATTCCTAACTGTAGATTGATCTGTTTAACATTTTCCTGATTGTATGCATCAGTGAGAGGTCTCTCTTCATCTAACTTACAATCAGAAATTAATTTCAAAGGGTCAATAGTAGAGGGCAAACATGCCCGGAGTACTGTCCGCCAATCTTTGTTAGTGGGTTCAGTGGCGTTACCTAGTTCTTTAATGAACCTTTGGCATGCGGCTAGATCTTTCCTTGGATCTGGAAATTCAGACATAATTGTCCTCAATTTTGTCCGGGAAAAGGGACAATGCATTGCAATGTTCCTGACGGGAGTGACTCCCAGAGTATCAGTCTTTCCATTTGGGACTGCGATCACCCTGACAGGATTAAGTTCAATCACATCACTCTGTGTTTCTTCTACAATGTGTGGTGTAATTGTTTCTGCATAGTGTACAGTTCCGTACTTACCCGTGGACACGACCTCACCTATCCCTCCGCTAGGGGCCTTTGCTACTCCTCTTACTGGTTGGGCCGTGCCCACTGTAGTCTCTTGTATGGTGGCTGCTAAAGAGAGTGCTGATATCGTTGTGGGCTCATCTTCCTGGTCGCAGTCCTGAGAGAAGTTTAGGATGGGATATAACTTGCCCGGGTTAGCATTAGCATCAATACACTTATCTACTTTACTCTTATCATTAATACATTTATTAAGTGCACTTTTATCATATACCAGTATGCCATTCTCTGTAGCCATTTTCTCTCCTGTTATGTATGGTGGTGGTGGTGGTGCTGTAGCTATCAGTTTTCTGATAGGGTTGGAACCAGCTGCTTGAGCTAATCCCCTTTGTATCTCACCTTCCTGTTGCCATAATTGTAAATAATCGTAATGTCTAATCCATTGCTTTCTGGATTTTATCAGACATATCCTTCTCCTTAAATTTTGCAAAACCTCAGGATTAAAACTGCCTACCCTAGGGAACTGTTCCCCATCGTTCACTGTCATACGTTCCCACTCATTGCACAAAACCTCTGCGTGTGATCCATATTTCTCACACATTATGTACCTCGCCGACCCTTTGGGCCAACATATATCAACGTGAACCCTTGTTGATCGTCCCCTACTTGAGCAACTGGCCCCCATTCTTTGCAGGTATTGCCTTCTCAGCGAACCCTTACAAAAACCAACTTACTCAGTGGTAAGGCGACGGTGAAAGTTCTCCGAGCGCTTTCACCCACTCACGACCATATTGGCCAATACACCAAGCCCTGTTGTCCAGTACCGTAGTACCCAATCTCTGGTTCTTTTGTAACCTCTATTTACTGAGAGCGTGTGGGAGTATGCTACCCCTCCCAGTAAATATCAGTTGTTGGAGATTTCCTGAGTGAACAGCGAAACTCCCTTAAAATAACAAAAACCTACACAAATCACGTTTACCTGTACAATTAGCGTCTATGATCCCACAGCAAATTTAGTGGGTATCAAGGTGAACTAACTAATGTACACAGTAGCGTGCGGTCCAGTCGCACTGCGTATAAGTACCTATTACTTATCCGCCTTACGACCAACGGAATCGGTTGTTTAGGCTGCGAAACCTCAGCCGGAGCGTATTCTCAAAACGGGCCTATATGGGTACTACGCAAACCCCCGGGGCTGCGCTCACTACCTCTGACCTTTCTTAAGTCAGGGTTTTCAGAACTTCATTACTTACCTTAAACGGATTTCTGACTTTCGCCGACCTTTTGGTCTGCTGTATGCTACCTTGCTCCTTTATACCTTATACAATGTTAACGTGAGATGGCCTTCTCCCACGCCACCAAGTGTCCACTCACCTGATGTGGTCTCCGACGGGATCCCGAATTGTGGGTTCACAAAAATCTTTATTTTTCACACTCACTCCTGCTCACTCATATGCACTTTGATTTTTCTGTACAGAAAATTTATTTCATTCAGGTGGGCAGGCTAATCCCAGAGATAATGCAATAGGAGAAGGATCTTTAAACTAAATTTTGGAAACTGAACAAATTTGTGCTATTATCGCGTGGCTAACTTTTCACTTAAACTTAGACCAATGCTATAGTGTGATTTATAGTCAGTGGGCGTATCTGTACGCATGTTGCGTAAACACGCCACGAGACACGTATACAAAGGCCGGATACGTCCGCAGTAACACAAATAACACGCTTCTATAAATGCAAACGATATTTAACTATAATCGCTTACCGAGCACCGCACAGTATCTCCTGTATAAACCTTTATAACTGGGTCAGGCTGTGTGTGTGCTTTTACAATAACTCCCTTAAATATTACTTTTACTTTTCACAAAATAGCAACAAATTTCCCAGCACGTGATCAATGCTAATGGCAAACAGAGAGGTAGCTATGCAAAAATACACAAATGAAAATACGGATGTGTGTGCTTGTGTTGCGTCACAATTTGCACCAAACAGAAATTTAAACAGATTTAAAAGACAATAGCTTAACGTTCTTAACTTTCGGATCCGGATCCCACCAGCATCCCTACAAACCAAGCGGAGCAGACGTTTATCTAATCAGCACTACTGTATCCCCGACCACCAAACGGCTAACAGGGGATACTACCTTCCCGCCCTTTGCTGATGGATAAAAGTCTGCCTTGTCCTGCTAGGTTGCGGATATGAGGAGGACCGGACGAGCCCTCAATTGATAATGCCAAATATTACCTTTAAACTTAAAGCTATGTACGATTACCGTTGAGTCGCTATGGCCGCTAGACCACGTGCACGTGCTACGCACTTTGCACGCTAATTGCGTACAGAGTACCGTACGTGGTACGCACTTGGCGTACACACGCTGCGCTGAGTGTATGGAATACACACAGCGAGCGCACACACAGTCGATAACCTTTTAAACCTTAATAATTAAGTACTGTAATGAATGTAACGATTAAAACCTTTAACAATGTTATACTGTATGAGCGATTAAGATGCTAAAAGAGCCCTTTGCGTAGGAGTGAAAACACAAGACCTGATTTAGATTTAAAACCACAACAGCTCTAACCCTGCCGTGGATGATTTAGAGTAAAAGGGGAAAACAGTACAAGTTATACACTACAAACTAACATAGAAATCTAAACAGAATAACAAAGCAATAATACGAACAATAGCGAACGATCGCAAACACGAGCAAACAGAATGAGAACGAAAGGCAAACAGAGAGGATAACAAAATAACTATAGAGAAATAAACATACGTGGGGATGATTCGCAAGCGCGTACTGGATCCAGCCCTCAGCATTCAGAGAGAAAGCCTTCAGAGAGAGAGTGAGTGACTGGCCAGGCAATGGTGGTCTTTATATACACAACATACATTCACAATACAATGGTCCCTATAATCTCATTGTTCATTGGACACAGGAATGTGTCTCCACATTATAGCAAAGGTCATAGGTGGATTTGAACAGGTGGGATGTGTCTTTCCCCAACTGCTCAGGTGGGAGGTATCCTCAGGATTCCCGCCGCATGTGTAATAAACTGCAAATACAATTAATGTCCATAAACTACTTTTGTACATAACTATACGCAGGTGCGAGCGATCCTTTGCTAACTAGCATCGGAATATTACCCATAAAATACCCTACAGCTGGATACTAGACACCACCGTTCAACCTTTATCTGACCCTTCCTATCATGCAAAGAGGAATCCCTCTGTCCAGGAACCGTTTAAACTAAACATACTTGCTGACATTGTCTAGGGGAATATTAACTATAATATACGCTATTTGGGTTAAATATGCTACGATCGAGTCGCACGCTACATGCTCACAAACTCTACCGTAAATGCGCATACCACGCGCCAAAGCGCACGGCCGTAGAAGCTCCATTACGCAAAGTGCGAATATGTGTACGCACGGCAGAGCGTGTGCACGCGCAGCGGGCATGTGCATGGGGTTAGTACAAGGCATGTGAATCATGATATTTTTCGACTTTGATATATTAGACAGGAAAAAAATAAACAACCAACTGATTTTTCAAACAATTGAATACCCCCCATAGATGGAACAATTAATAATTCTGATATTTACCCTTAAACAGATCCTATTATGTAGGCAGCCATTTTGTAAACTGAGCCGATGTTAAAGGCAATACTGCATGATGCAATTTGTGTTTCCTCCCTCAGAGGTGTCACTAGTTGCACAGGAAATTGATAGACTGAATCGATGCAGTGATTCTCCTTTAATGGTACTCTACAGAACGAATCACCACCACCTTTTTTCAGTATATGGCCCAGATTTATCAAGCCTTAGAGAGTGAAAAATTGCACAGTGATAAAGTACCAACCAATCAGCTCCTAACTGTCATTTTTCAAACACAGCCTGTAACAAGGCAGTTAGGAACTGGTTGGTTGGTACTTTATCATCATGCAATTTACCACTCTCCAAGGCTTGATAAATCTGGACATAAATTTTATGTCCGATAACCAGTCCCTAGAAACAGGAAGAAATCGGTGAAATCATCTCAGAAATGAATTACATAAGAGTCTGCAGGATTGTTCAGAGTATAGAAGCTACAGTACTAGAAATCTTGTCAACTTGTAACTGTAAGTAATTTGTGTTAAACTGGTATGTAAATGATGAGGGTTGTGTCTATGTTACCTTTGTGATGAGGACCTGGAAGTGACATCACGAGAGGGCAGGAGAGAACTTCCGCCCTTACAGCACCTAAATGTTTTCTCCATTCTCCGTTCGTTCGAGGTAAAACAAAAAAATTCTATGCACCATTGGACCCTCTCGGGCTCGCATCGCTCGCCATGCTTCGGGCTCGGTGTCTCGCTCCGCTCGCCACAGGTTTCTATTCCAAATAGTTTGTGACATGGACCCAGGGCCTTATGGGAAAGGTCCTCTCCACGAAGGGAAACTAGACGCTACCAAATGATGAGTCCACTTCAAAGAACTCAAGCAATGGCTGCGGCGTCTGTAGTTACTCCTGTTTGGTATTTGTTGAACAGACTGTTTGGTAGAGGTGTAATACTCAGGCAATGTAATCTATCAGTAGTACTTTTGCTTTACCATTTTGCAGAGTACCATTATGCTCTGTCTAGAAACAAATATTTTTTGGAACAAGTCTTTCACAAATTTATAATGCTACATTCACCCTGTCACTAGTAGAGATGAGCGGGTTCGGTTCCTCGGAATCCGAACCCGCCCGAACTTCAGCTTTTTTTACACGGATCCGAGCGACTCGGATCTTCCCGCCTTGCTCGGTTAACCCGAGCGCGCCCGAACGTCATCATGACGCTGTCGGATTCTCGCGAGGCTCGGATTCTATCGCGAGACTCGGATTCTATATAAGGAGCCGCGCGTCGCCGCCATTTTACACGTGCATTGAGATTGATAGTGAGAGGACATGGCTGGCGTCCTCTCCGTTTAGAGAAGAAATAGATAGGAGAGTGAGAGTGAGACAGTGACACTTCATTTACTGGAGCTTAGGAGGAGTACTCAGACAGAGAGTGCAGAATTTTGCTGATAGTATTAGTTAGTTATACTAGTGACAGAGTGAGACAGTGACACTTCATTTACTGGAGCTTAGGAGGAGTACTCAGACAGAGAGTGCAGAATTTTGCTGATAGTATTAGTTAGTTATACTAGTGACTGACCAGTGACCACCAGTGCAGTTTTATATTATTTAATATAATCCGTTCTCTGCCTGAAAAAACGATACACAGTGACTCAGTCACACACCATATCTGTGCTCAGCCCAGTGTGCTGCTGCATCATCTATGTATAATATCTGACTGTGCTCACACAGCTTAATTGTGGGGGAGACTGGGGAGCAGTTAGGTTATAGCAGGAGCCAGGAGTACATATTAAAAAATTAAACAGTGCACACTTTTTTTCTGCAGGAGTGCCACTGCCAGTGTGACTGACCAGTGACCTGACCACCAGTATATAGTATACTATATTGTATTGTGAATGTCTGCCTGTAAAAGTTAAACACACGTCGTGTGACTTGTGTGGTGTTTTTTTATTCTATAAAATAAAAAAACTCATTCTGCTGACAGACAGTGTCCAGCAGGTCCGTCATTATATAATATATACCTGTCCGGCTGCAGTAGTGATATATATATATTTTTTATATCATTATTTATCATCCAGTCGCAGCAGACACAGTACGGTAGTTCACGGCTGTAGCTACCTCTGTGTCGGCACTCGGCAGTCCATCCATAATTGTATACCACCTACCCGTGGTTTTTTTTTTCTTTCTTCTTTATACATACTACATCTCATTATCATCCAGTCTATATTAGCAGCAGACACAGTACAGTACGGTAGTCCACGGCTGTAGCTACCTCTGTGTCGGCACTCGGCAGTCCGTCCATAATTGTATACCACCTACCCGTGGTTTTTTTTTCTTTCTTCTTTATACATACTACATCTCATTATCAACCAGTCTATATTAGCAGCAGACACAGTACGGTAGTCCACGGCTGTAGCTACCTCTGTGTCGGCACTCGGCAGTCCGTCCATAATTGTATACCACCTACCCGTGGTTTTTTTTTCTTTCTTCTTTATACATACTACATCTCATTATCATCCAGTCTATATTAGCAGCAGACACAGTACAGTACGGTAGTCCACGGCTGTAGCTACCTCTGTGTCGGCACTCGGCAGTCCGTCCATAATTGTATACCACCTACCCGTGGTTTTTTTTTTCTTTCTTCTTTATACATACTACATCTCATTATCAACCAGTCTATATTAGCAGCAGACACAGTACGGTAGTCCACGGCTGTAGCTACCTCTGTGTCGGCACTCGGCAGTCCATCCATAATTGTATACCACCTACCCGTGGTTTTTTTTTCTTTCTTCTTTATACATACTACATCTCATTATCATCCAGTCTATATTAGCAGCAGACACAGTACAGTACGGTAGTCCACGGCTGTAGCTACCTCTGTGTCGGCACTCGGCAGTCCGTCCATAATTGTATACCACCTACCCGTGGTTTTTTTTTTCTTTCTTCTTTATACATACTACATCTCATTATCAACCAGTCTATATTAGCAGCAGACACAGTACGGTAGTCCACGGCTGTAGCTACCTCTGTGTCGGCACTCGGCAGTCCGTCCATAATTGTATACCACCTACCCTTGTTTTTTTTTTCTTTCTTCTTTATACATACTACATCTCATTATCATCCAGTCTATATTAGCAGCAGACACAGTACAGTACGGTAGTCCACGGCTGTAGCTACCTCTGTGTCGGCACTCGGCAGTCCGTCCATAATTGTATACCACCTACCCGTGGTTTTTTTTTCGTTCTTCTTTATACATACTACATCTCATTATCAACCAGTCTATATTAGCAGCAGACACAGTACGGTAGTCCACGGCTGTAGCTACCTCTGTGTCGGCACTCGGCAGTCCATCCATAATTGTATACCACCTACCCGTGGTTTTTTTTTCTTTCTTCTTTATACATACTACATCTCATTATCATCCAGTCTATATTAGCAGCAGACACAGTACAGTACGGTAGTCCACGGCTGTAGCTACCTCTGTGTCGGCACTCGGCAGTCCATCCACAATTGTATACCACCTACCCGTGGTTTTTTTTTCTTTCTTCTTTATACATACTACATCTCATTATCATCCAGTCTATATTAGCAGCAGACACAGTACAGTACAATAGTCCACGGCTGTAGCTACCTCTGTGTCGGCACTCGGCAGTCCATCCATAATTGTATACCACCTACCCGTGGTTTTTTTTTCTTTCTTCTTTATACATACTACATCTCATTATCAACCAGTCTATATTAGCAGCAGACACAGTACAGTACAATAGTCCACGGCTGTAGCTACCTCTGTGTCGGCACTCGGCAGTCCGACCATAATTGTATACCACCTACCCGTGGTTTTTTTTTCTTTCTTCTTTATACATACTACATCTCATTATCATCCAGTCTATATTAGCAGCAGACACAGTACAGTACGGTAGTCCACGGCTGTAGCTACCTCTGTGTCGGCACTCGGCAGTCCGTCCATAATTGTATACCACCTACCCGTGGTTTTTTTTTCTTTCTTCTTTATACATACATACTACATCTCATTATCATCCAGTCTATATTAGCAGCAGACACAGTACAGTACAATAGTCCACGGCTGTAGCTACCTCTGTGTCGGCACTCGGCAGTCCGTCCATAATTGTATACCACCTACCCGTGGTTTTTTTTTTCTTTCTTCTTTATACATACTACATCTCATTATCAACCAGTCTATATTAGCAGCAGACACAGTACGGTAGTCCACGGCTGTAGCTACCTCTGTGTCGGCACTCGGCAGTCCATCCATAATTGTATACCACCTACCCGTGGTTTTTTTTCTTTCTTCTTTATACATACATACTACATCTCATTATCATCCAGTCTATATTAGCAGCAGACACAGTACAGTACAATAGTCCACGGCTGTAGCTACCTCTGTGTCGGCACTCGGCAGTCCATCCATAATTGTATACTAGTATCCATCCATCTCCATTGTTTACCTGAGGTGCCTTTTAGTTGTGCCTATTAAAATATGGAGAACAAAAATGTTGAGGTTCCAAAATCAGGGAAAGATCAAGATCCACTTCCACCTCGTGCTGAAGCTGCTGCCACTAGTCATGGCCGAGATGATGAAATGCCAGCAACGTCGTCTGCCAAGGCCGATGCCCAATGTCATAGTACAGAGCATGTCAAATCCAAAACACCAAATATCAGTAAAAAAAGGACTCCAAAACCTAAAATAAAATTGTCGGAGGAGAAGCGTAAACTTGCCAATATGCCATTTACCACACGGAGTGGCAAGGAACGGCTGAGGCCCTGGCCTATGTTCATGGCTAGTGGTTCAGCTTCACATGAGGATGGAAGCACTCAGCCTCTCGCTAGAAAACTGAAAAGACTCAAGCTGTCAAAAGCACCGCAAAGAACTGTGCGTTCTTCGAAATCCCAAATCCACAAGGAGAGTCCAATTGTGTCGGTTGCGATGCCTGACCTTCCCAACACTGGACGTGAAGAGCATGCGCCTTCCACCATTTGCACGCCCCCTGCAAGTGCTGGAAGGAGCACCCGCAGTCCAGTTCCTGATAGTCAGATTGAAGATGAAGATGTTGAAGTACACCAGGATGAGGAGGATATGGGTGTTGCTGGCGCTGGGGAGGAAATTGACCAGGAGGATTCTGATGGTGAGGTGGTTTGTTTAAGTCAGGCACCCGGGGAGACACCTGTTGTCCGTGGGAGGAATATGGCCGTTGACATGCCTGGTGAAAATACCAAAAAAATCAGCTCTTCAGTGTGGAGGTATTTCAACAGAAAAGCGGACAACAGGTGTCAAGCCGTGTGTTGCCTTTGTCAAGCTGTAATAAGTAAGGGTAAGGACGTTAACCACCTTGGAACATCCTCCCTTATACGTCACCTGCAGCGCATTCATAATAAGTCAGTGACAAGTTCAAAAACTTTGGGCGACAGCGGAAGCAGTCCACTGACCAGTAAATCCCTTCCTCTTGTAACCAAGCTCACGCAAACCACCCCACCAACTCCCTCAGTGTCAATTTCCTCCTTCCCCATGAATGCCAATAGTCCTGCAGGCCATGTCACTGGCAATTCTGATGAGTCCTCTCCTGCCTGGGATTCCTCCGATGCATCCTTGCGTGTAACGCCTACTGCTGCTGGCGCTGCTGTTGTTGCTGCTGGGAGTCGATGGTCATCCCAGAGGGGAAGTCGTAAGCCCACTTGTACTACTTCCAGTAAGCAATTGACTGTCCAACAGTCCTTTGCGAGGAAGATGAAATATCACAGCAGTCATCCTGCTGCAAAGCGGATAACTGAGGCCTTGACAACTATGTTGGTGTTAGACGTGCGTCCGGTATCCACCGTTAGTTCACAGGGAACTAGACAATTTATTGAGGCAGTGTGCCCCCGTTACCAAATACCATCTAGGTTCCACTTCTCTAGGCAGGCGATACCGAGAATGTACACGGACGTCAGAAAAAGACTCACCAGTGTCCTAAAAAATGCAGTTGTACCCAATGTCCACTTAACCACGGACATGTGGACAAGTGGAGCAGGGCAGGGTCAGGACTATATGACTGTGACAGCCCACTGGGTAGATGTATGGACTCCCGCCGCAAGAACAGCAGCGGCGGCACCAGTAGCAGCATCTCGCAAACGCCAACTCTTTCCTAGGCAGGCTACGCTTTGTATCACCGCTTTCCAGAATACGCACACAGCTGAAAACCTCTTACGGCAACTGAGGAAGATCATCGCGGAATGGCTTACCCCAATTGGACTCTCCTGTGGATTTGTGGCATCGGACAACGCCAGCAATATTGTGTGTGCATTAAATATGGGCAAATTCCAGCACGTCCCATGTTTTGCACATACCTTGAATTTGGTGGTGCAGAATTTTTTAAAAAACGACAGGGGCGTGCAAGAGATGCTGTCGGTGGCCAGAAGAATTGCGGGACACTTTCGGCGTACAGGCACCACGTACAGAAGACTGGAGCACCACCAAAAACTACTGAACCTGCCCTGCCATCATCTGAAGCAAGAAGTGGTAACGAGGTGGAATTCAACCCTCTATATGCTTCAGAGGTTGGAGGAGCAGCAAAAGGCCATTCAAGCCTATACAATTGAGCACGATATAGGAGGTGGAATGCACCTGTCTCAAGCGCAGTGGAGAATGATTTCAACGTTGTGCAAGGTTCTGATGCCCTTTGAACTTGCCACACGTGAAGTCAGTTCAGACACTGCCAGCCTGAGTCAGGTCATTCCCCTCATCAGGCTTTTGCAGAAGAAGCTGGAGACATTGAAGGAGGAGCTAACACGGAGCGATTCCGCTAGGCATGTGGGACTTGTGGATGGAGCCCTTAATTCGCTTAACAAGGATTCACGGGTGGTCAATCTGTTGAAATCAGAGCACTACATTTTGGCCACCGTGCTCGATCCTAGATTTAAAGCCTACCTTGGATCTCTCTTTCCGGCAGACACAAGTCTGCTGGGGTTGAAAGACCTGCTGGTGAGAAAATTGTCAAGTCAAGCGGAACGCGACCTGTCAACATCTCCTCCTTCACATTCTCCCGCAACTGGGGGTGCGAGGAAAAGGCTCAGAATTCCGAGCCCACCCGCTGGCGGTGATGCAGGGCAGTCTGGAGCGACTGCTGATGCTGACATCTGGTCCGGACTGAAGGACCTGACAACGATTACGGACATGTCGTCTACTGTCACTGCATATGATTCTCTCACCATTGAAAGAATGGTGGAGGATTATATGAGTGACCGCATCCAAGTAGGCACGTCACACAGTCCGTACTTATACTGGCAGGAAAAAGAGGCAATTTGGAGGCCCTTGCACAAACTGGCTTTATTCTACCTAAGTTGCCCTCCCACAAGTGTGTACTCCGAAAGAGTGTTTAGTGCCGCCGCTCACCTTGTCAGCAATCGGCGTACAAGGTTACATCCAGAAAATGTGGAGAAGATGATGTTCATTAAAATGAATTATAATCAATTCCTCCGTGGAGACATTGACCAGCAGCAATTGCCTCCACAAAGTACACAGGGAGCTGAGATGGTGGATTCCAGTGGGGACGAATTGATAATCTGTGAGGAGGGGGATGTACACGGTGATATATCGGAGGATGATGATGAGGTGGACATCTTGCCTCTGTAGAGCCAGTTTGTGCAAGGAGAGATTAATTGCTTCTTTTTTGGTGGGGGTCCAAACCAACCCGTCATTTCAGTCACAGTCGTGTGGCAGACCCTGTCACTGAAATGATGGGTTGGTTAAAGTGTGCATGTCCTGTTTATACAACATAAGGGTGGGTGGGAGGGCCAAAGGACAATTCCATCTTGCACCTCTTTTTTCTTTAATTTTTCTTTGCGTCATGTGCTGTTTGGGGAGGGTTTTTGGAAGGGACATCCTGCGTGACACTGCAGTGCCACTCCTAGATGGGCCCGGTGTTTGTGTCGGCCAATAGGGTCGCTTATCTTACTCACACAGCTACCTCATTGCGCCTCTTTTTTTCTTTGCGTCATGTGCTGTTTGGGGAGGGTTTTTTGGAAGGGACATCCTGCGTGACACTGCAGTGCCACTCCTAGATGGGCCCGGTGTTTGTGTCGGCCACTAGGGTCGCTTATCTTACTCACACGGTCAGCTACCTCATTGCGCCTCTTTTTTTCTTTGCGTCATGTGCTGTTTGGGGAGGGTTTTTTGGAAGGGCCATCCTGCGTGACACTGCAGTGCCACTCCTAGATGGGCCCGGTGTTTGTGTCGGCCACTAGGGTCGCTTATCTTACTCACACAGCGACCTCGGTGCAAATTTTAGGACTAAAAATAATATTGTGAGGTGTGAGGTATTCAGAATAGACTGAAAATGAGTGTAAATTATGGTTTTTGAGGTTAATAATACTTTGGGATCAAAATGACCCCCAAATTCTATGATTTAAGCTGTTTTTTAGGGTTTTTTGAAAAAAACACCCGAATCCAAAACACACCCGAATCCGACAAAAAAAATTCGGTGAGGTTTTGCCAAAACGCGGTCGAACCCAAAACACGGCCGCGGAACCGAACCCAAAACCAAAACACAAAACCCGAAAAATTTCCGGCGCTCATCTCTAGTTACTAGGCCTTGGCCACACTTGCTTCTGTAGCTCTGGGGCAATAGAGTTCCTGATGCCCCCTGCCAATGTAGCAGAAAGCCGCTAGAATCCTTCAGGCCAGCATATGCCAGCATGTTATTATCCCAATTCAGCGGTGTACATAGTATTTCCCCAATTATATAGATTATTGGCCCTCATTCCGAGTTGTTCGCTCGCTAACAGATTTTAGCAGCATTGCACACGCTACGCCGCCGCCCTCTGGGAGTGTATCTTAGCTTAGCAGAATTGCGAATGAAAGATTAGCAGAACTGCGAATAGAAAATTCTTAGCAGTTTCTGAGTAGCTCGAGACTTACTCCTACACTGCGATCAGCTCAGCCCATTTCGTTCCTGGTTTGACGTCACAAACACACCCTGCGTTCGGCCAGCCACTCCCCCGTTTCTCCAGACACTCCCGCGTTTTATCCTGGCACGCCTGCGTTTTTCCGCACACTCCCAGAAAACGGTCAGTTTCCACCCAGAAACACCCACTTCCTGTCAATCACACTCCGATCACTTCAACGATGGAAATTCTTAGTTCGGACGTGAGTAAATCTACTAAGTTTTGAGCTAAAATACTTAGCGCATGCGCACTGCGTACCATGCGCACTGCGTACCATGCGCATGCGCATTTTCGCCTTAATCGCTCCGTTGCAAAAATCGGCAACGAGCAAACAACTCGGAATGACCCCCATTGTCCCATCCTGCTGCATTTTATACAGCAAATAGTACTGTACAGCATGACCCATTCCTACTAGCAGCATACAGAGTACAGTACACCTGCCGACTTTTCAGGAAGACTGTGATAGCAAATCATATGTGCCAATGCTGATTAGGGCTCTATTTTTATTTTATTTTCCAAGTAATATAACCACTAGATGAGGGGGGTAAGGTGCAAATGTGATAGCAGACTGAGCTTTGAACCAAGGGCCTAATTCAGACCTGATCGCAGCAGCAACATTTTTCTCCAATGGGCAAAACCATGTGCACTGCAGGAGGGGCAGATATAACCAGTGCAGAGAGAGTTACATTTTGGGTGGGGTGTGTTCAAAGTGTAATCTAAATTGCAATGTAAACATAAAGCAGCCAGTATTTACCATGCACAGAAACAATATAACCCACCCAAATCTAACTCTCTCTGCACATGTTATATCTGCCCCCCCCCCCCCCCCCCCCCCCCGAACATGGTTTTGTCCATTAGAGAAAGATTTTGCTGCTGGAATCAGGTCTGAATTAGGCCCCAAGTACTACATTTTGCACACCATATGCAGTTGTCACATAAAATAAGTAGGCATTGGCCATAGAAAGAGTATGCACAGACATCCAATACGTATGCTCTTCAGCCCATAAAACCACTAACATGAGACGTTTTACCATAGGTGTGACTGTGTATTAAAATATCCAGAACTCTGCTCTTATCTAGCATCTTAAATCACCCCCCTAACACTATAACTTCAACCACTTCCATGCAAACTGTCCCACATCTCCTTCAGTGCGGCACAAATCTTGTAGCCATCAGTGTGCTGGAGAGTGGCAGCCATTTTCTTGTAGCACGCTTCCTCCTTATTCACCTCCCCAGTGTTTCGTCCTTAGTGGGCGGAGAGTGATGACATCATCATTGTGTTGTCATACCCAGCCCAGGCTCAGGGTAAATGCCAGGCTCTTTAGGGAATCAGGAAGATCACCACTATTTTTGGAGTCTCCCCGAATTTCAGTGTGAGTCAGCATGTATGAAATATAGTCCACTTATGCCTGCTGTTTAACATCTCCACCCCCTTCAGAACACCCACGATCATGCATTATAAAGTACATACGTAACATTACCCTTTTTTAACAGTATATACTGTATTGAAAGTAAATTTCAGACCTAGTTTTGTGTATAATGCTGACATGAGGAACCAATGTTGTCTGTAGTTACTATATACATCACAGGGTTAATAATACGGTGCACAATGTGATCAGCTGACAGTCTTTGCTTGCCTAAGCCAATTTTACGGGATTGGAAATGTCCATTGTGACTGGGTATATGTCAGCAATAAATCATACTCCAAATTCTGGCCTTTTCTACAAAGAACAACCCAGTTCTTTAGCAAAGCACTTTATTTACAGTGTGTGAAAGGACAGATAACGGGAATATTGGTTTGAATCTGGCAGCCGACAGGAAATATTGAATCACTTAGGTTTTAAAGCCGTCCTTTACTAGGATTCTCATAACCCATCATAATAACAACAAGACAGCTCTTCCCCATAAATCAGATGTTGGTCTCCAGGGGCGGATTGGAACAGAGAACTGGATTGCGCACTATAATGCTGATACCGGAAGCCTTGTTAACTCATTAATTGCCGTTGAGCCATCCGGCACTCGACCAATCACAAATAACGTCTCAAGAGCAAAGTGATCAGAATCAAATGACCACATTAAATGCTGGAGATCTATTTATGATCATTCAGCGTTGGGTTGGATTTTGGAGTAATCATAGCGCCTAGCTTAAATATTTCAAGCTGACAGAGTCTCCTTCAATAGACACCGGAATTTATTGTCATATAAAAAGTACCAAATAAAAAAAAACATAAAAAATGACAGATATGAAATCGTAGAATAGAAAGAGCTGAGGAAGTAAAAATATTTTTTCTCAGGGTAGCAGCTTCTTCCTGTCTGATCTTCCATGAAAACTTCAAAGTATTCGTAATTACAAAATGTTTTAGAATCACCTGAGAAGTAAAATCATAAATAATCGCCTAACCTATTTCCAGAGAATGAAAGAAATTACTTCTTTTTTGTTAGACATTATACTGCAGCAGCAAAAGGGACCCAGTTGTTGCCTGTGACAAATCACATAAGCAGAAACATTCCACCCAGAGGCGATAGAAGCACTCACCTCTGAGCGACAGGTAGGGGGCGCTAATAAGGATGCCGACACAGGGGTAGAGCTCAAATACAGAATCCTGGAACCAGCAGGGGAGCCAAGACAGGAGAGCTTGCAGCCTACGGCACTAACTGCTTTCTCTGTGCCAGTAAAGAGTGTGAGACCTGGGTCCTGCAGAAAGGGAGACGGGTTTGTGCACGGGATAAGATCTAGGAAGAAGGTGGGCTATGCGCAGTAGGAGATCTAGGTGGTCATTCCGTGTTGATCGCAGCCAGCAACTTTTTGCTGCTGCTGCGATTTACTAGCCTACGCCTATGGGGGAGTGTATTTTAACTTAGCAGGGCTGCGATCACACAAAACAAGACTAGGCCTATACCTACGTACCCTGTGCGATGGATCCAGCGATGATGGGCTCGGCTTTGACGTCACTCCTCCACCCTCCATTCTCCTGGACACGCCAGCGTTTTACTCACCACTCCCCGAAAACGTCTCCAAACGGTCCGGATCCGCCCTGGAACGCCCTCTTCCTGTCAATCTTCTTTACGGTCCGTCCTGCGACCGCTTTCTTCTTTAGCCGCGATGTAACCCGGCGACCCCTGTCGCCAAGCAACATCGTGCACTGCGGCCGCCGCACATGGGCATTCCGCACCAGTTCGCACCGCAGCGATAAACTACTGCGTGCGAACGGGTCGGAATTACCCCCCTAGTGAGGTGGTGTGGTGTGTGTAGAAGGAGATCTAGCGAGGTGGTGGTGTGTGTGCAGGGGGAGATCTAGTGATGGGGTGGGCTACATGCAGAAGCAGATCGTATTTACCATGCATTCACATAAATAAATAAATGAATAAATAAATAAATAATAAAAATAAAAGTATAGGTGCATACACAGTTGCCGAGAAATTGAACGACATCGCTCATTTTCACCCTTCCTGAGCGTCGTTCACTTTTTCAGCAAGTGTGTATGCCGGCAATGACTAGCGATGCGCGGCCCCGCGGGTCATTAACGACCCTCGCTGTCGGCCATGCATGCAGCTCAATGTGGACTGTTGTCCAAGAGCTGTCCTTGCATGGCCCGGCCACGGCGTGACGTCACTAAGCGATATGGTCAACATATTGCTCAGTGTGTATGCACTGCCGCCGACTGCCTGGCCCGGGAGCTCATAGAGCACGTCGTCTAGTGTGTACTAGAGATGAGCGCCTGAAATTTTTCGGGTTTTGTG
Source organism: Pseudophryne corroboree (assembly GCF_028390025.1). NCBI lineage: Eukaryota > Metazoa > Chordata > Amphibia > Anura > Myobatrachidae > Pseudophryne > Pseudophryne corroboree. The sequence goes on from NC_086446.1 coordinate 722,084,506, forward strand.
TTTTGGTTTTGGGTTCGGTTCCGCGGCCGTGTTTTGGGTTCGAACGCGTTTTGGCAAAACCTCACCGAATTATTTTTGTCGGATTCGGGTGTGTTTTGGATTCGGGTGTTTTTTTCCAAAAACACTAAAAAACAGCTTAAATCATAGAATTTGGGGGTCATTTTGATCCCAAAGTATTATTAACCTCAAAAACCATAATTTACACTCATTTTCAGTCTATTCTGAATACCTCACACCTCACAATATTATTTTTAGTCCTAAAATTTGCACCGAGGTCGCTGTGTGAGTAAGATAAGCGACCCTAGTGGCCGACACAAACACCGGGCCCATCTAGGAGTGGCACTGCAGTGTCACGCAGGATGTCCCTTCCAAAAAACCCTCCCCAAACAGCACATGACGCAAAGAAAAAAAGAGGCGCAATGAGGTAGCTGTGTGAGTAAGATTAGCGACCCTAGTGGCCGACACAAACACCGGGCCCATCTAGGAGTGGCACTGCAGTGTCACGCAGGATGTCCCTTCCAAAAAACCCTCCCCAATCAGCACATGATGCAAAGAAAAAGAAAAGAAAAAAGAGGTGCAAGATGGAATTATCCTTGGGCCCTCCCACCCACCCTTATGTTGTATAAACAAAACAGGACATGCACACTTTAACCAACCCATCATTTCAGTGACAGGGTCTGCCACACGACTGTGACTGATATGACGGGTTGGTTTGGACCCCCCCCAAAAAAGAAGCAATTAATCTCTCCTTGCACAAACTGGCTCTACAGAGGCAAGATGTCCACCTCATCTTCACCCTCCGATATATCACCGTGTACATCCCCCTCCTCACAGATTATCAATTCGTCCCCACTGGAATCCACCATCTCAGCTCCCTGTGTACTTTGTGGAGGCAATTGCTGCTGGTCAATGTCTCCGCGGAGGAATTGATTATAATTCATTTTAATGAACATCATCTTCTCCACATTTTCTGGATGTAACCTCGTACGCCGATTGCTGACAAGGTGAGCGGCGGCACTAAACACTCTTTCGGAGTACACACTTGTGGGAGGGCAACTTAGGTAGAATAAAGCCAGTTTGTGCAAGGGCCTCCAAATTGCCTCTTTTTCCTGCCAGTATAAGTACGGACTGTGTGACGTGCCTACTTGGATGCGGTCACTCATATAATCCTCCACCATTCTATCAATGTTGAGAGAATCATATGCAGTGACAGTAGACGACATGTCCGTAATCGTTGTCAGGTCCTTCAGTCCGGACCAGATGTCAGCATCAGCAGTCGCTCCAGACTGCCCTGCATCACCGCCAGCGGGTGGGCTCGGAATTCTGAGCCTTTTCCTCGCACCCCCAGTTGCGGGAGAATGTGAAGGAGGAGATGTTGACAGGTCGCGTTCCGCTTGACTTGACAATTTTCTCACCAGCAGGTCTTTGAACCCCAGCAGACTTGTGTCTGCCGGAAAGAGAGATCCAAGGTAGGTTTTAAATCTAGGATCGAGCACTGTGGCCAAAATGTAGTGCTCTGATTTCAACAGATTGACCACCCGTGAATCCTTGTTAAGCGAATTAAGGGCTCCATCCACAAGTCCCACATGCCTAGCGGAATCGCTCCGTGTTAGCTCCTCCTTCAATGTCTCCAGCTTCTTCTGCAAAAGCCTGATGAGGGGAATGACCTGACTCAGGCTGGCAGTGTCTGAACTGACTTCACGTGTGGCAAGTTCAAAGGGCAACAGAACCTTGCACAACGTTGAAATCATTCTCCACTGCACTTGAGACAGGTGCATTCCATCTCCTATATCGTGCTCAATTGTATAGGCTTGAATGGCCTTTTGCTGCTCCTCCAACCTCTGAAGCATATAGAGGGTTGAATTCCACCTCGTTACCACTTCTTGCTTCAGATGATGGCAGGGCAGGTTCAGTAGTTTTTGGTGGTGCTCCAGTCTTCTGTACGTGGTGCCTGTACGCCGAAAGTGTCCCGCAATTTTTCTGGCCACCGACAGCATCTCTTGCACGCCCCTGTCGTTTTTTAAAAAATTCTGCACCACCAAATTCAAGGTATGTGCAAAACATGGGACGTGCTGGAATTTGCCCATATTTAATGCACACACAATATTGCTGGCGTTGTCCGAAGCCACAAATCCACAGGAGAGTCCAATTGGGGTAAGCCATTCCGCGATGATCTTCCTCAGTTGCCGTAAGAGGTTTTCAGCTGTGTGCGTATTCTGGAAACCGGTGATACAAAGCGTAGCCTGCCTAGGAAAGAGTTGGCGTTTGCGAGATGCTGCTACTGGTGCCGCCGCTGCTGTTCTTGCGGCGGGAGTCCATACATCTACCCAGTGGGCTGTCACAGTCATATAGTCCTGACCCTGCCCTGCTCCACTTGTCCACATGTCCGTGGTTAAGTGGACATTGGGTACAACTGCATTTTTTAGGACACTGGTGAGTCTTTTTCTGACGTCCGTGTACATTCTCGGTATCGCCTGCCTAGAGAAGTGGAACCTAGATGGTATTTGGTAACGGGGGCACACTGCCTCAATAAATTGTCTAGTTCCCTGTGAACTAACGGCGGATACCGGACGCACGTCTAACACCAACATAGTTGTCAAGGACTCAGTTATCCGCTTTGCAGTAGGATGACTGCTGTGATATTTCATCTTCCTCGCAAAGGACTGTTGAACAGTCAATTGCTTACTGGAAGTAGTACAAGTGGGCTTACGACTTCCCCTCTGGGATGACCATCGACTCCCAGCGGCAACAACAGCAGCGCCAGCAGCAGTAGGCGTTACACGCAAGGATGCATCGGAGGAATCCCAGGCAGGAGAGGACTCGTCAGACTTGCCAGTGACATGGCCTGCAGGACTATTGGCATTCCTGGGGAAGGAGGAAATTGACACTGAGGGAGTTGGTGGGGTGGTTTGCGTGAGCTTGGTTACAAGAGGAAGGGATTTACTGGTCAGTGGACTGCTTCCGCTGTCACCCAAAGTTTTTGAACTTGTCACTGACTTATTATGAATGCGCTGCAGGTGACGTATAAGGGAGGATGTTCCGAGGTGGTTAACGTCCTTACCCCTACTTATTACAGCTTGACAAAGGGAACACACGGCTTGACACCTGTTGTCCGCATTTCTGGTGAAATACCTCCACACCGAAGAGCTGATTTTTTTGGTATTTTCACCTGGCATGTCAACGGCCATATTCCTCCCACGGACAACAGGTGTCTCCCCGGGTGCCTGACTTAAACAAACCACCTCACCATCAGAATCCTTCTGGTCAATTTCCTCCCCAGCGCCAGCAACACCCATATCCTCCTCATCCTGGTGTACTTCAACACTGACATCTTCAATCTGACTATCAGGAACTGGACTGCGGGTGCTCCTTCCAGCACTTGCAGGGGGCATGCAAATAGTGGAAGGCGCATGCTCTTCACGTCCAGTGTTGGGAAGGTCAGGCATCGCAACCGACACAATTGGACTCTCCTTGTGGATTTGGGATTTCAAAGAACGCACAGTTCTTTGCGGTGCTTTTGCCAGCTTGAGTCTTTTCAGTTTTCTAGCGAGAGGCTGAGTGCTTCCATCCTCATGTGAAGCTGAACCACTAGCCATGAACATAGGCCAGGGCCTCAGCCGTTCCTTGCCACTCCGTGTGGTAAATGGCATATTGGCAAGTTTACGCTTCTCCTCCGACAATTTTATTTTAGGTTTTGGAGTCCTTTTTTTTCTGATATTTGGTGTTTTGGATTTGACATGCTCTGTACTATGACATTGGGCATCGGCCTTGGCAGACGACGTTGCTGGCATTTCATCGTCTCGGCCATGACTAGTGGCAGCAGCTTCAGCACGAGGTGGAAGTGGATCTTGATCTTTCCCTAATTTTGGAACCTCAACTTTTTTGTTCTCCATATTTTATAGGCAGAACTAAAAGGCACCTCAGGTAAACAATGGAGATGGATGGATTGGATACTAGTATACAATTATGGACGGACTGCCACGGTTAGGTGGTATAAAAAAACCACGGTTAGGTGGTATATATTGTAATACAATTATGGATGGACGGGACTGCCTGCCGAGTGCCGACACAGAGGTAGCCACAGCCGTGAACTACCGCACTGTACACTGGTTGATAAAGAGATAGTAGTATACTCGTAACAACTAGTATGACTGACTATGACGGTATAAAGAATGAAAAAAAAACCACGGTTAGGTGGTATATATTGTAATACAATTATGGATGGACGGACTGCCTGCCGAGTTCCGACACAGAGGTAGCCACAGCCGTGAACTACCGCACTGTACACTGGTTGATAAAGAGATAGTAGTATACTCGTAACAACTAGTATGACTGACTATGACGGTATAAAGAATGAAAAAAAAACCACGGTTAGGTGGTATATATTATAATACAATTATGGATGGACGGACTGCCTGCCGACTGCCGACACAGAGGTAGCCACAGCCGTGAACTACCGCACTGTACACTGGTTGATAAAGAGATAGTAGTATACTCGTAACAACTAGTATGACTGACTATGACGGTATAAAGAATGAAAAAAAAACCACGGTTAGGTGGTATATATTATAATAATACAATTATGGATGGACGGACTGCCTGCCGAGTTCCGACACAGAGGTAGCCACAGCCGTGAACTACCGCACTGTACACTGGTTGATAAAGAGATAGTAGTATACTCGTAACAACTAGTATGACTGACTATGACGGTATAAAGAATGAAAAAAAAACCACGGTTAGGTGGTATATATTATAATACAATTATGGATGGACGGACTGCCTGCCGAGTGCCGACACAGAGGTAGCCACAGCCGTGAACTACCGCACTGTACACTGGTTGATAAAGAGATAGTAGTATACTCGTAACAACTAGTATGACTGACTATGACGGTATAAAGAATGAAAAAAAAACCACGGTTAGGTGGTATATATTATAATACAATTATGGATGGACGGACTGCCTGCCGACTGCCGACACAGAGGTAGCCACAGCCGTGAACTACCGCACTGTACACTGGTTGATAAAGAGATAGTAGTATACTCGTAACAACTAGTATGACACTATGACGGTATAAAGAATGAAAAAAAAACCACGGTTAGGTGGTATATATTATAATACAATTATGGATGGACGGACTGCCTGCCGACTGCCGACACAGAGGTAGCCACAGCCGTGAACTACCGCACTGTACACTGGTTGATAAAGAGATAGTAGTATACTCGTATAACAACTAGTATGACACTATGACGGTATAAAGAATGAAAAAAAAACCACGGTTAGGTGGTATATATTATAATAATACAATTATGGATGGACGGACTGCCTGCCGACTGCCGACACAGAGGTAGCCACAGCCGTGAACTACCGCACTGTACACTGGTTGATAAAGAGATAGTAGTATACTCGTAACAACTAGTATGACTATGACGACGGTATAAAGAAAGAAAAAAAATACCACGGTTAGGTGGTATATAATTATACAATTATGGATGGACGGACTGCCTGCCGAGTGCCGACTGCCGACACAGAGGTAGCCACAGCCGTGAACTACCGCACTGTACTGTGTCTGCTGCTAATATAGACTGGTTGATAAAGAGATAGTATACAACAATATACTACTATACTGGTGGTCAGGCACTGGTCACCACTAGTCACACTGGCAGTGGCACTCCTGCAGCAAAAGTGTGCACTGTTTAATTTTAAATTAATATAATATTATGTACTCCTGGCTCCTGCTATAACAACCTGCAGTGCTCCCCAGTCTCCCCCACAATTATTATAAGCTTTTATACATTGATGTGCAGCACACTGGGCTGAGCTGAGTGCACACAGACTGAGTCACACTGTGTGACTGCTGTGTATCGTTTTTTTCAGGCAGAGAACGGATATAGCAGAGAACGGATATATTAAATAAAAGTTAACTTAACAACAACTGCACTGGTCACTGTGGTAAACTCTGTCTGCACAATCTCTCTCTCTCTCTCTCTCTTCTAATCTATTCTAATGGAGAGGACGCCAGCCACGTCCTCTCCCTATCAATCTCAATGCACGTGTGAAAATGGCGGCGACGCGCGGCTCCTTATATAGAATCCGAGTCTCGCGAGAATCCGACAGCGTCATGATGACGTTCGGGCGCGCTCGGGTTAACCGAGCAAGGCGGGAAGATCCGAGTCGCTCGGACCCGTGAAAAAAAAAGTGAAGTTCGTGCGGGTTCGGATTCAAAGAAACCGAACCCGCTCATCTCTAGTGTGTACCCACCTTATGTGCACTCCTTGAATTGCACATGGTTTGTTCTAGGTACATATTAACTTGTTCTTTTGCTCTCAACTCATCCCCATAATGATATTAAATGAAACCTGACAATGTTTTCTGTTTGATGGATTTGTAGATTTAGGGTCTAATTCAGGTTGGATCGCAGTGTGCGATCCAACCGGAATTAATGAGGAAAAGATGTGGGTGTGTTCGCAGCGCCCGTCCTGCGCATGTGTCTGCATTTTCTGCCGGGTGGGCCACAGAAAATGCAATCGCCTCTGCCCGTCAATCAGGCAGAGGCGGTCGCAAGGCAGGTGGGGGCGGGCAACACTCTGTTTCCAGGGAGGAGATGGAGCATTGAGGGGACGGACCTGGATGAACGGGGGCCGGTGCAGCGCAAACGGGGGCATGTCGGGGCGTGATCGTGGGGGCTGCGCACTGTCACGCGCAGCCGCTGCGATCGGGAAGATGGCGGCGGGTCTCCTGCGGGCGCAGCTAAGCTGCGTCGTCAGGAGGCTTCCTCTAATTCTGCTAACAAGGAGAAATTGTGATGCAATCGCAATTTCTGCTTGTTGAGGGGGGGGGGGGGGAGACGGCTGGCAGCATGCTGGGTGGCCTTGCCCTGCGATAGGCGGCCCCAGCATGCAATCCAAAGGATAGCAAATTCTACAAATTAGCAGAATTTGCTATCCTTACTGAATTAGGCCCTTAGGGGGAGATGTACTAAGCAGTGATAAAAGTGGAGAAGTGAGCCAGTGGAGAAGTTGCCTATGGCAACCAGTCAGCTGCTCTGTATACTTTTATGGAATGCAAATTATAAATGTTACGTCAATGCTGATTGGTTGCCATGGGCAACTTCTCCACTGCCTCACTTCTCCATTTTTATCCCTGCTTAGTACATCTCCCCATTAATTTGTTAAGCAATAGTTTGTCTTAGATATCACACATTTGTTGCAAATATCACTTCACGTGATTGTTATTCATTTAGGGAATTCCACAACAGTACAGACTCTGGTTACAGAATATGAAGGAGTAAGATAGGTAACTTTATTACAGTTGCAAACACTTTTGCTCATATTTAGGTTTAGATGAAGGAAAGCAGATCTCATCTGTTCTGCAGAAAGCTTTCTTCATTATCCATCTCCTTTGTGTATAAAATGGGGTTTTGAATTACTGCAGTTTACGGCAAGGCGTCTTCCTCTGTCAATATTGCTGAACATTAAACTGCTGCATTAAGCTACTAATCATACGGAGACATTTGTGTAAAATGAGGATAAGCCTTGTACATTTACATTCCCAAAAGGCTGAAGGTAATGTGGTTGGAGCGGAAACAAAAACACAGTGTAGTCTTCTCCAAAAGGTGTTTTCAGAAAAGAATCAATGAAAATAGGGCCTGATTGAGATGTGCGCAATGCTGCTGTTCTCGCAGTTGATCGATTCTCGGCAATTTGTGCAGGCGTATGCATTAAGGTACCTAAGCGATGTTGCAGGCATTGAGGATGCAGTCAGGAAGCGTTTGGGGGAAGTAACGGGCAGTGGCGGCAAACCTGACTGTTTTCGGGGCGTGCATCAGCCTACAACTGCGCACCCAACACACGCGCCCATTCTGAGCATAGGCCTGTTCATATGGTTGATTATTGAAGCATCTGCAAAAGATGCAGTGTCTGTCTGCTGATTTGCAAGGCTGAAAGTAGGTGTCTCAATCCATTTCCAGATGGCAGCATACTGTGGGCCGGATGTAATGACGCCCGATTTCAGGGGCTGCGTGGGATGCAGGCCATACTTGTACTTTTTAAAGGGAAAATCACAGGCATGGTTTTACATGTGATTGCCCCTTTAAAAAAAAGTCAGATTTCAGCCGGCATCCTGCACGGCCGCCGAACTCGGCCGTGTATCTTCGTCTGGGGTCGCAGCTGAGAATGCATTAGCATACATTTCTGAATCAGGCCTATAATGTTGAAATGGAAGGGTCCTGGGCTGATGAACTGTGGAAATCCATTCACTCTCTTCTTATATGAATATCCAGTATGAATAGTAAAGTATCTGAGTTCAGTTACTAACTTTGCATGTACAGTACTGTAGGTGCTGCATTTGTACGGACATTAATCCCCCCCATCCTGTTAAGTTGTATTGAGAGTTTGCTGTTCACTGCAACCCTGCATCGTAGTTCTGTTTCTGTTGATTTTTCCAGGCCACTTGTTTTAGCAGCACCCAGTGGTAAATTTCCCAATGACACACGTTAGAGGGCAGCACTTGGATGCATGTTCCACTAACGTCAGCCCAAAACTATCAGTAACTACGTACAAATATTTCCACACTAATGTACTGTACACAATATTGAGTGGAGTGTGCACAGGTGGGACATGGGCAGGGTGCCCCATAAGCTGTCCTACTTAATTAATATGTATATATTATTAAAAATAAATCTAATGTTATACTGTAGCTAATTGTGTCGGCCACTTGGGTCGCTTAGCTTAGTCACGCAGCTACCTCATTGCACCTCTTTTTTCTTTGCATCATGTGCTGTTTGGGGACTATTTTTTAATTCTGCCATCCTGTCTGGCACTGCAGTGCCACTCCTAGATGGGCCAGGTGTTTGTGTCGGCCACTTGGGTCGCTTAGCTTAGTCACACAGCTACCTCATTGCACCTCTTTTTTTCTTTGCATCATGTGCTGTTTGGGGACTATTTTTTAAATTTGCCATCCTGTCTGACACTACAGTGCCACTCCTAGATGAGCCAGGTGTTTGTGTCGGCCACTTGGGTCGCTTAGCTTAGCCATCCAGCGACCTCGGTGCAAATTTTAGGACTAAAAATAATATTGTGGTTATTGAGGTTAATAATACTATGGGATCAAAATGACCCCCAAATTCTATGATTTAAGCTGTTTTTGAGGGGTTTTTGCAAAAAAACACCCGAATCCAAAACACACCCGAATCCGACAAAAAAATTTCAGGGAGGTTTTGCCAAAACGCGTCCGAATCCAAAACACGGCCGCTGAACCGAATCCAAAACCAAAACAAAAAACCCGAAAAAAATTCCGGTGCACATCACTAATTACATCCCACCCGTAATGTGAACTTGGGCATTACAATGGTTCTTAAAATAAACTAGGGCTCTACTATGGGGCATTAAATAAACTAGGGCATTACTATGGTTCATAAAATAACATTATTATGGGGCATAAAAGTAACAGCTGCTGTGGAGAGGTGTCTCTCTGAAAGCATTAGGACGGGGCCCCTTCAAACTGTTGCTATGGGGCCCACAACGTACTGGCTACGCCCCTGGTTGTTTGTAACTGCAACTGCCTCCATGTGGTAATGTGGTAATGCTGAATCCCAAACTATGCATAAAGCTCAATGGATAGTATCATACACATAGGCCCTCATTCCGAGTTGTTCGCTCGCTAGCTGCTTTTAGCAGCATTGCACACGCTAAGCCGCCGCCTACTGGGAGTGAATCTTAGCTTTGCAGAATTGCGAACGAAAGATTCGCATAATTGCGAATAGAAATTTCTTTGCAGTTTCTGAGTAGCTCGGGACTTACTCTGCCACTGCGATCAGTTCAGTCAGTTTCGTTCCTGGTTTGACGTCACAAACACACCCAGCGTTCGCCGAGACACTCCCCCGTTTCTCCAGCCACTCCCGCGTTATGCCGTGAGTAAAATACCTAACTTTTGAGTAAAATAACTAACCGCATGCGCTCTGCGAACCTTGCGACTAATCGCAATATAGCGAAACTCGGCAATGAGCGAACAACTCGGAATGAGGGCCATAGACGCTGATAATGCATATGGTAACAAACAGTCAGCTGAAGTGTTTGACTTAGGAGACAATTTAGACCCAGGCCCCTCGTGAGCCAGTCTACTGACATCACACGTGGAGCGGTCAAGGCCAGTGGAACCCTCTCCCGGTGTTTTCTGTGATCTGTGGCATACTTGCCTACTTTTGAAAAAGCATTTCAGGGAGATGTGAAAGTAACACCTATCAGTGTGAACGTTTACTGCTACATCTGAGAGGCCTGTCATAAAAATGACTTACCTCCAAATGCAAATGAGCCCCAAAGTTAGTAAGATCTACTTGTTGAAGAAAAGACTCTTATATTTTGCAGAATTTGTTTGTGTATTGTGCTTTACAAGAGGTTCCATGTACCGTAAGTGGCCACGAGAAACTTTATTTAAAATGCATGTAGCCATAGGGATCATGGGCCCTCATTCCAAGTTGATCGCTAGCTGCCGTTGTTCGCTGCGTAGCGATCATTTAAAAAAATGTCAAACTGCGCATGTGTATGCACCGCAATGCGCACGCGTGGCGTACGGGTACAACGAGCATCGTGGTTTTGCACAGGTTCTAGCGACGCTTTCAGTCGCACTGGCAACTGCAGGGAGATTGACAGGAAATGGGGGTTTCTGGGTGACAACTGACCATTTTCTGTGAGTGTTTGGAAAAACCCAGTCGTGGCCGGGCGTTTGCTGGGCGGGTATCTGACGTTATTACCGTGTCATTCGTCGCAGCAATCATCGCACAGAATAAGTAACTACAGGGCTGGTCTTGTTCTGCACAAAATGTGTTTGCTGCCGCTCGGCTGCACAGGCGTTCGCACTCCTGCAAAGCGAAAATACACTCCCTCGTTGGCGGCGACTACGCGTTTGCACGGCTGCTAAAAGTAGCTAGCGAGTGATCAACTCGGAATGAGGGCCATTGTGCCTTATAACCAATGCAGGGAAATGGCACTGATGTTCCCATTTGAATTTATGTATCTGTGACTTCTTTTTTCCCCCCAAGAATGTAACAGCTGCAGTGGGGTTAAAGTACAATCAGGGAGATTGCTGGACTATTCAGGGAGACAGGGAGATTGCTGCTATTTCAGGGAGTCTCCTGCAGAATGAGGGAGGGTAGGCAAGTAAGATCTGTGGTCCATAGGCCATGGCAGCATAACACCATCTGAAGCTTGGTAAATCTGATAGCTTTGCAACCCACAGAGAAAACTATTTGGGCTGCGGCTGCTGTCGGAAATGGAGCAATCGCAGCAGATATCTTGACAACCTCAGTGTAAAAATAAAAATCAAGCTGGCAGTTAAACTTTGTCTGCAGCTTGTTATAATGCATGGCTCAGTTCCACTTTAAGGCAGACTTGCCTACTCTCCCGGAATGGCTGGGAGGCTACCGAAAATCGTGTGACCCTCCCGCCCCCCCGGAAGAGCAGGCAAGTCTCCCGATTTCAGGGGTTCCCCCCTTAGCGAGTAAAGTGGGCGGTTCGGTCAGGCGATGACGCGATTCTTGTTGAATCGCGTCATCATAGCCACGCCCCCTGCTGTATAATGCCGGTAATAGCGACATTACACAGCGGGGGCGTGGCTTACACAACACGATTCCCGTGGCCATGCCCCCCACCCGCCTCCACCACACCCCCGGTCCGCCTCCGGCCCGCCTCCCTCTGCACGAACATCGCAGCCCGCCCCCCTGCCGAGCCGACCTGGCTGCTCTCTCCCGGAGAGAGCAGACAAAAAGTCGGTAAGTATGCTTTAAGGTGCAGGTGGTGTCTTCATAGAACCATATTTTTATACAGGATGTGATACACCACACACTGTGGTTTGTATTTAGCTTCTAATTGCTGTGCCTAAAATGTATTAACTTATGCTGTTAATCTCCACTCTCAGGACTGTCAACTCCACAAGCTAGAAGTGATCATCTGTGCAAAAGTGTAATTTTTACATCAAAGTCTAACCTCCTACAACTTTGGGCTATTCCTTTTGTTACTGTACATAAAACATCTAGTTTTTTATAGAGATGTGCACTTGAAATTTTTCGGGTTTTGTGTTTTGGTTTTGGGTTCGGTTCCGCGGCCGTGTTTTGGGTTCGACCGTGTTTTGGCAAAACCTCACCGAATTTTTTTTGTCGGATTCGGGTGTGTTTTGGATTCGGGTGTTTTTTTCAAAAAACCCTAAAAAACAGCTTAATTCATAGAATTTGGGGGTCATTTTGATCCCAAAGTATTATTAACCTCAAAAACCATAATTTCCACTCATTTTCAGTCTATTCTGAATACCTCACACCTCACAATATTATTTTTAGTCCTAAAATTTGCACCGAGGTCGCTGGATGACTAAGCTAAGCGACCCTAGTGGCCGACACAAACACCGGGCCCATCTAGGAGTGGCACTGCAGTGTCACGCAGGATGGCCCTTCCAAAAACCCTCCCCAAACAGCACATGACGCAAAGAAAAAAAGAGGCGCAATGAGGTAGCTGTGTGAGTAAGATAAGCGACCCTAGTGGCCGACACAAACACCGGGCCCATCTAGGAGTGGCACTGCAGTGTCACGCAGGATGGCCCTTCCAAAAAACACTCCCCAAACAGCACATGACGCAAAGAAAAAAAGAGGCGCAATGAGGTAGCTGTGTGAGTAAGATAAGCGACCCTAGTGGCCGACACAAACACCTGGCCCATCTAGGAGTGGCACTGCAGTGTCACGCAGGATGGCCCTTCCAAAAAACCCTCCCCAAACAGCACATGACGCAAAGAAAAAAAGAGGCGCAATGAGGTAGCTGTGTGAGTAAGATAAGCGACCCTAGTGGCCGACACAAACACCTGGCCCATCTAGGAGTGGCACTGCAGTGTCACGCAGGATGGCCCTTCCAAAAAACACTCCCCAAACAGCACATGACGCAAAGAAAAAAAGAGGCGCAATGAGGTAGCTGTGTGAGTAAGATAAGCGACCCTAGTGGCCGACACAAACACCTGGCCCATCTAGGAGTGGCACTGCAGTGTCACGCAGGATGGCCCTTCCAAAAAACACTCCCCAAACAGCACATGACGCAAAGAAAAAAAGAGGCGCAATGAGGTAGCTGTGTGAGTAAGATAAGCGACCCTAGTGGCCGACACAAACACCTGGCACATCTAGGAGTGGCACTGCAGTGTCACGCAGGATGGCCCTTCCAAAAAACACTCCCCAAACAGCACATGACGCAAAGAAAAAAAGAGGCGCAATGAGGTAGCTGTGTGAGTAAGATAAGCGACCCTAGTGGCCGACACAAACACCTGGCCCATCTAGGAGTGGCACTGCAGTGTCACGCAGGATGGCCCTTCCAAAAAACACTCCCCAAACAGCACATGACGCAAAGAAAAAAAGAGGCGCAATGAGGTAGCTGTGTGAGTAAGATAAGCGACCCTAGTGGCCGACACAAACACCTGGCCCATCGAGGAGTGTCACTGCAGTGTCACGCAGGATGGCCCTTCCAAAAAACACTCCCCAAACAGCACATGACGCAAAGAAAAAAAGAGGCGCAATGAGGTAGCTGTGTGAGTAAGATAAGCGACCCTAGTGGCCGACACAAACACCTGGCCCATCTAGGAGTGGCACTGCAGTGTCACGCAGGATGGCCCTTCCAAAAAACACTCCCCAAACAGCACATGACGCAAAGAAAAATGAAAGAAAAAAGAGGTGCAAGATGGAATTGTCCTTGGGCCCTCCCACCCACCCTTATGTTGTATAAACAGGACATGCACACTTTAACCAACCCATCATTTCAGTGACAGGGTCTGCCACACGACTGTGACTGAAATGACGGGTTGGTTTGGACCCCCACCAAAAAAGAAGCAATTAATCTCTCCTTGCACAAACTGGCTCTACAGAGGCAAGATGTCCACCTCATCATCATCCTCCGATATATCACCATGTACATCCCCCTCCTCACAGATTATCAATTCGTCCCCACTGGAATCCACCATCTCAGCTCCCTGTGTACTTTGTGGAGGCAATTGCTGCTGGTCAATGTCTCCACGGAGGAATTGATTATAATTCATTTTAATGAACATCATCTTCTCCACATTTTCTGGAAGTAACCTCGTACGCCGATTGCTGACAAGGTGAGCGGCGGCACTAAACACTCTTTCGGAGTACACACTTGTGGGAGGGCAACTTAGGTAGAATAAAGCCAGTTTGTGCAAGGGCCTCCAAATTGCCTCTTTTTCCTGCCAGTATAAGTACGGACTGTGTGACGTGCCTACTTGGATGCGGTCACTCATATAATCCTCCACCATTCTTTCAATGGGGAGAGAATCATATGCAGTGACAGTAGACGACATGTCCGTAATCGTTGTCAGGTCCTTCAGTCCGGACCAGATGTCAGCATCAGCAGTCGCTCCAGACTGCCCTGCATCACCGCCAGCGGGTGGGCTCGGAATTCTGAGCCTTTTCCTCGCACCCCCAGTTGCGGGAGAATGTGAAGGAGGAGATGTTGACAGGTCGCGTTCCGCTTGACTTGACAATTTTCTCACCAGCAGGTCTTTGAACCCCAGCAGACTTGTGTCTGCCGGAAAGAGAGATCCAAGGTAGGTTTTAAATCTAGGATCGAGCACTGTGGCCAAAATGTAGTGCTCTGATTTCAACAGATTGACCACCCGTGAATCCTTGTTAAGCGAATTAAGGGCTCCATCCACAAGTCCCACATGCCTAGCGGAATCGCTCCGTGTTAGCTCCTCCTTCAATGTCTCCAGCTTCTTCTGCAAAAGCCTGATGAGGGGAATGACCTGACTCAGGCTGGCAGTGTCTGAACTGACTTCACGTGTGGCAAGTTCAAAGGGCAGCAGAACCTTGCACAACGTTGAAATCATTCTCCACTGCGCTTGAGACAGGTGCATTCCACCTCCTATATCGTGCTGAATTGTATAGGCTTGAATGGCCTTTTGCTGCTCCTCCAACCTCTGAAGCATATAGAGGGTTGAATTCCACCTCGTTACCACTTCTTGCTTCAGATGATGGCAGGGCAGGTTCAGGCGTTTTTGGTGTTGCTCCAGTCTTCTGTACGTGGTGCCTGTACGCCGAAAGTGTCCCGCAATTCTTCTGGCCACCGACAGCATCTCTTGCACGCCCCTGTCGTTTTTAAAAAAATTCTGCACCACCAAATTCAAGGTATGTGCAAAACATGGGACGTGCTGGAATTTGCCCATATTTAATGCACACACAATATTGCTGGCGTTGTCCGATGCCACAAATCCACAGGAGAGTCCAATTGGGGTAAGCCATTCCGCGATGATCTTCCTCAGTTGCCGTAAGAGGTTTTCAGCTGTGTGCGTATTCTGGAAACCGGTGATACAAAGCGTAGCCTGCCTAGGAAAGAGTTGGCGTTTGCGAGATGCTGCTACTGGTGCCGCCGCTGCTGTTCTTGCGGCGGGAGTCCATACATCTACCCAGTGGGCTGTCACAGTCATATAGTCCTGACCCTGCCCTGCTCCACTTGTCCACATGTCCGTGGTTAAGTGGACATTGGGTACAACTGCATTTTTTAGGACACTGGTGAGTCTTTTTCTGACGTCCGTGTACATTCTCGGTATCGCCTGCCTAGAGAAGTGGAACCTAGATGGTATTTGGTAACGGGGGCACACTACCTCAAGAAATTGTCTAGTTCCCTGTGAACTAACGGCGGATACCGGACGCACGTCTAACACCAACATAGTTGTCAAGGCCTCAGTTATCCGCTTTGCAACAGGATGACTGCTGTGATATTTCATCTTCCTCGCAAAG
Organism: Pseudophryne corroboree; assembly: GCF_028390025.1. Taxonomy (NCBI): domain Eukaryota; kingdom Metazoa; phylum Chordata; class Amphibia; order Anura; family Myobatrachidae; genus Pseudophryne; species Pseudophryne corroboree. Next base: position 722,100,282 of record NC_086446.1, read on the forward strand.
GACTGTTGGACAGTCAATTGCTTACTGGAAGTAGTACAAGTGGGCTTACGACTTCCCCTCTGGGATGACCATCGACTCCCAGCAGCAACAACAGCAGCGCCAGCAGCAGTAGGCGTTACACACAAGGATGCATCGGAGGAATCCCAGGCAGGAGAGGAATCGTCAGAATTGCCAGTGACATGGCCTGCAGGACTATTGGCATTCCTGGGGAAGGAGGAAATTGACACTGAGGGAGTTGGTGGGGTGGTTTGCGTGAGCTTGGTTACAAGAGGAAGGGATTTACTGGTCAGTGGACTGCTTCCGCTGTCACCCAAAGTTTTTGAACTTGTCACTGACTTATTATGAATGCGCTGCAGGTGACGTATAAGGGAGGATGTTCCGAGGTGGTTAACGTCCTTACCCCTACTTATTACAGCTTGACAAAGGCAACACACGGCTTGACACCTGTTGTCCGCATTTCTGTTGAAATACTTCCACACCGAAGAGCTGATTTTTTTGGTATTTTCACCAGGCATGTCAACGGCCCTATTCCTCCCACGGACAACAGGTGTCTCCCCGGGTGCCTGACTTAAACAAACCACCTCACCATCAGAATCCTCCTGGTCAATTTCCTCCCCAGCGCCAGCAACACCCATATCCTCCTCATCCTGGTGTACTTCAACACTGACATCTTCAATCTGACTATCAGGAACTGGACTGCGGGTGCTCCTTCCAGCACTTGCAGGGGGCGTGCAAATGGTGGAAGGCGCATGCTCTTCATGTCCAGTGTTGGGAAGGTCAGGCATCGCAGCCGACACAATTGGACTCTCCTTGTGGATTTGGGATTTCGAAGAACGCACAGTTCTTTGCGGTGCTACTGCTTTTGCCAGCTTGAGTCTTTTCATTTTTCTAGCGAGAGGCTGAGTGCTTCCATCCTCATGTGAAGCTGAACCACTAGCCATGAACATAGGCCAGGGCCTCAGCCGTTCCTTGCCACTCCGTGTGGTAAATGGCATATTGGCAAGTTTACGCTTCTCCTCCGACAATTTTATTTTAGATTTTGGAGTCCTTTTTTTACTGATATTTGGTGTTTTGGATTTGACATGCTCTGTACTATGACATTGGGCATCGGCCTTGGCAGACGACGTTGCTGGCATTTCATCGTCTCGGCCATGACTAGTGGCAGCAGCTTCAGCACGAGGTGGAAGTGGATCTTGATCTTTCCCTAATTTTGGAACCTCAACATTTTTGTTCTCCATATTTTAATAGGCACAACTAAAAGGCACCTCAGGTAAACAATGGAGATGGATGGATACTAGTATACTTATGGATGGACGAGCGACTGCCGACACAGAGGTAGCTACAGCCGTGGACTACCGTACTGTGTCTGCTGCTAATATAGACTGGATGATAATGAGATGAAATCAATATATATATATATATATATATAATATCACTAGTACTGCAGCCGGACAGGTATATATATTTATTATGTAATGACTGATGACGGACCTGCTGGACACTGTCAGCTCAGCAGCACCGCAGACTGCTACAGTAAGCTACTATAGTAGTATGTATAAAGAAGAATGAAAAAAAAAAAAAAACCACGGGTAGGTGGTATACAATTATGGATGGACGAGCGACTGCCGACACAGAGGTAGCTACAGCCGTGGACTTCCGTACTGTGTCTGCTGCTAATATAGACTGGATGATAATGAGATGAAATCAATATATATATATATAATATCACTAGTACTGCAGCCGGACAGGTAGATATATTTATTATGTAATGACTGATGACGGACCTGCTGGACACTGTCAGCTCAGCAGCACCGCAGACTGCTACAGTAAGCTACTATAGTAGTATGTATAAAGAAGAATGAAAAAAAAAAAAAACACGGGTAGGTGGTATACAATTATGGATGGACGAGCGACTGCCGACACAGAGGTAGCTACAGCCGTGGACTACCGTACTGTGTCTGCTGCTAATATAGACTGGATGATAATGAGATGAAATCAATATATATATATATATATATATATATAATATCACTAGTACTGCAGCCGGACAGGTATATATATTTATTATGTAATGACTGATGACGGACCTGCTGGACACTGTCAGCTCAGCAGCACCGCAGACTGCTACAGTAAGCTACTATAGTAGTATGTATAAAGAAGAAAGAAAAAAAAAACCACGGGTAGGTGGTATACAATTATGGATGGACGAGCGACTGCCGACACAGAGGTAGCTACAGCCGTGGACTACCGTACTGTGTCTGCTGCTAATATAGACTGGATGATAATGAGATGAAATCAATATATATATATATATATATATATATATATATATAATATCACTAGTACTGCAGCCGGACAGGTATATATATTTATTATGTAATGACTGATGACGGACCTGCTGGACACTGTCAGCTCAGCAGCACCGCAGACTGCTACAGTAAGCTACTATAGTAGTATGTATAAAGAAGAAAGGAAAAAAAAAAAACCACGGGTAGGTGGTATACAATTATGGATGGACGAGCGACTGCCGACACAGAGGTAGCTACAGCCGTGGACTACCGTACTGTGTCTGCTGCTAATATAGACTGGATGATAATGAGATGAAATCAATATATATATATATATATATATAATATCACTAGTACTGCAGCCGGACAGGTATATATATTTATTATGTAATGACTGATGACGGACCTGCTGGACACTGTCAGCTCAGCAGCACCGCAGACTGCTACAGTAAGCTACTATAGTAGTATGTATAAAGAAGAAGAAAGAAAAAAAAAAAAAAACGGGTAGGTGGTATACAATATTATATATATATATTATATACAATTATATATATATATTATATATATTAAACTGGTGGTGATTATTAAACTGGTGGTCAGGTCACTGGTCACACTATCAGCAACTTGCAAGTAGTACTCCTAAGCAGACAATCACAATATATATTATACTGGTGGTCAGTGTGGTCACAATGGCAGTGTGGCACTCTGGCAGCAAAAGTGTGCACTGTACGTTATATGTACTCCTGAGTCCTGCTCTCAGACTCTAACTGCTCCCCACTGTCAGTGTCTCCCCCACAAGTCAGATATACATTATACAGTCACACTATCTATCTATCACTTCAGCAAGTAGCAGTAGTACTCCTCCTAATGCTCCCGAAAATTACTACTGTGTCTCTCTCTACTCTAGTCTCACTCTCTACTCTATAAACGGAGAGGACGCCAGCCACGTCCTCTCCCTATGAATCTCAATGCACGTGTGAAAATGGCGGCGACGCGCGGCTCCTTATATAGAATCCGAGTCTCGCGATAGAATCCGAGCCTCGCGAGAATCCGACAGCGGGATGATGACGTTCGGGCGCGCTCGGGTTAACCGAGCAAGGCGGGAAGATCCGAGTCGCTCGGACCCGTGTAAAAAAACATGAAGTTCGGGCGGGTTCGGATTCCGAGGAACCGAACCCGCTCATCTCTAGTTTTTTACCTAAAATAGAGCTCAAATTTAACCTTATGAATAGCTCAAATGAATGAAGAGAGTAAGAGGACAACCAGACTATGTTTATTACATCTGACTGAAATATGCCCCAGAGCCCCATCATGCCCCTTTATGTGCCTCAGAGCCCCCACATGCATCTTTATATTACTCAGTGCCCCTCAAGCCACTTTAGATGCCCCAGAGCCCCCTAATGCTCCTTTATATACTTCCACGTCCCCTCATACCCCTTTATATTACTCAGTGCCCCCATGCCCCTTTTTATATGTTCGAGAACACCCTCATGCTCCTTTATATGCCTCAGAGCCCCCTTATACTTTTATATGCCTCAGACCCCACTCATGCCTCTTAGTATGCCTCAGAGCCTCATCATGTCCCTTTTTGTGCCTCACAAGACCTGCATGCGTCTTTTTATGCCTTAGAGCCCCCTCACCCTTTTATATGCCTCAGAGCCCCATCATGTCCCTTTAATAATAATAATAATAATAATAATAATTTTATTTATATAGCGCTCTTTCTCCAATAGGACTCAAGGCGTTTAACAGATATATAGCATAATATAGTACAGAAAATAATAAAGTACAGAACAGCTTTTCATAAAATACAGAAGTATGGAGATACTAAAGGGACAATTATGGGAATGCTTGAGTAAAAAGGAAAGTCTCGAGTATACTTTTGAAGGATTCTATAGTTGGGGCCTCTCGCACTGTGCGAGGAAGGGAGTTCCATAGAGTCGGAGCCGCATGACTAAAAGCTCGACCCCCAGATGAATTATGGGAGATTCTAGGTACTGCTAAAAGTCCTTAATCTACAGATCGCAGTAATCGAGTGGGGCAGTATGTGGTCAGTAGCTGCTTCAGGTACCTTGGGCCCTGGTCATGTAGTGCTTTGAAACTCAGTAAGCCAATCTTGAAAATTATTCGCCATCTTACAGGTAGCCAGTGAAGGGAGTAGCGTATGGGTGTTATGTGGCTAGAACGGGGCTGGTCAGTTAACAGCCTGGCAGCTGTGTTTTGCACCAGCTGTAAGCGGTGCAATTCTTTAGCTGGGAGAACAAGGTAGAGGGCATTACAGTAGTCTAATCGAGATGATACAAATGCATGGATGACTTTTGGCAGATCATCTGAGGGAATTAAGTGCTTGATTCTGGCTATGCTCCTCAGGTTAAAGAATGAGGATTTGATTGTGGCTGATATCTGATGTTTAAGTGTCAAGCCACCATACAGGGCAACGCCAAGATTCCGCACACGATCAGTGGTTTGTAATTCTGAATCCCCGAGTGTAAGTCCAGTTGGTGGGCTATGCTGCAGTCTTGTCCTTTGATGTTGCGGTCCTATCATAAGGACCTCTGTTTTATCTGGGTTCAGTCACAGCCAACTGGCACTCATCCACTCCTGGAGTTCAGCTAGACAGCCATTTAGGGTTGCTATTGGGTTATCAGTGCCCAGAGCAAAGGACAAGTACAGTTGTGTATCATCTGCATAGCAGTGGTAGACTAGCCCATGGCGCCTGATTATTTCAGCCAGTGGGAGCATGTATACTGCAAAAAGCATGGGGGATAGTATAGAACCTTGTGGGACACCACATGGCAATGGCACTGGTGGTGATGAGTATAATCCAGATGATACTCTCTGTGACCTGCCTGTGAGAAATTATTTGAACCAGCTTAGGACTGTGCCATCCAGTCCACAAAAATGTATCAGTCGCTCAATCAGAAGCCAATGGTCCACGGTATCAAATGCTGCAGAGAGATCCAGAAGGATTAATATTGAACATTAACCTCTGTCTCTTGCCATCAGAATATCATTTAACACACACACCGGGGCTGTTTCAGTGCTATGACTTCTCCTGAATCCTGATTGGAATGGATCATAGATATCATAGGTTGTCAGGCGGGTTTCCAGTTGATTTGCAACCACTTTCTCAATTACCTTTCCTAGAAAAGGAAGGTTTGATACCGGTCTAAAGTCGGTCATGCAGTCGGGATCTAAATTAGGTTTTTTAAGAAGAGGTCTAACAATTGCTTCCTTTAGGGGTCCAGGAAATATGCCTGTCTGCAACGAGCATTGAACAATTTTTGCAAAGACAGGACCAATTATATCCATACAACCTATTAGAAGCTTGGTTGAGGCAGGGTCCAGATCACAGGTGGTGGGACGCAAAATCCGAGCAATTTCAGCAATGTCCTTTACATCCACTGGGTTAAAGCTGGTCCATGAAGGCAGGTGGATTATATTGGCAGGTTTTTTAGTTTGATACTCCTTTGATGGCACTGTGGAGATTCCAGCCCGGATGGTGGATATTTTATCTGCAAAGAAGTTTGCAAACTCATTGCATCTTGCCTGGGAGAAGGTTTCATCAGTCTGCAGGCATGCTGGCTTGCAAAGCATCTCCACTGTGTGGAAAAGTTGAGCTGGCCTATTGTTTGCTGCCGTGATCTCATTTGATAGAAACTGTGATTTCTTACGGGTGATTGTCGATTGATATTCTTTGTTATGCTTTATTAGTTTTATTTTGTCATCCACTAGGTTAGTCTTCCTCCATCGTCTTTCCAGTCTAAGCCCCCTTTTCTTGAGCTCACTAACACTGTTGTCGAAACAGGGAGCTCGACGTTGTGGTTTACAAGGTCTTATACGCACAGGGGCGATAATATAAATTGCCGCCATAACATCCCTATTATAATAACGGACAAGGGAACAGGGATCTTCACAGGCACCCAGTATAGCAGAGAGATCCAGATTTGCTGTTAGAGCTTGGGGAGTCATACCCCTCCTTGGACGATACCTGGTCAACTCCACGGGCAGAGATTTTATTTGAGGGGTTGCAACTGAGAACCAAAGGGAGTGGTGGTCTGACAAGATGACTGGGTTTATTTTTAGGTCAGTGACTTATAATCCAATCTGAAAGAAAAGATCAAGAGTGTGACCACTTTTATGTGTGGCAGAAGGAATGACCTGTGTGAAGCACAGACCATTCATTGTGCACAGGAGGTCTTGGCCAAGGCGTGAGAGCTCATCATCCACCCATGCATTGAAATCACAGAGGATGAGCCATCTTTGATGTTCCAGAACCAGGCCAGCAAGAGTGTCTGCAATTTCGTGTAGAAATGTCTTTCCATCTCCAGGGGGCCGGTAGATGAGAAGTACTCTGAAACCTAATCCTGTTGAACTCCGGGCAGCAATGCACTCGATTGAGCAAGTAATTTCAATAGGGTGGACCCTAAGTTTAAGGTCTTTTTTTAAGCAGATAGCCACCCCGCCACCCCTGCGGTCCAGTCTTGGGTTGTGGATGACAGAGTAGTTTGTTGGGACTGCAGCCTCCAATACAGGTGCTGCATTTTCATCTAGCCAGGTCTCTGTAATACAGGCTAGATCTGCAGATTCAATAAGGTCAGCAATTGTTGCAGTCTTGTTTCTTATGACCTGATTGGGCATAACAGAGGGCATTCAGTTCTGTTCTTCCAAGCACAGGGCCATTTTTGGGGTATCTCTTCTATTTGATTGTTCTTTGAAGCTGGGGGTGAGCAGGTGGGCAAAAGACTTAGGTGGTTACCGGGGAAAAGAAGTTTCCGGCCTGCTCGCTTCCCAGGAATGCGCCTGTGTTTTCTTTTTAAAATGCCAAGGGATTGGAGGACAGAAGCCTGTGATGGTGTAATAGGAACTGCGGAACTTGGTGGGCGAAGTGAAAGAATGAAGCTGGAGGAATACGTATACATTGGGTCATCAATGACAGATTACTAAGTATGGGCTGCATATGATGATGAGAGAGGGAGAGAAAGCTGTAGATATATTTTTTTTCCCCAATTCGGTTTGTGATCCAAAAATTATAATGGGTACATGAACAGAGTCATTGCTATATCCTATTGCTGCTCCAATAATCCAATGTATATTTGAAACAAGTGATAAATAAAATAACTTTATGTGCCTCAGAGCACACTCATGCCTCTTAATGTGCCTCACAAGCCCCGCATGCATCTTTCTATGCCTCAGAGCCCCCTCACCCTTTTATATGCCTCAGAGCCCCATCATGTCCCTTTATGTGCCTCAGAGCACACTCATGCCTCTTAATGTGCCTCAGAGCCCCATCATGTCCCTTTCTCATAGCCCCGTCATGCCTTTAAATGCCTCAGTATCCCTCATGCCCCTTTATATGCCTCAGAGCCCCCTCATGTCTTATATGCCTTAGAGCCCAATCATACCCCTTAATATGATTGAGAGCCCCATCATGTCCCTTTATGTGCCTTACACTCTTTCATGCCCCTTTATATGCCTCAGAGCCCCCTCATAGCTTTAAATGCCTCAGAGCCCCCATTATGCCCCTTAATATGCTTCAGACCCCATCATGTCCCATTATGTGCATCCCAGCATTCCCAGCAGTCAGGCCAAAAGTTCTGGCTTTTGCTACTGAGGGGCCATTTATCCAATACTGGTCTGCCTTGTCTAAATCAAGACAGCTGGAACATACTGTGTGGGTTACAAGTTCAGCTAGCGCCATAGTAGTGCTAGGGGTGCTGACAGGTGAGTCGGGCCAAGTACTTGGAGGGGGCATATCCAATGCAGGGAGGTGAGGACAGCCCCCTCCTTTATAATTTTTTAGGGGGGGGGGGACGACACTGGGTGAGCAGCAGGGGGTGGTGGAGGTGGGGATCACTTACCCCTCCCCTAGCCCACACATCATGCAAGGAGAGAGGACATTGCTGCAGCTGCCTCTCTCCCCAGCGCAGCACACATCCGCATGTGTGCTGCACTGGGGAGAGAGGCTGCAGCAGTGTCCTCTCTCTCCCGGCTATCTACATTGGTTCCCCCTCTTGGCACCACTGAGCAGTGCTCCCAATTCATGTGACAGCATGCCTCACAGAACAGGGGCCCGAAACAGGAAGCTGGATGCCGGGCATATAGGGATGGACATCAGAATCCCATCATCGAATGGTGGGTGAGCTTTCCCCATCAAATGTTCTGATGCGATGGTAGTTAACCATCACATTAAAAGCATTTGATGGTAAATCCATCATGATTTTTGTGCATGTGCAATTTTTCTTAGTTTGCGCATGTGCAATACACCGCAACATTGCTTAATGGGGGTGGGACTGAGGACGGTCTAGAAGTAGGACTGAGGGCAGGCTAGAGGTGGGACTGAGGGCAGAGTCCAGAATAGAGATGGGCTGTTACAAGAGGAGGCGAAGCAGCTGCAGCAATAGACACAGAAACCGCGCCAGTAATCTGAGTGATGCCTAGGCAAGGCAACTGAGTGACGCCATGGACATGGAGGAGAGTGACACAGCCTGGCACATTGCAATCTGTGTCGCCGCTGCTGCAGGGACAAGGGCTGTGCACTGATTGGTTCTCACAGCCTCAGAGAGCCAATCACAGCAAGCAATCTGCTTCAATTGGAACACCATGAAATTGTTACCATTTGATGGTGGCAAATATTGGAATGCCGCCATTGATTGGTAAAAACACTAACATCACAACAAAAACATTGATAGTTGCATATCCTAATGAGCCTCTCCAGGCTGCATGGTACCCCTTCAGGTGCCCCAAAAGCCAGAGAGGTGACACAGGGGCAGTGATGCGGCTGCTCCATCAGCCTTGCACTCCGGACGGCGGCATCTGTCTTACACCCCTCATTACAGGCCTAAGTACAGCTTAATAGAAAATAAATAATACAAAAGACTTTCAAAGTTCTTCATTTTTCAATTAATTCTGTGTTCCTAAAGCCTTTCCATGCCTCCTACGGAGGAGTATTTTATTTTCCAATGTTTCCTTTTTAATTGTATTATACAGATTTACAAAGCAGATCAAATTGTCATTTATTACACTGTGCGCATGCAGGTAGTGATTGAAACCCTCGGAAGTATCATATTTCCCATCATTCTAGAAAACATTGTGCAGCTAATTGCTTTTACAATGGCAGTATATCAGAACAAGTGGTCTCTGTATCTTTTATAGCAATTGTGAGGTTTAGTTCAATTTCACAGCCTTCAAAAGATGCTTATAAATAGCAGCGCGACGCTGTCAGTATTGAACTCTCCTCTCCTACCGAGAATCTGTAGCATTTAAATTCATAAGCTTTATGCTTAATTGATGAAGGCTGCCTTAATATATATCTTAGCCATCTAACAGATTGAGATTGTTATTCCGATATCTATTGTAAAACATATTATCTAGAGATAATTTTTTTTAGTAGATAAGAAAAGTTTGCAGCAAAGTGGACCCATCACCAATGCCCACAATTATCTGCTGGATATACTGGATACACACCAATTCGGACAGATACCTTGTACTCCCTGGAGAGCAATTCTCCTGCAAGGACGCTTGCCTTCCTGTAAGATAGATGGCGACAAACCACATCATGTAGCAATTAATATACATCATGCACCACAGGACTCTGGAGAGCTGCAGAAGTGTGTCTTTACTCACTGCAATCATGCTGAATAAAATGGCGCAAGGTACATCCTGTATAACAAACACTCTATTACAAACACTTCCTGTAAGACAAAGTGGATGGCAATGAGGCAATTTCCCCCATCTACATAGAGCATACATCTACAATGCACACTACTGACCCCCATATATCAGCAGCCGCGATTTCTTGACCTGCCTACCGGATCTGGCGGCCAGCAATGACCAGTGATCCATTGGAGAATCGGGGAAATGCCTGATTCCTCGATTCTGACTGAAAACGTGTCCAATTTTAAGCTTAGTTGGGGGAGATTTTTGAAAGCCTGAAGAGTGATAATTTTGATATAGATAATGTACCAACCAGTGATCTCTTAACTGTTATTTTACCCTCTTAGTTTAAAAAATAACAGAAGCTGGTGGGTTAGTACCTTATCTCTCTCTATTTTAGCTCTCTCCACGCATTGATAAATTTATGCCTCCCTTTTACAAATAATACATCACTGGTCGATGCGCAAAGTACATATATTATTGGACACGCTTCAATTACTATAGTGTCAGAATTTTAGTGCCCTACTGCACAGACTTCAGTCCTCCTGTTCTCCAGAGATGCTTCATGCACTATCCCAAGATGGCCACCGAGATCTAAGCATATGCAGGGCTCATCTTGTCTTTTTCAATGTGTAGAGTTACATGGTGGGAGACAGAGATCTCTTACTTAGCTCATATGACAGACCTGTTTAATACCTGCTACCAAGCTTTTCCAGCATCCCTGCCCTGCTACCCATTTGCAGCATACACCCATTTCGCACCACCACAAAGATAGATAAGTATAAGCCAGCTTAATTATTGTATAAGTGAGATTGCTTGTCTTCTACTTTTTATTTTTGCTGCTTTTTCTTTGAGAGTAACAGGGAGTTAGACCTTACAAACAATATGGGAGGGGCTGTGATTGGGGACCTCACTCAGTGCATGTCGTGCAAGATGTATGCACACCTGGAGCTACCGGCTCAGTGTGATTACATCTGCACGAGGTGTGTGCGAACTGTTGCCCTGGAAGCCCAGGTAACTGATCTAGAGCAAACCGTTACGCGACTGAGGGAGATTCACAATCTCGAGCGTAGTTTAGACAGAACGGTGGAGGAGTTGCGGGAGGGGTCACTGGTAGAAGAGGATGATGATCAGGTAGCCAGTTGGGTCACAGTTAGAAGGAAGAAAAAGAGGGGGAGTGAAGGGTTAAAGGGTCTATGTTCTTCTCTTGCTGTATTGCTACAGAGACAAGAATGTCTCTGTGTTTTCATTTGTGGTTATGACCTTGCAAAGCTATTTTCACATCCCACACTGAAACTATGCCTTAGTTTCGACACGTACCCCTGTCCGTGTACGGAAGCCCCTATATGGACATAGAGCTTGTGATGTCCTCGTGCTGTTTATGCTCCCGCTGTATGATATCCTGCATGTAATGTCGTATGCTACTTCTATTTATCCAATCATATGCTTGCACATATTGTATACACCCCTGTTTCTTATCTATATAGTACGCTGTAATTTTTACAATAAACAGAGTGATTCTTAACTACAGCTGCGTGTTTTACTCTTTGTGTTAAGAGTTGCTCTCCGGGTACCTAAGGGGTCATCACATCGAGGTGGTTCAGAGATATAATCCTTACAGTCTGGGGGCTCAGTCCGGAATCCAGCCGATCGTCCCCTGATCGGTAAGATAGAGAATTTTGTTGTCTGTCTTGTCCGCTAAGGGATTGCAACCATCTACTAGATCTGAACTCACTCCGTGTTCCGGGAACACGTGACAAGGTAATATTTAAGTCCGGGACTTAATGTTACGTAGTTTTATGTAAAGGATTTTTTTTTTAAGGCGTCATAAACAGGTATCAGGGATACCATAGAAGGACCAGGGGTCCACGTATTTAAGGCGTCATAAACAGGTATCCGGGATACCATAGATGGACCAGGGGTCCAAATAACAACGCCTCCTCGATTTGATCACCTAAATATTTGTATGTCTGTCTTATAAGTACTCATATTGTAATTTTTCTATTAAGGACACTCAGTGAACGGGTGGTAAGTGCACGGACGCTGAGTGTCAGAGGACATTGTTGTTTACAGTGATTTTAAGTACATTTAAAAGTTGATTTGTGACAAATATTGTTGTACTGTTGTTGTTTTCTGTTCCCGGTAGTTTGTGTAGGAAATATGCACTCCCACATGTTACCAATGATCTATGATCAGATCAGCTGAATGCATACATAGACTATTGTTCCCCTTCCCTGTTGTTTGTTAACTTCACAGACATATATTGCGTGGGTGGTAAGTGTACACGCACTATATGACACTGTGTTTGGAACAATCTATGTTTTTTTAATTTTATGATAAAAATTGTTATTAATTCAGTTTAGACACGTTAGTTACTTATTGGTAATATGGGATCAGATCAGAGTAAAGAGACTGAATACCCCCCTCCCCTCCCGGGAGAGACCTGCAAGGAATATGTTGCTCGTGTCTCCCCTACAAATTACTACCTTGTTAACCCCTGGCTAGACAATTTAGTGGGATGAACTGAGTGAACATCTGGACGCAGTGTTTAAAACCCGCTCGTCCCTCCCAGTAGCAGTAGCTTGCAAACAGAAACCTAGTGAGAATGTGACTGAATTCTGGAAGAGATTTAAAAAAATGCTGGTCAGAGGAAGCAGGTCTCACCCTAGTAAATACTGACAGCTTACTTATTTCCACATTTATAAACAACCTGCTGCCTTCTGTGACCTTGACAGTAAAACAAAGTGTTTCCAGTTGGACCTCAGACAACATTGAGGAATTTGCTAAACACTTATATGAGAAGGAAGCAGCAGGCTGTTTTGACATTAAAAAAACTACTCCTAATGTACCAACCCACAGTTACCAAAACCCCCGGAGGCAGCCATCAACTGAATCTGCCCCCCCTTAGCAACGTTCCCAGGGACCCCCCAAGGTTCCAGATTGACTGGTGGGGACAGCCCCGCTGACGGGGCCCGGAGGAGGGTGTCCCGACTTTCATGCAGCTCACAGAACACTGGAAGGAACCCCCAATGATCAATCTAGGTGTCAATGGAACAAGTGTCCCATTCCTGATTGACAGCGGGGCCACCACCAGTGTTCTGTGCAGGGACCAGTACCATGGGCCCCTGAGAAAGTCCGCTCCTTCAATGAGAATCAATGGGATACCCACAAAAGCTTACTCCACTGTACCTATCCCTATTGACACACCACGGGGACATTACATAGGGACTCACTCATTCACTGTCATACCTGACTGTCCAGTTAACTTGCTGGGAAGAGACCTCCTTACTGAACTACAGATAACCATCACCCCTACTGGGAGGGGTATGGACATAACCTCACCACACTTCCCCGTGCTCACTGAGACCACTGAACTAGATACAATAGACCCCCTTGTGTGGGCAGAAGGTCCCTTCGACACAGGACTGATATCTTGCACCCCATACAGGGCCACGCTGAAACCTGATGTGCAGCCCGTGTATCAGAAACAATATCCACTGTCCAAAGAGAAAATAGATGGCCTTAAACCCATTGTAGAGCAATTCCTGCAGCAAGGCATACTCAGACCTGTAGTTTCTCCTTACTGCACTCCTGTCAACCCTGTTGTTAAATCAGATGGTTCAACTAGGTTTGTACAGGACCTAAGGGCAATTAATCAGCTAGTTGTCCCCATTGCTCCCATAGTCCCAGACACAAACTCTCTCCTCTCAGCCATCCCTGCGAACGCTGTGTTTTTCTCAGTAATTGATTTATAAAATGCCTTTTTCAGCATACCAGTTGACCATCAGACACAATTACTTTTTGCTTTTTCTTTTGAGGGCAAGCAGTTAACATGGTGCCGGTTACCACAGGGGTATATTGATTCACCTGTTGTGTATAGCATTGTACTCCAAGCCACATTGGCTCCCTGGCACCCCCCCTATGGTTCTGTCCTGCTACAGTATGCAGATGATCTGCTTCTCTGTAGTCAAACAGAGGAGGCCTGCCGACAGGATGGTATATCACTGTTAAACTGGCTCTGTGAATGTGGACACAAGGTGTCTAAAACAAAAATGCAATGGTGTAAAAAGCATGTCGATTATTTGGGTTTTGTACTTCCAGAGGGAGAAAGGAAAATCAGTCCACAACGCATTCAGTCTGTATTGGGCCTGGTCACCCCAACTACTCAGAAGGAAATGCTATCCTTTCTGGGCATGATTAATTATTGCAGACAGTGGATATCTGATTGTTCCTACTATGACAATATCTTGAGACAAGCCACTCTCAATGACAAACCTAAACAGATTCAATGGTCACAAGAAATGTTAACTGCATATGAAAGTCTAAAATGTATGTTGGTAAAAAGTCCGGCACTGGGCCTCCCAAACTATGTACTGCCGTTTCATTTATATGCAAGGGACAACATTAAAACCATGGCGGGGGTACTAACTCAATCACATGGAGGCAAACTGCGCCCTGTGGCATTTTTTTCCAAGGTAATGCCTGTGTCGGTCCAAGGCATGCCTGCCTGTCTTAGAGCATTGGCGGCCTGTGCAATGGTGGCTGAGATGGCAACTATACTCACTTTGGGACATACTACTGTGCTTCACACAACACATGATGTCCTAGCCATACTTAAAGGTTTACATACACAGCATATGTCAGCTCAACGTCTCAGTGGGTATGAGGTTCTGTTACTAGGTAACCCTTCGCTCACCATTAAGTATGCCACCACATACTCAGGCCCAGCACCCATACTCAATGCACTTCTAGGATTAAAAGGCCCCCATGACGACATACCTGACGACCATGACTGTTCTGCTTCAATAGAGTCAGAAACCTCCCCAAGACTGGACATGTCACCAGTGCCCATTCCGGGTTCTGACCACATTTTTGTTGACGGCTCTTGTGCTAGACCAAATGACTCCACATACCAAGCCATGGCCGTCATGACCCCACCCATGATAGATGATCAGTATCTATTTACTGAACTCCAAGTTTCTGCCTCCCCCAAAGATTTAGCTGATTGGTTGTTTCCAATAATGCAGAAGAATCCTAAAACAGGATTAATCTGCAAAGAGGGGAAACCATGTATACCTCAAGCAAGCCCTCCCTATCATACTAGTACAGGAAGGAGACTTAGAGCTCATAAGGGAAGAATACGTCAGGTCCCTCATAACAAAACTAGATGAGATTGAACATAAGGTTGCTTGTAAAAATCCTTCTAACCCACAGGAACCAGCACATCCTTTCCAGGTCGGAGACAAGGTCATTGTGAAAGTGCTCCCCAGGAACAAAGGTCCAGGAGATTTTGCCTATGGTCCAGAGACAGAAGTTGTAGCAGTGACCAGAACAGCTGTCCTTACTGAGGAGGGGCCCACCTGGATCCATGCATCCCGAGTAAAGAAGATACCCAGCCCAAACCGCGAAGCAAGTCCAGGAGAGGTACTAACGGGGGCAGACAGCCCTGACCTCCAACGAGGAGAGGTACTAACGGGGGCAGACAGCCCTGACCTCCAACCAAGATGACCTCACACATGGAGAAGATGATTGTGAACCACGGACCCCGCTGGGCATGTGTTATCCTAACCCTCATCACAGTCCTAACACTTCCCTGTAGAACTGAGGTTGACATCTCACAAAAGGAAGGGGTGACCACCTTATGGTATAACTCCTCCAACACACACGTAGCCACCTATGTCTTAGATTACTTTATGTTCTCCAAGCTTGCTGAAGCAAAACACTCTATACACAAAAAAAGAAAATCAGGAATATCTGAGACAGTTTATATGTAGTTGGAATATGGTGGGGAACAGGGTACTATAGCGAAAGGCAAAGCTTTCATTTATGGGACATGTTTAACAATCCAGCGTATCAGTCTAAGGCTATCCCCCAAGGTAAACCCCTAAGGCCTCATATAGCTACCTTCAAGGATATGATAGCCATTAACAATCCCACCTTTGAAGACATCCTAGCTATTGAAACTGGTTTCTCTGACATCAATTTCTGGTTAGAATGGATGAAATATAGCGCCAATAAACATAATAAAAGTAACTGCTATGTTTGTGGCAGATCTAGGCCTCACCTAGGCACAGTGCCCCTTAATATACCCCTAGAGCAGGAAAGTTGTTTTTTCAGCCTTTACAACGGCACCAAAACCAATGACAGTCAATGTGAAATGTGGAAAAAGGAATATCCTATCCTATCAAAAGACCCCAATCCAGGTAATACCATAACCATATATCCAGGGAATTACACCTGTTATGTCTCTAACACTTCCAGCGCCAGGGACTTGAAAACCTTCCCCCCAGGTTACTGTACATCTAAAAGGATTACTGTCCTGGTGAATCAAACCAAATCCTTAGGTGACATCTACTATATCTGTGGGGATATGAAATTAAGAACAAAATTAGATACTACTTGGCAAGGAGAATGTGCCCTGGCTAAGGTGATCATGCCCCTCCATATCATCCCAGGAGAGGAGCAGCCTCCCTCTCCCGTTGTAACCCCCAGGAGAAGAAAGAGGGAAAGCCCAGGGGGCAGTTTTGATCCACATGTATATATAGATACTATTGGGGTACCTAGGGGTGTACCAAATGAGTTTAAAGCCAGGGACCAAGTGGCAGCTGGGTTTGAATCGTTAATACCCATAATTACTGTGAATAAAAATGTTGCTTGGATTAATTACATTTATTATAATCAGCAGAGATTTGTAAATGACACAAAGGATGCTCTTAAAGGCATAGCTGAACAATTGGAAGCCACTTCCCAAATGACATTCCAAAACCGCATGGCCCTTGATATGCTACTAGCAGAGAAAGGGGGCACCTGTGTCTATATTGGGAAGGTAGAAGGATGTTGTACCTACATACCTGACAATACTGGCCCTAATGGCAAAGTCACCTTGGCCATAAACAAACTGGAAAACTTATCCATTGAACTTAAAAGAAATTCTGGTATTGACAACCCCTGGAGCCAATACTTTGGTGGGTTTGAAAATTGGAAACAAGCCCTCGTCCAGTTAGGAATCTTCATACTAATTGCCTTGATTCTCATCTGTGTTGTTGTATACTGCGTAATACCCTGTTGCCGAAAGCTCACTTCCAAAGGTATCGACAACGCACTTATGTACGAAGACATCACCACTTTACGTGATGATTCCCCTAAGGCCTACGCCCAATACTTAGCCACTTATCGATTAAAGAAATCCCAGTGTAAGAATCACATAATATAAATTTGTGATTCTAAGAGGGGATTGAAGGGTTAAAGGGTCTATGTTCTTCTCTTGCTGTATTGCTACAGAGACAAGAATGTCTCTGTGTTTTCATTTGTGGTTATGACCTTGCAAAGCTATTTTCACATCCCACACTGAAACTATGCCTTAGTTTCGACACGTACCCCTGTCCGTGTACGGAAGCCCCTATATGGACATAGAGCTCGTGATGTCCTCGTGCTGTTTATGCTCCCGCTGTATGATATCCTGCATGTAATGTCGTATGCTACTTCTATTTATCCAATCATATGCTTGCACATATTGTATACACCCATGTTTCTTATCTATATAGTACGCTGTAATTTTTACAATAAACAGAGTGATTCTTAACTACAGCTGCGTGTTTACTCTTTGTGTTAAGAGTTGCTCTCCGGGTACCTAAGGGGTCATCACATCGAGGTGGTTCAGAGATATAATCCTTACAGGGAGGCTCGACATCTCCGAACTATCAAACCCGAACAAATTTGCCCGATTGGACGAGGAATCGGAGGATGATAGTGAAGAAATGACGGTGCCGGAGGAGACTGCTCCCTCTAGCATCTAGAGGAGCGGTACCTCTGGCGCGGTTGGGATAAAAGATAGAGAGGTGCCTAGTCAGATGGTGGTGGTAGGGGATTCTATCATCAGGAAGGCAGATAGGGCAATCTGCTACCGGGACCGTGATCGCCGTACAGTCTGTTGTCTCCCGGGTGCTCGGGTACGGCACATTGCGGACCGGGTAGATAGATTGTTGGGAGGGGCTGGGAAAGACCCGGCGGTCTTGGTGCACGTTGGCACCAATGACAAAGTTAGCGGAAGGTGGGATGTCCTTAAGAAAGACTATAGGGACTTCGGAAAGAAACTGAAGGCAAGGACATCTAAGGTAATATTCTCGGAATTATTACCCGTGCCACGCGCTAGTCCAGGGAGGCAGAGGGAGATTAGGGAGGTAAATGTGTGGCTTAGGGATTGGTGCAGGAAAGAAGGGTTTGTGTTCCTGGAACACTGGGCGGACTTCTCAGTCAGGCGCCATCTCTTTTGTCGTGACGGATTGCACCTGACTGAGGAGGGGGCAGCGGTGCTGGGGGGAAGGATGGTTAGAAGGTTGGAGGAGATTTTAAAACTAGGAGCCTGGTGTCACAATCCTGACTGTAGGTTTTATATTTGGTGACTTACCCCTGCCATCTGTCCTGGATCCTGTGTCTTTTCACTCACGGAGTTAAACAGCTTGTCAGTTTTCCTGAGTTCTCTGCCTGAGAGGTAATAGTTAATTAGCTCCACCTGTGGTGATCTCCTGTGTGAGGCTGAATTCAGTAATCTGAAGTTCAGGCTTCAGTGTTCTCTCGGCCTGCTAGGCCTCGTTGCACTTCACAGCCTCCTCTAGAGTAGTCACATGACAGTGACTTCACCTGACCCAGAGTTGTCCAATCCTCTGCCAGCCTGAGACTCTCTACATCACCTAATCCTGCCCACCAATCATCAGGGACCAGGAAGTATAAATCAGGAGGCTGAGTTGGAATCTGGGCCAGTTCCTTGTGTCACATACAGCCTTGTGTGGGTCTTAAGCTGAGCTCTCTAAAGGTAACCTTTGTACCTAAGTTCCTGTGGAAACTCTGTTCCCTTGTTACCGTTTGGTTTATTTGTGTGTTGCCATTTGATTTCACCATTTCCCTGAGGCTCAATGTAAAGGTACAGCTGCAATGTTTCGTCTTAAAGGCACAGTACTGAATTCCGTGTTCTCCACTGAAAACCACAGCTGTCGTGTTTCAGTTTTACTACTGTTGTAGTTGGGATCTCCAGGGCTCAGTACCTCGTGCCTCAGCATCTCCGTGCTTCCAGCATCTCCGTGCCTCAGCATCTCCGTGCCTCAGCACCTCCGTGCTTCCAGCACCTCAGTATCTCCGTGACTCAGCATCTCCGTGCCTCAGCACCTCAGTGCCTCAGCATCTCCGTGCCTCAGTGCCTCAGCACCTCCGTGCTTCCAGCACCTCTGTGCCTCCGTACCTCCGTGCCTCCGTACCTCTGTGCCTCCGTGCCTCCATGCCTCAGTACCTCCGTGCCTCAGTACCTCAGTGCTTCCAGCACCTCAGCATCTCCGTGCCTCAGTGCCTCAGTACCTCCGTGCTTCCAGCACCTCCGTGCCACAGCACCTCCGTGCCACAGCACCTCCGTGCCTCAGTACCTCCGTGCCTCAGCATCTCCGTGCTCACAGCACCTCCATGCCTCAGTACCTCCGTGCCTCAGCATCTCCGTGCTTCCAGCACCTCCGTGCCTCAGCACCCCTACGCACCCCAGTGTCTCTACGCACCCCAGTGCCTCCACACACCTCAGTGCCTCCACGTACCTCAGTGTCTCCAAGCACCTCAGTGTCTCCAAGCACCTCAGTGTCTCCAAGCACCTCAGTGTCCCCAAGCACCTCAGTGTCCACAAGCACCTCAGTGTCCGCAAGCACCTCGGTGTCCGCAAGCACCTCAGTGTCCGCAAGCACCTCAGTGTCCGCAAGCACCTCAGTGTCTCCAAGCACCCGGTGCCCTTTAGCACAATTATACCTGGTATTCTTCACTGATTCATCAGTGCCTTTCCAGTTCTGTCTTTCAGGAGACCTTCAGCATGCCTCCTGTCTGCCGACCTAATCCTGCATGAGGAGAACCTAGATTCGGCCATCTCTGCTGCGGTTCCTCTTCCCAGTCACCGGAAGAAACCCAGAGTCCACAACATTTCCAAACCAGGTCAGTGGTAGTATTCACATAATCCTCCAGTCGCCCGCACAGACTTCACTACACCGGGTTCACAAAAACCTCAGTCATGACAGTAGGAACTGGCCACATGGACCCGGCCGAAAGTGTTTGTCTGACGCATGACCTCCTAAGCAATATTGCAGGACGCTTGGGAGGTCTGGAGTCGACTCAGCATCGATTGGCACAGTGTCTGCAGCGGAATTCGTCCTCCAGAGATTCTATGACCTTCTGCTCTAAGACTCCTGACCAACTGCAGATTTTCTACCAGATGTTACTACAGTTACAAGAACTTTTGCCTAGTATTCTCTCTGTGATGCCTGATCTCCTCAGGAATACTACCAACGTTGTTGATCCTGTTTTGTCCCATTCAGTTAATAGAGTCTCTTCCTCTGCGCAAGGGAAAGTTTTTCATCAGAGCTATCCACGACCCAAGCTCTCTGAAGCTGAACGTCAGCGGCGTAAGGAGCTACATCTCTGTCTTTACTGTGGAAATTCTGGTCATTTTGTTAAAGACTGCATTCTTCGCAAGCCAGGTAATAGTGACAAATCTCAGTATCATAGTGCTCATGTCTACAAGTCATCCACAGTATCCGATCCATCTGCTGCTGACGGGGGTATCAAGAAGGCTACTCTTCTGAGAGAGACTCAAATTTATGACTGGGGTCCGGTGGTTAAAATACATTATCCCAAGTTGGGTGTCCAGAGAAGAATGTTCAAGCCATTTACAGTCACAGAGGAGTCCGTGTCCACAGCCCCAGGAGGGGGGTCTTCAGAGCGTCCAGCCCCAGGAGGGGCGTCTTCAGAGCGTCCAGCCCCAGGAGGGGCGTCTTCAGAGCGTCCAGCCCCAGGAGGGGCGTCTTCAGAGCGTCCAGCCCCAGTGAGGGGTTCAGAGCGCCCAGCCCCAGAGAGTCTACAGGGTGCTGCCCAGCCAGAGATTCTACAGAGTGCTGCCCAGCCAGAGATTCTACAGAGTGCTGCCCAGCCAGAGATTCTACAGAGTGCTGCCCAGCCAGAGATTCTACAGAGTGCTGCCCAGCCAGAGATTCTACAGAGTGCTGCCCAGCCAGAGATTCTACAGAGTGCTGCCCAGCCAGAGATTCTACAGAGTGCTGCCCAGCCAGAGATTCTACAGAGTGCTGCCCAGCCAGAGAGTCTACAGAGTGCTGCCCAGCCAGAGAGTCTACAGAGTGCTGCCCAGCCAGAGAGTCTACAGAGTGCTGCCCAGCCAGAGAGTCTACAGAGTGCTGCCCAGCCCCGTGAAGAGGGGGCTCTTGCCTCAGCCCAGCCCCGTGAAGAGGGGGCTCTTGCCTCAGCCCAGCCCCGTGAAGAGGGGGCTCTTGCCTCAGCCCAGCCCCGTGAAGTGGGGGCTCTTGCCTCAGCCCAGCCCCGTGAAATGGGGGCTCTTGCCTCAGCCCAGCCCCGTGAAGTGGGGGCTCTTGCCTCAGCCCAGCCCTGTGAAGAAAAGGCTCAGCCCGTCCCGGTTCCAGCCGGTCCAGCAATACTCCAGGCCCTGCTTGGTCAGTCCGTCCCGGTTCCAGCCGGTCCAGCAATACTCCAGGCTCCGCCTGGTCAGTCCGTCCCGGTTCCAGCCGGTCCATCAATACTCCAGGCTCCGCCTGGTCAGTCCGTCCCGGTTCCAGCCGGTCCAGCAATACTCCAGGCCCAGCTTGGCCAGTCCGTTCCGGTTCCAGCCGGTCCATCAATACTCCAGGCTCCGCCTGGTCAGTCCGTCCCGGTTCCAGTCGGTCCAGCAATACTCCAGGACCAGCCTGGTCCGTCTCCTTTGGCTCCAGCCAATTCAAGTATCCTCAGATCCAATCCAGTCCTACTCGTCCAGCCAAAGCTTTCTTCAGTTTCATCCTCTAAGCTTTCGTCTGATGGTTTTCCACCTATTTACTTTGATGGAGATTTATTGCAATATGCCGCTCTGGTTGAACAATTTCTCTCTCGGATGGAATCTGATCCTTCAGGTGCAGTAACTCTTTCCAACGTTACTCGATATCTGTTCCTGACATTCAGAGGAAGAGCTTTGGAGTGGGCCAACATGCTCTTTGAGAGTAATGATCCTGTGTTCCATGACTTACAGACTTTCAGTAACGCTGTAGTTAAAGAATTTAGTCCTAAACCTTTGGAATCTGCATCAACGAAGGTCCTAAATTCTTCTGTATGAATTTCTCAAGTTCCTCTAAGATTCAAGATGGGTGTCCGGAGTCCACCCTTGAAGCGGGGGATACTGTCACAATCCTGACTGTAGGTTTTATATTTGGTGACTTACCCCTGCCATCTGTCCTGGATCCTGTGTCTTTTCACTCACGGAGTTAAACAGCTTGTCAGTTTTCCTGAGTTCTCTGCCTGAGAGGTAATAGTTAATTAGCTCCACCTGTGGTGATCTCCTGTGTGAGGCTGAATTCAGTAATCTGAAGTTCAGGCTTCAGTGTTCTCTCGGCCTGCTAGGCCTCGTTGCACTTCACAGCCTCCTCTAGAGTAGTCACATGACAGTGACTTCACCTGACCCAGAGTTGTCCAATCCTCTGCCAGCCTGAGACTCTCTACATCACCTAATCCTGCCCACCAATCATCAGGGACCAGGAAGTATAAATCAGGAGGCTGAGTTGGAATCTGGGCCAGTTCCTTGTGTCACATACAGCCTTGTGTGGGTCTTAAGCTGAGCTCCCTAAAGGTAACCTTTGTACCTAAGTTCCTGTGGAAACTCTGTTCCCTTGTTACCGTTTGGTTTATTTGTGTGTTGCCATTTGATTTCACCATTTCCCTGAGGCTCAATGTAAAGGTACAGCTGCAATGTTTCGTCTTAAAGGCACAGTACTGAATTCCGTGTTCTCCACTGAAAACCACAGCTGTCGTGTTTCAGTTTTACTACTGTTGTAGTTGGGATCTCCAGGGCTCAGTACCTCGTGCCTCAGCATCTCCGTGCTTCCAGCATCTCCGTGCCTCAGCATCTCCGTGCCTCAGCACCTCCGTGCTTCCAGCACCTCAGTATCTCCGTGACTCAGCATCTCCGTGCCTCAGCACCTCAGTGCCTCAGCATCTCCGTGCCTCAGTGCCTCAGCACCTCCGTGCTTCCAGCACCTCCATGCATCAGTACCTCCGTGCCTCCGTACCGCCGTGCCTCCGTACCTCCGTGCCTCAGTACCTCAGTGCCTCAGTACCTCAGTGCTTCCAGCACCTCAGCATCTCCGTGCCTCAGTGCCTCAGTACCTCCGTGCTTCCAGCACCTCCGTGCCACAGCACCTCCGTGCCACAGCACCTCCGTGCCTCAGTACCTCCGTGCCTCAGCATCTCCGTGCTTCCAGCACCTCCGTGCCTCAGCACCCCTACGCACCCCAGTGTCTCTACGCACCCCAGTGCCTCCACGCACCTCAGTGCCTCCACGCACCTCAGTGCCTCCACGTACCTCAGTGTCTCCAAGCACCTCAGTGTCTCCAAGCACCTCAGTGTCCCCAAGCACCTCAGTGTCCCCAAGCACCTCAGTGTCCGCAAGCACCTCAGTGTCCGCAAGCACCTCAGTGTCCGCAAGCACCTCAGTGTCTCCAAGCACCCGGTGCCCTTTAGCACAATTATACCTGGTATTCTTCACTGATTCATCAGTGCCTTTCCAGTTCTGTCTTTCAGGAGACCTTCAGCATGCCTCCTGTCTGCCGACCTAATCCTGCATGAGGAGAACCTAGATTCGGCCATCTCTGCTGCGGTTCCTCTTCCCAGTCACCGGAAGAAACCCAGAGTCCACAACATTTCCAAACCAGGTCAGTGGTAGTATTCACATAATCCTCCAGTCGCCCGCACAGACTTCACTACACCGGGTTCACAAAAACCTCAGTCATGACACCTGGGGGGAGGGTTTAGCTAGAAACTACGGGTCATGCAGTGAGAATAGTGAGGATGGCGGTAGTAAACGAAATGGGGGAGAAGTTGGGGGGAGGGTAAGAGCAGGCGGTAAGGTTACTAACATGGGTACTAAAAGGAATTTTACCAAAGCACTAACCAATGACGATTACAGGTCATCATTGCTACATAAGGTGAAAGATGTCCCTAACGCAAGGGAAAATACTTATCTTAGTTGTATGTATGTAAACGCCAGAAGCATTACTGGTAAAAAGGGTGAACTAGAAATACTTGCAGCAAGCAAACAGTATGATATTATAGGCATTACTGAAACTTGGTGGGATGAATCTCATGATTGGACAGTCAATCTAGAGGGCTATACACTGTTTAGGAGAGACAGACTAAATAAAAAGGGTGGAGGGGTGTGTCTTTACGTAAAGCCGTTTTTAAAACCTGATATACGGTAAGATATTCAGGAGGAGACTGTAGACACTGTCGAGACATTATGGGTAGAAATTGCATGCGGGGAAAAAGGAATAAAAAAGTTAGTATTGGGTGTATGCTATAGGCCGCCTGGTATCAACGCATCTGATGAGGAATTGTTACTAAAGCAAATTGAAAGAGCAGCAGGAGTAGGAGACATAGTAGTGATGGGAGATTTTAACTATCCAGAGATAAACTGGAAAAACGATTCATGTGATACTGCTAGGGGCAATATGTTTTTAAACACACTTAATGATAACTACTTAGTCCAACTAATTGAGGAACCAACTAGGTACAATGCAATCTTAGACCTGGTATTAACAAACAATGGGGATTTGGTATCAGGTATTATAGTAGGGGAACCCATAGGAAACAGCGACCACAATATGGTCACATTCAATATCAGTTTCCATAAACAGCCCTATACTGGCTCAACTAGGACTCTGAACTTTAGCAAAGCAAATTTTGAAAAGATGAGGATATTTTTCAGGGATATTGAATGGGAAGGTTTGTTTTTAGGAAAAAATACTACGGAGAAATGGGAGGTACTAAAATTCCTGCTAGCTAAAAATACACTCAAATTTATTCCTATGAGTAGCAAAAAAAGGAATAAAAATCATAAACTGATGTGGCTTAACAAAAAGATTAAAGAACTTATGGGCAAGAAAAGGCGAGCATTTAAAAAATACAAATCTGACGGGGAAGCAGAGTCATTTCAGCAGTATAAGGAATGTAACAAAATTAGCAAAAAGGAAATAAGAGCGGCTAAAGTAGAAACTGAAAAACTAGTAGCAAAGGAAAGCAAAGCGAATCCCAAAAAAATCTTTAAATACATTAATAGCAAGAAATTAAAGAAGGAGAGTATAGGCCCTTTAAAAGACAAGTTGGGAGTCTTAAGCAAAAATGATAATGACATAGCGGACACACTAAATGAGTTTTTTTCAACAGTATTCACTAGAGAGGACCCATTTCAGGGACTGACACACAATCTCAATAATGAGAATATCCCACTGATACGTACTCATTTAAGCGAGGAAGTAGTCTGTGACCGATTAAAACATTTAAAGATTAATAAATCACCAGGGCCCGATGGTATTCACCCAAGGGTTCTAATGGAGCTTCACTCTGAACTGGCAAAACCGCTATCTTTGATCTTTAAGGATTCAATTATATCAGGTATGGTTCCCAAAGACTGGCGTATAGCGGAAGTAGTGCCTATATTCAAAAAGGGAAGTAAAGCTGAACCAGGTAATTATAGACCAGTTAGTCTTACATCTATAGTGGGGAAAGTATTGGAAGGTATTCTAAGAGATAGTATTCAGAAGTTCCTTGAAGTCAATAAGGTCATTAAAAGGAATCAACATGGGTTTATGAAGGACAGATCCTGTCAAACCAACTTACTTGGCTTTTATGAAACAGTAAGCGCAAACCTAGATCAGGGTAAAGACGTGGATGTAATCTTTTTAGACTTTGCCAAAGCGTTCGATACTATACCACACATGAGACTTATCTACAAGCTACAAGAATCAGGGCTAGGAAGCACAATATGCACTTGGGTCAAAAACTGGTTAGATAACAGGGAGCAGCGCGTTGTGGTTAATGGATCTTTTTCAACTTGGACTGAAGTGCTAAGTGGTGTGCCGCAAGGCTCAGTATTAGGACCGCTATTGTTCAATATTTTCATTAACGACCTAACAGAAGGTCTAGAGAGCATGGTGTCAATTTTTGCAGATGATACCAAATTGTGTAAGGCTATAAATACAGAGGAGGATGCCGAGTCTCTTCAGAATTACTTAGTTAAATTAGAAGCATGGGCAGCCAAATGGAGAATGCGCTTCAACACAGACAAGTGTAAGGTAATGCACTGTGGTAACAAGAACAAAAATTACACCTACCTACTAAATGGGGTAAAATTAGGGGATTCTGTACTGGAAAAGGACTTAGGTGTCCTCATAGATAGCAAGCTAAGCAGTAGTACCCAAAGTAGGACTGCAGCAAAGAAGGCTAATAAGATATTGGCATGCATAAAACGGGGTATTGATGCTAGGGACGAGAGTATTATACTCCCGTTATATAAATCACTAGTGAGGCCACACCTTGAATACTGTGTACAATTCTTGGCACCGTACTACAAAAAGGATATCCTGGAGCTTGAAAAGGTACAGAGGAGGGCGACCAAACTAATTAAGGGCATGGAGACGATGGAATACAAGGAAAGGCTTGAAAGACTAGGCATGTTTACATTGGAAAAGCGGAGACTAAGAGGGGATATGATCAACATCTACAAATATATAAGGGGACAATACACAGAGCTTGCGCGGGACCTGTTTTTGGTTAGATCAACACAGAGGACTCGTGGACACTCGCTCAGGTTAGAGGAGAGGAGATTCCGCACAATATGGCGTAAAGGCTTTTTCACGTTAAGGACAATACGTGTTTGGAATTCCCTGCCCGAGGGAGTTGTAATGGCGGAATCTGTCAACACCTTTAAGAATGGGTTAGATAAATTCCTAATGGATAAGGATATCCAGGGGTATGGTGCATAGTCATGCTATAAATAGGGATAAAATACAACGGCTGACAGCAGCATCAGTCAGAACTTTTAGTCAAATCATCATGCATAGGAGACCACAAATAGGTTGAACTCGATGGACAATTGTCTTTTTTCAACCTCAGATACTATGTTACTATGTTACTATATGCTATCTATCAGTAAACCAACACCACTGGTTAAGTAACTGGGCTGTTCATGGTTTGAGTAATCTGCTGGTGTGTGACTATATAACTCAACACAATGTGGGTCATTCCGACCCGATCGCTCGCTGCAGTTTGTTGGTGCCGCAGTGCGCTGGCGCATGGCAGCTTTCGTTGCCTAGCGATCGCCTCTAAAGCAGAGGCGGTCGCTGGGCGGGAGGGGGCTCGGTCCATCCAAAGCAGGCGTGGCCGGACCGTTGGGGGTGCAGGCCGCGTTGTGGGGACGTCTCACGTTGCGGGGCAGGCCGGACTGTTGGGGGGACGTCTCACGCAGCTGCTGCGGACAATGGCAGCAACAATTAACTTCCGGTCAGCCACAGGAGCTGCGCTGGCTGGGAGTTACTCCTCAAATACAGAGGTGCTTTTGTATTTGTGCGGGGGGGGGGGCACTGACATGCGGGGCGGACTAGCCCTGTGCTGGGCGTCCCCCTGCATGTCAGGAAGATGATCGTGGCTGTCCTAAATTTAGCACAGCTACGATCAACTCGGAATGACCCCAATATCAATACCTACACACATTATTTCCAACAAAAATATCAATATCAATAATATTCACATTACATAGATGAAAATTTTTATTTGTTAGCGTGCAGGTGCTTACAAGAAGGAAAACCTGTTTCTGGTATATTTGGGCCAAAGTGAGGAGAAGGTCGAAGAAGAAACACATCACAGATCTGTAAATTCAAATTGCAAACTTAACTAATACTTGATTACTTACTAGATTACTTGGTCTCATGGATCAGCCGTGAAAAAAACGAACAGAGGGGATGCGCAGTTTTATAAAAAATAAAGAGACAAACACACATGCTTTCATACTGTATCATCGATCAAGAACAAAAGTGGACAATAGACTTACTGTACTGTATGAAATTTGAATCACATCACAAATGGGGGAATTATGGGAACTGGAAATATCAGAAACCCTAATGTTAAATATTAAGGTGTTACTTAGCTCCTCACACCACCCTAAGCTCTAAAGAAACTTAAAGTGACTTCCTTAACAAACACAGGAGAATGCTTTAACAATTACGGAACTTAAAAATGTATTTACCCTGGACCAGATTGCTTCACAGTCATACTGTATGTTACTATTTGATGTATCAAGCACTGAAAACAGTGGAGAAGTTGCCCATAGGAAACAATCAGATTCTACTTATCATATTATAGAATGTACTTGATAAATGCATACTTCAAACTTGATTGGTTGCTATGGGCAACTTCTCCACTGGTCCTCTTCTCCACTCTTTCCATTGCTTGATACATCAGCCTATAAAACTTCTCTTATTCTCATGCGGAAAGATCTTTTTAATACCATTCTATATTCAGATCTACTGTAAATTCAACCCAAACATCATCAACCACTTAACAGACTTCTTGGGCTGTAATGAAGTCTGAGTTCGGCGGCCGTGCGGGATGTTCAAGGATAAACCATACCTTGTCCATGATTACTCATTTAAAAAAACGTCAGAGTTGGGCCGACATCCCATCCCTTTTCTCAAAAATATACTCATAATTATTTTTTCATTTAATTATGTTTAGAATGTGTATTTTTTTTAAATATATAAAAAAATTGCATTCAATTTCCTAAGGATTACCCCGCACACCCTTATCTCCGTGGGTCCCCATTTTAATAGTACCTCCCAACCCTGAGTGGCTAGTGATACATCAAGGGCATCAGATCACCAGGGGCATTACCCAATACTTGATGATATTCAGGCTGCCTCCTCCGGGAGACTGGCGGTGGGCATGGCACAACATACTGGTGGCATGACGGAGAAGGGGCGATGCTGGATAGGGCCGGAGCGGGGGCATGTCTATAAAATCATATCCTAGCGAACCTGCCCCCGCTACACAATGTTGGCATTACAGGCACTGTGAGGCAGAGGGCGGGGCCATGATGACATGATTCGCAGCGAATCACGTCATCGACCCCCCCGAGAGTATATATATATATATATATATATATATAGGTAGTAGAGAAAATAAGCGCTAATGAGTGTAATAACAATTATAACGGAAATACTTAGGTGGGTGGAGTTATGGCCCTGGGCACTTATCTGGTTTTGTGCAGCACAAGACCAGGGTAAGAGTTACTTACCCTGTGCGATGAATCCAGCATTGGAGGTCCCGGAATTGACGTCAGACATCCGCACTCCAAACGCCTGGACACACCAGTGTTTGCCACACCACTCCCAGAAAACAGTCAGTTGACGCCCCAGAACGCCTTTGTTCTGTCAATCATCTTGCGATCGCAGCAGTGATCGCTTTCTTCGTTCTGCTTGTCGTTGCCCAGCGACAGCTGTTGCTGTACAACGATACGCCTCTGCATTGCGGCCGCCGAGCATGCGCAGAACCGACCCATTTGCAGCGTGTGAACGGGTCAGATGACCCCCTTTGTCAAAATAGCAATTTCCATTTCCACCTGGCTATGTTTTCACAAAACTGTTTGTGATGTTGAAGATTGTTTCATATCTGCTCTAGGCTTTCATTTAAACCTAGGATCAAGTACAACAGCACCCCTGGAATTATACGTCAGCAGCCCTGGACTTATACAGCATAGGCAGCACCTCTGGAGAATTACACAGCACAGCAGACAGGCAACAGCACCCCTGGATTTAAATGGCAGTGGGGCAGCATCCCTGGACTGATAGGGCAGAGGGGTAGCACCCCATATAGGGCAGCACCCCTGCAATGATGTGGCAAAGAAAAGACGTGCAAGATGGAATTGTCCTTGGGCCATCGCACCCACCCTTATGTTGTATAAACAGGACATACACACTTTAACAAACCAATCGTTTTCCAGGGTGTACCACACGACTGTGGCTGAAATGATTGGCTTGTTTGGGCCCCCACCAAAAAAAAATAATTAATCTCTCCCTGCACAAACTGGCTCTACAGTGGCAAGATGTTGTCCTTCTCAGATCCCCCCTTCAGTGTTTACATCCTCATCCTCACAGAGAAATACTATTCAAACAAAACCACGTCATTTAAGTATCAGTGGACTGCTTACGCTATTACCCCAAATTTCTGAACTTGACAATGACATGATGAATGCACTGCAGGTGACGTACAAGGGAGGATGTTCCTAGGTGGTTAACGTCCTTACCCCTACTTTTTATGGATTGACAAAGGCAACAGATGGCTTGACACCTGTTGTCCGGATTTGTGGAGAAATAATTCCGCACCGAAGAGGTGGCTTTTTTTGTATTTTTCCCAGGCATGACAATAGGCTTTATCATCTATCATCCCATGGACAACAACTGTCTCCACTGATGCCTTATTCAAACAAACCACATCACCATCAGAATCCTCATCGTCAACTTCCTCCGCAGCGCCAGCTACATCCATATCCTCCTCATCCTGGTGTACTTCTACAGTGACAGCCTCAATCTCAATATCAGCAACTGGACTGGTGTTGCTCCTTCCAGCACTTGCAGAGGGCATACAAATGGCGGTAGAAGCCTCCTCTTCCCACACAGTGCTATGAAGGTCAGGCCTAGACATCGCAACTGCAGACAGTGCCAGCACCCCTGTATTTTCACAACACCCCTATAATTTTACAGCATACAAGACAAGGCCAGTGTACATTTATTTTCACTGCATCTCTGGATTTGTACAGCATACAGGACCAGTGTACTTTTTTTTTTTTTTTGAGAATATATTTGAGTTTTCACAATTAAGCAAAGAAAGATACAAACATTTGTGCAGTGCTAGAAAAGGGATAAGGGATACATCTAAGCAAGATAATAGGAAAATATAAACATAACATGATGTCCCTTATAAAAAAAAATGCAATATAATGGACAGAAAGATCCAGTATCGGAGTAGGCATATTGTACGAAAGACAAAAAAATTAAGCCGAGAGTTCAACCATCAGTCAAGTAACATAAATGACCTGCACAAACGGCACATAGAATATAGTAGTGAAATAGACAAGACAAACAAAGAAAGAACGAGAGGGACAAAACTAAAAAGGTAAGGGAGGGAGGGACATAGGGAACGAAGTCAGTGTCGACAATAACATATACAAACTTTCTTTTTGTGATGGGCATACGACAGAATGAGATTAAAAATATAATAGGACCCACAATACATGCTTGAAGACAAACATTACTAGGTCAAACAAGTACTGTATTTTCAAGGGTATTTGGCAATGCGACGCAATAAGAACTATTTTGTTGAATCAAACAGAGATAACACATGTTGGTGGGAAGGGTCTAAAGATTCTATAAATGGGCCCCATTTTCTGTAAAAATGTATAACATTACATTCAACATTAGGCAGAGTGGACTGGCGATCTAAGTGCGAATAAGGTGAGAACGCAAAGCATCAAGCCCAGGTGGGGATTTAACAATCCAATTAGTAAGAATCATTTTTTTTCCCAAAGTTAGAATAACACATAACAAAGGAGCAAGGTATTTCTTTTGTGACAGAATGCCCCAATCTGTAAAGAGCAGGCCAAGCATTGCTTTACAGTCCAGCTTCAACCTGAGATAGAATGTGGAATTGATGAACTACAATATTTTGTACCAGAATTTCTTAATTTTGGGGCAGTCCCAAAAACAATGTAAGAATAAAGCATTGGGAGTCCCGCATTTTTGGCATTTCCAGATTCAGAAGGGACCATACAGTATGTTTCCTTTGGCCTGGTGTGATATAAGCTCTATGTGTAAATTTAATGTGTCTCCTAAAGTTGTGTTGAGTGGAGCGCTTTGAGAATATTAGTAAAATGATCTGTTAACTCCTTATGCGTTATGGGAGAAAGGTAATCAGCTTCCCAACTTCTAACAGTCGAAGCCCATAACTTTGTTTCAAACCCAGACATAATGTCCCAGTAAAGATAAGAAGTTCTATAAGGTGAAAGCATAACTAAGGCAACAATATGTGTGAGAGGATCAATGTCAAGGGTCGGGTCATATGAGGGGGGTAAGGAAAGGACATAATGTCTCAATTGTAGGTACATAAAAAAGTCTACATGTGGGAGTTGGTATTTGGTAATTAAGTCAGAAAAGGACAGTAATACACCCCCTGGGTCGAATACATTTTCGATTAATGCAATGCCCTTATGCTGCCAGTGAAAGAATCGCACATTGTCTAGAGCCGCTGGAAAACATGGATTGCCACAAAATGACATAAATTTGGAGTGAGCCGGGTTTCTCTTAAGTGATATGTTTACAGACCACCATGCCAAATAAGCATCCCAAAAGAGAGGGTTAGTACGAGCTGAGTAAGGAAGGTTAGCTTTAGGGGTATGACGTAAAGCACGGAGATCATATGAAGCGGAAAGTATTTGCTCTAAAGTGTAATTAGAATAGGTAGAGCGGGAAAGCAACCAGTCAAATATATACCTAAATGCCACTGCTTTGGTAAAAGTGGATATGTCTGGCACAGCCAGACCACCCACACTTTTGCGTAGTTTGAGTTTGGCCAGAGCGACACAGGGTTTTTTACCGGACCATAGGAATTTGGTAAAAAGTTTTTCACAGTAGCGAAGGCTGGCCTTGTCAGAGCATATGGAAGCATCTGGATAAGATAAGAAAGTTTAGGAAAAAATAATGCTTTTCAGCACAGCAACCCTCCCCATTAGGGATAAGGGCAAAGGTGACCAGGCATCTAATTGTGTGGCAATGTTTTGTAGAATGGAAGTGAAATTAAGGGCATAGACATCGGAAAAAGAGGGTGGGATATAGATGCCCAAATATTTCATCCTCGACATATTGTGTTTAAATATAGACAGGACAGAAGAAGAGGAATAAGTAGTCAGAAGAGCAGATGCAGAAGAGGTCAGTGGGAGGAGCTCAGACTTGTCATTATTGATTTTAAAATCTGAAAAGAGACCAAATGAATTAATGGAGTTAAGAATGACCGGAATGGATATGAGGGGGTTAGAAAGAAACAATAACATATCCGCAAACAGCGCCACCTTGAGGGTGTGATGGGCATTATGTATACTGTGAAATTCAGGTTGGGTGCGAAGAGCAATTCCGAGGGGTTCAATGGCCAACGCAAATAAAAGTGGGGAGAGAGGACAGCCCTGTCTGGTGCCTCTGCCCAAAGGTATAGGGGCCGACAGGTATCCATTACAAATAATGCGAGAATGGGAGTTAGTATATAATATACGTAAGAGAGAGATCAGTGGAGTAGGGAAGTTAAATTTACTAATGGTGGTAAATAAATGTTCCCAGGAAACCAGATCGAACGCTTTCTCAGCGTCAAGTGATAGTAAGTAAGAAACATTAGAGTCTAAAGTGGAGCCTAACCAATGGGAAGCTGCGATAACCTTACGGATATTAGCTGAGGAATGCCTGCCAATTATGAAGCCCATCTGGTCCGAATGTACTACCCCAGCAAGTAGGTATTTTATCCTATCTGCCAGAAACTTTGTGAACAATTTATAGTCCACGTTGAGTAGAGCCAGGCAGGTGGGGGTTCCTGCTCGGCTTTGGCAGTAGGCAGATAACTGCGTCCGTAAAATATTTAGGCATAGAGGGGGCGATGAGTAGGGCATTAAAAACCGAGACCAACGGGTCTATAAGCTTTGGCAGAAGTTTCTTTTTTTTTAAAGAACAGTTTATTGAACATTTTTTCAAAATACAGCATTGACATTTCAACAAGAATGCAATATAGAAAGTAACCGAGCGGAAACCATAGAGAGAAGAGGGGGAAAAGGGGGAGAATGGGGGAGGGGGGGAGGGGGGATGTGCAACGACACTCCGAGGGGGAGCAGAGAAGATTGTTTATAGGAATAATCTCTCATAACATTTTCTTTGTGGCACAAGTATCAGGAATCAACACTTCAATAGACCTCAAACAAACAAAAAAAAACTGAGAGACTTACATAACCTTGTTTCTTTACAGACCGAAAGTGAAAGGGGGAGGAGCGTCATGAAAACTTAGCCACGCAGCCCATGTTTTAGAGAAAGTGGAAGATCTACTCTCCACAATACTAGATAAAAATTCCATCTGATATGTGTTCCATATAGTCATTGTAATAGCAGCCATGGACAGAATAGTAGCAGACTTCCAGTGGAAAGCAATCTTGCACTTCACTGCGCTAGTAATGTGCCAGATTAGTCTCTGAGCTGCTTTCTCCAAACCATGGATCTCTCGAGGGAGTAGTAAAAAGGAAGGAGAACAGGGGATCCTTGTGTATGTGTTGGTAAAGATCAGCCTATTAACCGCTAGCCATAGAGGGGAAATTTTGGGGCATTCCCAAAATATGTGGAGCAGGGTGCCGTCCATCCCACAACCCCTCCAACAGAGACCCGAAGCGGTCAGAAATATGTGTTTCAGGTGAGATGGGACCAAATACCATTGCGTGTAAATTTTATATGAGTTTTCTCTATGTCTCACTGCAGTAGAGGAGGCTATCATACCTCGTCTAATTTGGATCCACGTGTCAGAACCTAGTTGTTCCTGGAAATCTGCTTCCCATGCAACCTCATGTTTTGCCAAAGGGGGTAGATTATGATTAAGCATCATCTGATAAAGTGTAGAGATCAGACCCTTTGATGGCGGTCGACGTAGACAGAGCCTCTCCAGAGCAGACTTGACCACACTCCAACTCTTTGAGACCAGGCAGAGTGAAAGCTACGTAGCTGCAGATATTGGAAAAAGCATTGGTGCGGTAAGATGAATTTGTCCTGTAGGGTAGCAAAAGCTGGGAATCCCCGTAAGGGGGCAATATCATTAAGAAACAGCAAGTTATGACTCTTCCAGCATTTAAAATTATGTTGGCCCACACCCTCAGGGAATGCGGGGTTATCCCATAAGGGGTTTAGTGTAGGGGGGGAGGAGAGCAGGGAATACGTCTTACAGAGCCTGCCCATAGAGTGAGAGTAAGGGCAATAGATGGAAAATGAGACAGAGTGGAGGGCCGCTGAGCTCGGGTGATTCAGTGCAAGGTGGAGACTGAGGTCAACTGTGTTAGTGCAGATTCAAGCCGAACCCAGCGTCTAGAGGAGCTGTCGACACGCCATTGAGTGGCCTGTGACAGATAAGCTGCATAGTAATAAAGCTTAAAATTTGGTACACCCAAACCTCCCTCCTTGGCTCCACTAAACAGAGTGTTAGGCGCCGGGGTCCGCGATGTCCTCGCGGCCCGGCGCCTAGCAACTAGGGACGCCGTGCGTGCTTAGCCGTCGGCTCCCTAGCAACGCAGGGACACCGAGCGGCTGAGCCGCCTGGACCCTAGCAACGGGGACGCCATGGGCAGATCGCGTTCCCCGTTGCAGGGTCAAATTACAACTTACACACTGGTCTTATGGGCATGTAGCAGGGCAGCTGCACAGCATTTAGGGCAATTAGACTGGGAACTTCTGATTGGAGGACTCTTTGTTAAATGCTTTCTCAGTGCTTCACACAGACGCCGGTAATAGCTTCCTGCATGCTGCTTGGGTTTGCTGAACGTCTGTTCCAGTCCTGCTGTGTCCGGTCATTCCTGTCCTCAGAAGTCCTGTATCTTGGAGTTGTCATCTCATCCCAAGAAGTCGTTTGGTCCCCTGTTGTCCTCAACGATCACCAGAGAATATCGAGGGGTGTTCGTGAGTTGCGGCTCTGCCGTGTGTTGCGGCCCAGCCGCTTTATCTTTATATTCTGTTTCGGAGCATTTGCGGAGGGTTCCGCTTCCACAAGTCCTCTCCGGAACTCCGCGGTGCCGGGTAGGAGAGTGGACAAGTGGATATTTTGGTTGTCCTTTTCCCTGGCGGTTTTTCCGCACATATTCTAGTTTTAAGTTAGCTTGTAGCCCCTGGCCTGGTTGTTTAGTCAGAGGGCCCCTTGTTATCACCCTGTCTCGGATTTCCCTTTGTCTCCCATTAAGACCTGAGGGGGCATCGGAGTTGGGCAGACATAATCCGCCCTTCAAACGCGGCTGCCATGGGCTCAAGCAACCATAGTCTCGCAGAGGATTTCTGACAGCACGGGCGAGACAACGAAGTTAGGGCGCCAGGGGCTATTTTCCATTCCTGCTCCCTTCCCCAGCATTACGTTCCAGTGCTCCAGTCCTTGCAATAAGATCTCCTCAGACCAGAGTGCTGGAATCATAACACAGAGTTTTAAGTTGCACCCTAGGTCTCTTGCCACCCCACAGGATCAAAGACAGCTATTTCTGTAGATTTGTAAAGACATGTGAGGGTATTGTAACTGGTAGGGCTTGAAAGAGATACAGCAATCGTGGCAAAACATTCATTTGTATAGCGTTCACTCTGTCCGTCCAAGAGATAATCTGACCCGACCATTTTGTGAGATCAGATGATATCGAGTTAAAAAGCCTAGGATAATTGGAGGCAAAAAGTTGGGAGTGCTTTTTAGTTAGGTAAATCCCCATGTACTTTATATGTAGATGTTTCCATTTGAAGGAGAAGCTCGAGGCCAAGGATTGTCTAAGCGGGTTGGTAAGGTAGAAGTCTAAAACCTCAGATTTCGAGTTGTTAATTTTGAAGTTGGAGATATCACCGAAATCCTGTAAAATCTGAAATAAATTGGGGAGGTATATGAGCGGATTAGAGATAGTGAGGAGGATATCATCCGCATATAAAGAAATTTTGTATTCATCTGGCCCAACAGTTATACCTGAGACATCTGGACTACTACGTATTTTGAAGGCTAGGGGTTCTATCATGAGGGCAAAAATAAGGGGGGGGGCATCCCTGTCTAGTACCATTATGTATCGTGAAAGGCTGAGAAGCGCAACCATTAACTAATACACGGGTTGTGGGAGAGTTATATAGTGAATGAATCCCCGCTAGAAAATTATCCTTGAAACCATATTGGGCCAGAGTCCTATTCATGTATAACTAGGAGATACGGTCAAAGGCCATTTCCGCGTCTAGGCCCATGACCAAAGAGGGGGTTTTAGAGATATTAATAAATTGGATAGTATCAACCGCTCTTCTAATATTGTCATAGGCATGTCTACCCGGCATGAATCCTACCTGATACAGATGGACCAGATGAGATATCACACTAGCGAGGCAGGTAGACAAAATTTTTGCAAATAATTTTAAATCTGAATTTAACAATGAAATGGGCCTATAATTACTGCAACTATTAGGGTCTCGATCAGGTTTTGGGATAACAATTATCTCTGCCGTAGTAGTGGCTTTATCAAAAGAAGAACTGGCCAAAATATCATTGAAAAAATATTTCAGGAAGGGTGTTAGGGACAATTTAAATTTCTTATAATACAATGCTGGAAGCCCGTCCGGGCCAGGGGCCGAAGAGTTTTTGAGCGATTTAATTATAGAATCAATTTCTTCAGTAGTGATTTCCATATTAAGAGCTTGAAGTTGTGTCTCTGACAGCTTTGGCAGTGAGCAACTAGCGAGAAACGCATCTATGCGGTTTTGTATGTCTGCAGTATCTACAGGGTTAGGTATGTTATATAAAGCATGGTAAAACTCCTGAAAACTTTTAGCTATTTTTTGAGGATCGTAAATTGGTTTATGCTGGGCATCATTAATAAACAGTATCCTGTTCCTTTGCTTTCGGGAACGAAGACGGGCGGCAAGGAGAGAGTCTGCCTTATCGCCCTTAGCACTGTAGCCATCTCATCATTTTGGCGGCCTTTGCAGAAAAAATCTGATGTAACTTGTGAATGCCAAATTGCTTTCTCACAAATATTTAAAATGCCCGCTCTAATATATAATGTAAACGCATGCACCTCTTATTACTATATCCCATGAACGTGCGCTATATATAGCAAAACACTGCATTCCATAAGAGAAAACAATACACCCACACATTATCTGAGTTCCAAAGCTCATTGATGTATATATTTGTTATTAAAAGGATATGGATTCAATATGTTACAATGTACAGTATACCTATAGTTACATGGTTACACTCGCACAGTCTATCTTGTTTTGTTCAAATAATACACATACATGACATTACTTCATTATATACAATTCCTAATCATCATGATGTCTGGCGCTTGATACCACCACAATTATGTACTGCATGAAATAAGTATCGAATCCATCTCTCTGGCATGTCCGTGTAAATGCGTGTGTTACCATATATTGCTGTGCTCGCTGCGCGTATTTGCAAGTATAGCGACTTATATGTGTGTAGTTTGTATGTTCTTTTTATGTAATATTTATTTGACTTCGACAGTCCACCCTTTGGCAGGAAACAATAACTGCCATCAATTATTGACATAAGAAGAAAAAAAATATTTCATACAATAATCGGTGACCTAGACACAAGTATGTATTCATTTCGCAAATCAGACACTTGACTATATTTGGGGAAGAAAGGGAGGAGGACGAGACATCCTCTATATGCACTTGGTGGTCACGGGACCATTGGTTGGGTGTGGGACAACATTTAACCTATAGAGTATGCTGGGACAGTGTTTTGGCCTATAATGTCTGATTTGTGACGAACATTTCACACATACATGTACCTATGTCTTTGTACACTGATGTTTGGATTCGATTGAGGTTCTGCTGGGTAGATGAGGAAGACACAAACAAATCGTGACAGTGACATATAAAATTTTCATGATCTACATATTCCTATCTTTTTCTGAACATTGTTTCCATTTCTGGAACGTATGCTAGGTCTGTTTAATCATTGAACAAGGGATATAAGTAGTGTCCTTCCTAAATAACATAAACCTTCGGAGTTCGGGGAGAGCCACTCAAACCTCTCTTCCACATATTAATGAGCTCTTTATCTGTAATGTGTGAATAGCCATTGTCTGATTGTTCCTGATTACCTCTGAACTCCATAGCTACTAGAACTTTGATTTTTCTCTGACTTTAACAAACTGATCGGCTAATCCTGGGATCCTATAAGGAAATCACTCCTTCCTCCAGAACCAGTTCCAGTCCCACACTCGACTCCTCATAAAAAAACATTGCAAAAATAGGATATCCTGAAAGAAAATGTTTTTCAGCGGGAAAGAGAGAAAAGAGAAATAGAACAAAACAACTCTTGTTCATAACAAATCAATTACAATGACTGGTCTTTCTGCAATCCTTTACCGCTCAGGTAGTGTTCAACAGTGCCGCCTTTCAGTCTTCATGGAACAGAGTCTCTAGTGATACAAGGTTCTCTTTGCCTTGCTCTTTGAACACACAGTTCACTTGGAACACACAGTTCACTTTGCTCTCCACCTTGCTCTTTGAACACACAGTTCACTTGGAACACACCGTTCACTTCGAACACACATTTACCAAACTACGCAAACTCGATGAATGTGAGCAATAAACTTCTTTGTCACGAGTTCTCTCTGAGTCAGCGACCTTCTTGCAGTGGGACGAGTGGACCCAAGTCTCGCTTTCGGCGGCCTTTAGTGCTGTCAACAAAACTTCGTATGGTCCTTCCCACTTGTCTATTAGGCAACCTGAGCGTAAGAACAATCACACAGTCTCTTGGTTCACAATCAAGACAATTAGTATTTGGCATACCAGCAATCAACAGTTTCAAGTTCTTTTGTCAAGTTCTCAAATGCTGGCTCATCTCAATAAGGTACTGTACTGTCACCTCATTGGTGTATTTCTGATCATTGTGCGGATCAATCATGACATGAGGTTGTCTTCCAAAAAAAAAAAAAAAACACAAATACCAAAACAAAAACAAATTTCGAAGAGGGTGATTCGTTAAGTGAAGATCTGGGAGTGGTTCCGAAGCTACATATTACTAGTGGCAGTATCTATGATTACAATGGTACAATTTCAAGCTTTGCTCCTACTTCTAGGGGTACCAATATCTACACACAAATTTCTGCGCAATTTTCCTTTGCGGTAAACACAGCAGCATCCGTGGTGGCAGGAAATGCCTCTACCCAGTTTGAGAAAACATCAGTGCACACCAATACATAACAATAATTCCTAAAGGGTGTTAACTGTACGAAGTCGATTTATATTTCCTGAAAAGATCCGTCTGCAGGAGGGATAGGGGATGGCTCTGTTGGTATTGCTTTACCAATATTCTTCCTCAAGCAAGCAAGACAGGTCATTGCTCTCTTACCTGCATGAGAATAGAATCCTGGCGCACACCAGTAGGCTCTCATCAGCCTGCACCTACCCTCTTTGCCTAGATGAGTCAGACCGTGTGCCACCTCAGCTAGACTTGGAAGGTATGCCCTGGGGGCTACTGGCTTACCGTGTCACCTGCCCACAGTCCTGAGGACTCCTGGCCATACCCCTTTGTCCTCCAGACTGCCTTTTCCTGTAGGGAACACAATTTTTTTGTATCTTAATTTAACTGTCATGTGTTTACAATGTAGAGTACCATGAGCATAACTCAAAAATAGAAAAAGAAAAAAGAAACATCTCTAGAGGAGAGAAAGAAGAAGAAAATGAAAAAGAAAATGTCAGGTTTGCCATTCACCAACAGGCATATCAGTGTCTATACAAAATTTCCCTTCACCAGTATTCCCATTTTCCACCCTTTGTGCATGACAAGGCACACTGCAGTAATACTGGTGTTATCGTGCTGTTGAGATATACTGGGTTCGGGCAGAACTCTGAAGGACCTAGGCATGTGGCATTTGAACTGTACTTGGGTCCATGTATTGTACCACCCTGTGTGAATGCAAAAGATGAAGAGGAAACTGAAGAGAAACAGAATAGAGGTTGGTGACAGATGAGTTTGTAGAGGTGAAGAAGATTTTATAAGAATTTGACAACTGGATTGGGCACTACGGGGAAATTATTCTCTTCGTGGTCTACTCCCCTTAAAAAAAATTCTGTGTTTGTCGTATCACTATTGGGACTATCCCAGCTATCAATCCAGTGTCCTGTCCATCCTAAGTTCATAGGGAACCCGGTATCTGTGAGATAATTTCCTCTACCTGTGATGGACATGCATCTAGAACAGTAGAATGCGACATTAGTCTTCGTGGGTGTCTAACATACTTTGTACTTCCTGAGCGGGAGCATAGTATATGTATATCATATCTAACAAAATTAAGTTAATCAGGGGCCATTTCTGCTAGGAAAAAGAAGCAAAAGTTTAGAGGCCCCATCTTAACCCCAGCAAGATTTGTCAAAGGGTAATGTTGCATTTATTTTGTTCTTCCCATTAGCCGAATCTGTGTTTTCTATATGGCTTATGATTCCTTACTATATGTCCTTTGGTCCCGTCTATGTGTTTAATAATGTGGCTTGTGTTTTCTGTCTAGGGGATCTATATTGACTATGTGTCCAACTACTCCTACAATCTCTGGCAAAATGCCCTTCCTTCCTACAATTGTAACATATTATTGACCATTAAGGATCTGGGGTTTGGACTGATGGGTCTTTCCTGTATGTGCCAGTATACTTACCGTCCTCAACCTCTCCACCTGTTGTTCTCTGCGCCTAACACTATTCTTGTGATGTTCAATAGCACACTATCTAAGGTTAGCTACTGTGACCCCTTTCCAATTTTGCAAAGAAGTCTGCATCCTGACACTCAATGCCTTATTGAGCCCATCCATTTGCACAGAGACAGCCACCTCCCATTTGCCGAATTAGTGTTTACCAGTGGTCTTATCCAGATGGAGAGTTTTTTTTTAATTACTGCAAGAGACAAAAACAAAAAAAAAAGTTTAACAAGCTTCTAGGTCATGCAAAGTATTTCATTCAATCCTTCTC
Organism: Pseudophryne corroboree; assembly: GCF_028390025.1. Lineage (NCBI taxonomy): Eukaryota > Metazoa > Chordata > Amphibia > Anura > Myobatrachidae > Pseudophryne > Pseudophryne corroboree. The sequence goes on from NC_086446.1 coordinate 722,141,863, forward strand.
ATCCCGTATTAAGGGTCTGTACATGGTCCAACAAACATTTCCAAGCTCATCTTGACTAGGGCATTACTAGGAATGAATACTTCTTATATGGTAACTGAAAGAAATACCCGGGGGTTACTTTGTCTCTGTCAACTTTCCTACTGGCAAATACTAATGTGCGGACAGGTTTTTCTCCATTTCTGATGTTACTTTCTTATTTTTTTGTTTTATTTTTGGGTTTTACTATATATGTACACGAATGATACCATACTTACCTGTTCCACTGGTCTCAGCCACTTCCCCCACAGGCTACTGCTCTTCTTTTACTGGTTGGATACTCCTCTGGGTGCATGAGAAATGGCTGAAAACAATCAGGTCACCTTCTCCTCCTAAATAAAACTTCAACATTCATTAGTACATATATAGGTTACAGTCATATTTTTCATATTTTTATTATTTTCTATAGTTTGTATGCTGCCCATAACAGCTTCCACATCTACATATGGCGGTGTACTTGCATTCTCTTTTTTTTTTCTTCCTACTTGTTTATAGTTGCTACAAGTTCAAACAGTTCTAATATTTTCATTTTTGTCTTATACGACTTTGGTTAAACATACCACCTGCAATACCTTAGGATCAAACTCACCAACCCCTCTTGCTGCCACAGGTTTAAACAATTTGTATGTCTGACCCTTTGTTTTCGGATTTTATCAGACATATTCTTATCCTTAAGTTCTGCAGTACCTCTGGTTTAAAGCTGCTCACCTTAGGGAATGGTACCCTATCTTTGTCAGTCATACATAACCATTCATTGCAAAAAGCCTCCGTGTGTGAACCATACTTTTCACACATAATAAACCTTGCTGACCTTCTCGATCGCAATTATGACCTTCTCGGTCCCGAGTCTGACCTTCTCGGTTCCAACTCTTCTTCAGCCTGAACCCTAGCTAACAAACGCCCACTGCTTGTGCAATTGGATCACATCGCGGACTTTTTGATAATTAACGCAATCCCCAATGCACACCGCAAATAGACGGTGAAAGAAACCTAGCGCTTTCACTCGCTCCTTCTCCGCTGAGTACTCCAATAGTGAACACCGCGTACCCAGTGAGGCCCTATCTAGTTTCTATTTACTGGAAGTGTTAGGAGTGACTTACATTTTCCAGTAAATATCTGCCGCTAGAGATTTTCCTGAGAGAGACCAGCAAAAACTCCTTATACACTTTTTATACACAAATCACGCTTGCGTATGATCTATACAGCGCTAATGATACCGCGATTTTGCACAAAAAGCTTGTAAAAAGGGTATCAAGTTGCACTATCTATCACACACCACAAACGCGCGGTCCAATAGCATAGCGTATAGGTACTTGTTACCTATCTGCAGTACAACCACGGGTCAATGTACAAACTGTGACCCTCAGCTCGGAGCGTAACAAAAAACCTTTATACTTCAATACTACACAATGCACAATTCCCTATTACGCTCCTCTGCAAATCTCTTCACGATTTGCGTATTTCAATCTATATTAACGTGAGTCAGCCGCCTCACGCCACCAAGCCTCCACTTACTTGGTGTACCACGGGACCCGATTTCCGGAGTTAAAATCCACTCACTCCTACGTTCGCTCACTCAAATACACTTTGGTTTTTCTGTACAGAAAATTTTAATTCATTCAGATAGGCAGCTTTACCCCAGAGGCAATACAGTTTTTAAACTAAATTTAGAGTAACCTGCTTTTGAAATCTGATAGTTATGTGCTATTGTATTAAATGTCTACTATCCCACCTTTGAACTAAATGACACTATTGTGTAAATTGTATTTAGCGCCCAACTCTTACGCATTTTGCGTATACACACGCGACCGTGCGTGTCTCTTGTGCTGCGTGCGCAGTCCTTTACTTTGTCCAAGACACGTGTACAAAACCCTGCATCCGCAATAAAACAAATGACACAGCTCTATAAATGTGAACAATACTAATTACTATTGCCCACTAGACACAACTTGTTCTTTATAAACTTTTATGCAGACCTGCGTTTGTGTCTTTACGCTAACTTCCTTAAAATACTGTTATTTCAAATTTACCTATATAGCAACAAATGTATCCTATTTCACACAGATCTATAATGACTCTAGCAATAATCAATAAATTAAATGATATGATTCAGATTGGATAGCTATCTTGCAGAACATACACTGATATAAATATACACATAATTATAATAATATTAAATATATATGTACCATTCACTGGTCTCCTATGAGACACCTTACCTCTTATTTGCATATAAAAGCTATTTGCTTTTCCACTGCTAAAAAAAAGCAGTTACACAGGTTAATTTGCATTTCAATGGCTATCTTATAGCAAGCAGATTCTACAAGTCTTGGAAGGAAAAAGAGAAAAAAAACCAAACCCCTTTCTTTCCTTTTTCTATCTGTGCAATTTCTTACCCCAAGCCAAGCATTTATCTTACCATTTACTCTCACTAGGCCCAATTGAAACTAATTGTAATTGACTATGGCATGGGTTAAATAAATGTATTGGTAACTCATAAATGGTGTTTGATGTGAACAAGGAAAGCTGATTGTTCTGAGCAGAATGAAAATCAGCTATTTAGAAAATGACCTTCCTAAAATGGCCACTGCTCCTCCCCCTTCCACGTCCATGAGGTTTACATAAAATGGTGGACAGGCCATGTGGTTAGTCCAAAATGGAGGACAGACCATGCGGCTTCCTTTGTCACAAAGAAATCACACATTATACAAGCACCAGAAATTATTTTAGGCCTGAGTTTAAAAAAAAAATATTTCAAGGCTATGCAGCAACTTTTAAATGTACTTTTAACAGATAAATAATCCAATCTGAATCAAACACAATATGACTTATTTGAACTTTGTTTTGCAACAATAAAGATACATTTTAGCATATTAAATATTATGAGAAATGCATTGTCCCTTGAAATTTCATATCATTGGCTTACTGATACCACAACAATACATGTGGATGTTATTTTCATCAGCGTCGCGATGCGTCCATCGGAGCCGGTCAATTACAGCCGCGTTTGTAATATACAGTGCATCATTAAGACCCTGATACCCTGTAAGAGCCCTCATCTGTGAATGCCAAATTGCTTTCTCACAAATATTTAAAATGCCCGCTCTAATATATATTGTAAAAGCCTGCACCTCTTATTACCTTATCGTATGAATGTGCGCTATATATCGCAAAACACTGCATTCCATAAGAGAAAACAATACACCCACACATTATCTGAGTTCCAAAGCTCATTGATATTTATATTTGTTATTAAAAGGATATGGATTCAACATATTACAATGTACAGTATACCTATAGTTACATGGTTACACTCACACAGTAAGCAGCTAAAACATACAGTTACATTCACAATTACATACAGTTACAGGCCAGCATACAATACCATTATCCTTAAGTTATATAAATTTGTCTTTCCATATCACTCTCTGTAAATAAATGCAGGAACTGGTCTGCCAGCAACTCCTTCATCCTCTGGTACCAAAAAAACAACTGCCCTACTGTGTGGTCAGCAATGTGTTATCTAGTTTCTGGGGGAGGGGACACACTCATTCATGATGAGTCACTAGTCTCTTTGTATATGCTGAACAGGTTCAGCCTTGGGGACGTCCAAAGGGGCTTGCCTGAGCTTCCTGTCCACTACCTGTTTGGAATATCTATTGTTCTAATAATAGTGATTTTAGCTTACATAGATTTAATCATAATTATTATTTTTTGCAATGTCTTACAACTTTATAACAAGTATTAAATGAATCTACACATTAATCTGGTTGCTTTAATAATAAATATGACCAGTCTATCTTGTTTCGTTCAAATAATACACATACATGATATTACTTCATTATATAATTTTAAATCATCATGATGTCTGGTGCTTGATATTATCATAATTATGTACTGCATGAAATAAGTGTTGAATCCATCTCTGTGGCATGTCCATGTAAATGCGTGTGTTACCATATATTGCTGTGCTCGCTGCGCGTATTTACAAGTATAGCAACTTATATGTGTGTAGTTTGTATGTTCTTTTTATGTAATATTTTTTTGACTTCGACCAACTGTCCTTTAAGAGCTAACAGTTTGCTATATATTGAACGTTTAGTGTTCTGCTGATGTTTGAGCTTATGCTCTTCAATCTGGTGTTCCAGACTCTCAATGGCTTGTGTATCTTTTCATTTCTGAGCTTTTGCCAGGGATATAAAATGTCCTCGTATAGAAGCTTTGTAAGCTTCCCAAATTATAGCGGGAGAAACATCCTGAGTTGTGTTAAATTCAAAGAATTCATCTAGTGATTTCCTCGTTTGCTCCACAAGTTCCTGTTTCAGGAGGAGGGAGGAATTCAATCTCCACCGAAAAAATGAAGGTGAGGGCTGCGCAGAAGAAATCAACAGCGAAACCGCCAAATGATCGGACTATACAATTGGAGTGACCCACGCCTTAGACAATCCTTGGGAAGAGTCACCATTAATTAGGAACAAATCAATTCTAGAATGGACTCTGTGGGGGACTGAATAATGCGTATATGTACGCTCGGAAGGGTACAAAACTCTCCAGGCATCAAATAGGCCCTGTGAGGAAATAGTCTCAGCTAATCGTTTGGATTCTCTGATGGTAGCAGGACTCGGTTTCTTAGAGTTGGAACGTTCCCACTGTAGATCTGGAACCGCATTGAAGTCACCTCCCACCACCACCCGACCTTTGGAGAGTTTTGTCAACCATGGTAAAAAGTCTTTGTGAAAGGCACCCTGCTCCAGGTTTGGGGCGTAGACCGAGGCTACTGTCAGATATGATTGTCCCAGGTTCAAGGAAAAAATGTATACTCTGCGCTATATGTACACTGTATCAAGTTAAACTATAGTGTGCAGTCTGTCATATAGAATAATTGACTCAGTAGAACTATAAAGATACGTATAAATAAATTCTTTATCCAATAATCATTAAAAATGACACATTTCAAACAAACAAGCAGCATATACTTAGCAACAAATAATTAATAAGTATTAATGATAATTAATATAGCATACAACATGGTAAGATTTCTTTGTTATAATGCCGTATAAAATTGAAATACACTGGCGTCCCAGTGTTTAATAAAATGTCCCGCAAGGAATAATCCGTCTTGAGGAAGTCTCCGGTTGCCAAGGAGACGAAACGCGTTGACGCCCACATTCTATGTCCAGTTGTTCGGCAATACCCGCTGATTGATCCCGCATACGGCTTCTCACAGCCACAATCCATCACGGCCTGGTAAACGCCGGGCGCTTCAGCCGGCGGCTTTCAGCTGGAGCACTGATATCGATCCCTGTGCTGTGCTGTAGACATCCGGGACTCCGTTCACCCGCACTGAGTGACTGCTGCTGGCCTCCACAGTGAGGTCTAACACCCGTGACGAGGAAGTGAGTTCTTTGGAGTCCTATATACAGGTTATCAAGAATCTCCATTTGCCCGGAGCACAGCCGTGGTAATTACACGGCAGTTTCCAAACCAGCTTTAATCAGCTCAACTAAGTATATACCCGTATATGTGCACAGATATCCAAACGGACCCTGTTCATTTAAATTCTCAGGAACCAGCACATGGGTAACTATACACCAATTTATATAAAAGCTCATCATTACAAGGCTGTGATTATTCCTTGCGGGACATTTTATTAAACACTGGGACGCCAGTGTATTTAAATTTTATACGGCATTATAACAAATAAATCTTACCATATTGTATGCTATATTAATTATCATTAATACTTATTAATTATTTGTTGCTAAGTATATGCTGCTTGTTTGTTTGAAATGTGTCATTTTTAATGAATATTGGATAAAGAATTTACTTATACGTATCTTTATAGTTCTACTGAGTCAATTATTCTATATGACAGACTGCACACTATAGTTTAACTTGATACAGTGTACATATAGCGCGGAGTATACACTTTTTCTCTGTTTTCTATATAGTTGGCAACCTAGCTAGTTGTCTTACTCAGCTGCTTTTGATGCACTATTAATTAATCACTAATTGATATCAGCGCCGGAAGAATGACAGTTAGGGACAGGTGTCCTGTTCTGTTTATTCCTTTAAATTTCCTGTCCCAGGTTCAAAACTAGAATATTGAAACGTCCCTTCGGGTCTGAGAAGGATTGATCTTTTGTATATGTGAGCCTATGTTGTAGCAGAATGGCTGTATCTTTTTGCTTTCTATCCAAAGAGGAGTAGAAAGCCTGGGGATATGCTCGAGAAGACACGGATGGATGCACAGTCTTGAAGTGTGTCCCCTGCAAGAGGACTATGTCAGCCCTTTCTTTCTTAAAAAATTGTATGGCCATAGTCCTCTTGCGAGGAGAGTTTAAACCATTAACAGTTAACGTTAAGATATTCAAACTCATGGTGGATACCAATTGAATGAAAGATAATTAATATGCCTTAGAAGTTGAATCCAGGAGTGAAAATGCACAGGGAAAGAAAGGGAAAATTTATATAATGAAAAACCAGGGAAAACAAAAAAGGTTGGTCTATAGACCAACAGTAAGACAAAGTATGGTCGTAGTCTCAAGGACTCGACAGACATCACAGTTGTAAGGCTTCATCTAAGGAGATAGGTCCCACTGCGATGTGGGGGGTAGGCTAGCAGCGTGACAGAAGAGAGGTACATTATAAATAATCCAACTCTCCAGCCGGTGACGCAACTAGACATTTCAGAGGTAAATAGATACGGGTGGGACTGGGTAGACCCCTACATCTTATGTGGATCTATGGACAATTAAATCATGTACTATAAGAAATCATCATGAATCAAAAGATTGGAGGATCTAAGTCTGTAAGTAAACACTCAATGTAATAAGGACCGTGTACCTAATTCTTCCAAATATAATGCTTAAAATCATAGGCGCATATCATACCAAAATGTAAGATAGTGAAATATCTCTTCTCTGAGAGCTTAGTGGGTCATATACTTTAGAACAGCCTTTTTCAACTGGTGTGCCGCGACCAGTTGCTGAGTGTGCCGCTGCTCGCCGCCCGCCGCACGGACCCGATCCCTGCCGCCAGTAAGAGCTGTCACCCGCCCGCCGCACGGACCCGCTCACTGCCGCCATTAAGAGCTGTCACTGGCGCCACCCGCCCCCGCTGCACGGACCCGCTCTCACTGTCAGATCTCCGCACGCCGCCGCCCGCCTGCCTCACAGACCTGCAGCATCCTGTACATATCCATTCCGCAGAGTCAGCCGGACCGTGACCTATGACTCCCCATAGGTCATGGTCCGGCTGTCTCTGTGCCCGCCCACTCACACGCTGCTCTGCTTGCTGATCCGAGGTGAGTTCCAGGCACTCCTCACCGCTATATATTATAAGGGGGAACTGGTGTGTGGAATTACTAAGGGGGGGGGGAGCTGGTAAGGGGGAACTGGTGTGTGGAATTACTAAGGGGGGGGGGGAGCTGGTAAGGGGGAAGCTGGTGTGTGGAATTACTAAGGGGGGAGCTGGTAAAGGGGAGCTGGTGTGTGGAATTGCTAAGAGGTGGGGGAGCTGGTAAGGGGGAAGCTGGTGTGTGGAATTACTAAGGGGGGGGGAGCTGGTAAGGGGGAAGCTGGTGTGTGGAATTACTAAGGGGGGAGAGCTGGTAAGGGGGAAGCTGGTGTGTGGAATTACTAAGGGGGGAGCTGGTAAAGGGGAGCTGGTGTGTGGAATTACTAAGGGGGGGGGGAGCTGGTAAGGGGGAAGCTGGTGTGTGGAATTACTATTTGGGGCATGTGTGTGGAATTACTAAGTGGGGGAGCTGATGTGTGGAAATATGAGGGCATGTATGGGGCATTACTTGGGGGGTGGCGGTGTGTGGCATTACTGGGGGGCAGGTGTGTTGCATTAATATGGGGGGGCAGGTGTGTGGAAATATAATGAGGGTCATGTGTGTGGCATTACTATGAGGTGCATGTGTGTATAATTACACTGGGGGGCAGGTGTGGAATTACAATGAGAGACGTGTGTGGAATTACAATGGGGACATGTGTGTAAAATTACGCTGGGGGCAGGTGTGTGGAATTACTGGGGGGTGACAGCATTTGTTTTATTACAGTGGGGGCCAATATGTTTTATTACAGTGGGGGCCAATGTGTTTTATTACTGCGGGGCCAATGTGTTTTATTACTGCGGGGCCAATGTGTTTTATATAAGGCTCTTCTTGCCACTCCAGCGTGTGACCGAGACTCTTCTTGCCACTCCAGCGCGTGACCGGGGCTCTTCTTGCCACTCCAGCGTGGGACCGGGGCTCTTCTTGCCACTCCAGCGTGTGTCCGAGGCTCTTCTTGCCATTCCAGCGTGTGTCCGAGGCTCTTCTTGCCACTTCCGCTGATATTCTTATGTAAGTAAAACCTATTTATTTCTATTAATTTTAAGAGAAATAATAACAAATATCAACATATATTAAATATATGACGATATTTATTATTATATGTATTATATTTGATTAAAACAACCGATGGTGTGCCTTGGCAATTTTGAAATCTTGTTTAGTGTACCACGAGTTTAAAAAGGTTGAAAATCACTGCTTTAGAACATGGATTGCAGCATATCATAACAGTACTAGAAATCAGCCAGAGGCTGTAACTGCCTCTGGCTGAATCAATGTACAATAACCATCAGAAAAACAGAATGCGGAGGGTATACGCATTTCTAGAACCTAAAGGAAAAACGGTTAAACAAGTGGAGTGAAACATTTCAACAATAACATGTATGGGATACGTTATGAAGCCAACTATGCAGTCGACCACTCAGCTTGTGGGGGTGCACTTGAGATCAGGCTATGAGTTTGTCTGCTGGAAGGGGACTCAGTAGAGGCCGATATGATTCCCAGACTCTTAAGGGAGTCCAAACCATCGTCAGGCGTTTTCACCATCTGAGACCTTCCGTTGAACGAGAATTGGAGTGAAAATGGGAAACCCCACTTGTACAGGATTTTCTGACCACACAAGGCTTTCGTGACCGGCAACATTTTTCTCCTCTTTTTCAGTGCGGAAGGTGCTAGATCTTGAAATACGAGCAACTCAGATCCTCTGTATAATACCGCCGGTACCCCTCGACAAGCAGCCAGTACTTTTGCATTGATGTGGTAGAAATGCATCCTTAGGAGTATGTCCCTTGGAGGTTGGTCGGGGGGGGGGGGGGGGGGGAGCTTCGCATGTAGGGCTCTGTGTGCTCTATCTAATAAGAATTGAGATCAGGAAGAAGGAGCCGAAACAAACCAGGCAGATATACTTGTAGAGCTGAGGTATCGACGGATTCTCTAAATCTTCAGTGTGATCTCGCAACGATTCCACTTCAGAGCGCAAATCAGATATCTCCTGGGTAATCACATCTTGATAATTACATATATAGTCTGTTTTATGTTCTAAGGTATCTGTACGGGAACCCAAAGAGGAGAGATCTGATCTCAAGTCTTGAATGGCAGCCCTCAGCTCAACTCTGAAAGTGGTGGCAATTCGTTGGACCAGAGAATCATATTGGTCAGAATCAGTAGCCATGAGTTCAGCTGATCTTGAAGGAGATGATGAAGTGTTAGTAACGATCTTCGGAGAAGCGGGCTGCTGAGACGAGTTTTTACCTTGTTTGGGGCCGAAGAAAAAGGTTGTAGTCCCTGTGGAGGGCCGATGATTTCTATTGGCCATGTCAAGTCTATCTGTTGGACTATTATGTCACTTCGAGGGGTAAGATGATAAACTAAGAGTCGCCCGAAAATCCGGATAAATGAATAGAACTAAACAAGTGAGTGGTTATATGCAGTAATAATGAAAGGTGTACCCAGGTGCCCTGTTAATATTAGACTGTCATATGTGAACCTTCATATGGAGCTAGAGAGAATGAGCGTATCAGTAAGCAGTGGCTGTAGTAAGCGCCCACGCATCATATGTCACGACTTCAGCACAACAAATTGTAAGAGACCCTAGCTGAACTGGGGGTCCTGGCCCGCAGCGACTCCAGATTCAGGTCCAGGCATCTTTGTGTGATCGCTTCTTCGTGCGAGGAGAATTTCCTCTGTAGCTGTGATACAATTCTGCAGAATTCTGATAGGCTCAAGGGGTAGATGCAGGATAAATGTAAAATTAATTGTATATTCCAGCAGATATCTTAAACGGGGCTGAGCTCCATGTAGTAATTTGTACTAGTAGGCTGAGCGAACTGGTAATTATCAATTATCAGGGGAGCAATGAAGATATCCTGCACAGGATGGATAGAAGAGTCCTGACAGCAGCAGGATCGATGCCTATCAGTAAAATGTGTCCTGCTTTGACCTCTGCAGGTGTGACACCGCAACCGCAGCAGCAGGAGGGGGGAGGAATGGTATCCTCAGCAGGAGGTGCAGGGGCAGAGAGGGCTATCTGACCCTGTGTTTTAATTACCCCACAAAATAGTGAGGAATGAGAGCCGCAGAGCAGGGTCTGGTGTCAGGGAAGACCAGCTACCAAGATGGCCACCACCGGGTGCACAGTCAGGGGATTCCACAGGGAGACAGCAGCTGTAGGAGGGAGAGAGGGCACTTTCCCTCTCCTGATGGTGCCCGAGGTTCATATGCAGGCAAGAGGAGGTATGTGAGAGCGTTCAGGGGACAGGGGAGGCAGCCACGAGTCCCGGAGCTCGTTTTCGGGGAGGCGCTAAACTCGAGGCCCCGACTTCAGAGCTGGAAGTAGGCCTCAGATGAGATTCGGTTGAATGGGCCACCCGGCGGTATCACTAAGCTCGGCTCTCTGCCCACAGCTGTAGGTAAAGCTGCTAGGGGCGAGAGAGCCACAGTAGTCAGGCGTAATGTGTGATTTTAATACTCTGATAGCTGGAGCTCCGGTAATACACCTCCACACAGAGCCGCGTACAGGCCACGCCCCCCCAATTGGCAGAAGTATTTTATAATACTCTCCCGAGAATCCATCCGGACCAGGGGACTTCACAGGTTTAAGCTGCTTTATGGCGGCCTCTATTTCCCGGAGTGTGAACGGGGCGTATATAGGTGGTCATTCCGAGTTGTTCGCTCGTTGCCGATTTTCACTATGCTGCAATTTGCTACTAAATGCGCATGCGCATTTAACACAAAACAGTAGATTTTCTGGTGTTCGTGCGATGCTTTTCAGTCGCACTGCTGATCGGTGAGTGATTGGCAGGAAAGGGGCGTTTCTGGGTGGTAACTGAGCATTTTCCGGGAGTGTGCTAAAAAACGCAGGCGTGTCATGCAAAAACGCGGGAGTGTCTGGAGAAACGGGGGAGTGGCTGGACAAACGCAGGGCGTGTTTGTGATGTCAAACCAGGAACTAAATGGACTGAGCTGATCGCAATCTAGCAGTAGGTCTGGAGCTACTCAGAAACTGCAAAGAATTATTTAGTAGCAATCCTGCTAATCTTTTGTTTGCTATTCTGCTATGCTAAGATACACTCCCAGAGGGCGGCGGCCTAGCTTGTGCAATGCTGCTAAAAACAGCTAGAGAGCGAACAACTCGGAGTGAGGGCCATAGTGTCTCGCAAGTCGGTCGGAATGGAAGGGGCTTCTATAGATTCCCAAAAGGAAGACTCACCAGAGATATCTCTGGGTGGTTGGATATATATATCTTTATAAAAATCTTGAAATAAAGTAGCTATATCTTTACCAGTGGTGGCATACAGTAAGTGCTATCAGGGTGCTGAACAGAGTGTATGAGGGATGGGGGAGTAGAGGATTTCACTAAATTGGAGAACAAGCGGACGATTTTGTTACCGAATCTATAAAACTTGTGGTCTTTGTAAAATGTATGTTTATCACCCATAGAGGCGAGAAGACCATCAAAGTTGTGTTTAGCTAAAACAAAACTAGATTTATTACTGGAAGTCGGGGTATTCTTTAGAGATGAGCGCCTGAAATTTTTCGGGTTTTGTGTTTTGGTTTTGGGTTCGGTTCCGCGGCCGTGTTTTGGGTTCGAACGCGTTTTGGCAAAACCTCACCGAATTTTTTTTGTCGGATTCGGGTGTGTTTTGGATTCGGGCGTTTTTTTCCAAAAACACTAAAAAACAGCTTAAATCATAGAATTTGGGGGTCATTTTGATCCCAAAGTATTATTAACCTCAAAAACCATAATTTACACTCATTTTCAGTCTATTCTGAATACCTCACACCTCACAATATTATTTTTAGTCCTAAAATTTGCACCGAGGTCGCTGTGTGAGTAAGATAAGCGACCCTAGTGGCCGACACAAACACCGGGCCCATCTAGGAGTGGCACTGCAGTGTCACGCAGGATGTCCCTTCCAAAAAACCCTCCCCAAACAGCACATGACGCAAAGAAAAAAAGAGGCGCAATGAGGTAGCTGTGTGAGTAAGATTAGCGACCCTAGTGGCCGACACAAACACCGGGCCCATCTAGGAGTGGCACTGCAGTGTCACGCAGGATGGCCCTTCCAAAAAACCCTCCCCAAACAGCACATGACGCAAAGAAAAAAAGAGGCGCAATGAGGTAGCTGTGTGAGTAAGATTAGCGACCCTAGTGGCCGACACAAACACCGGGCCCATCTAGGAGTGGCACTGCAGTGTCACGCAGGATGGCCCTTCCAAAAAACCCTCCCCAAACAGCACATGACGCAAAGAAAAAAAGAGGCGCAATGAGGTAGCTGACTGTGTGAGTAAGATTAGCGACCCTAGTGGCCGACACAAACACCGGGCCCATCTAGGAGTGGCACTGCAGTGTCACGCAGGATGTCCCTTCCAAAAAACCCTCCCCAAACAGCACATGACGCAAAGAAAAAAAGAGGCGCAATGAGGTAGCTGTGTGAGTAAGATTAGCGACCCTAGTGGCCGACACAAACACCGGGCCCATCTAGGAGTGGCACTGCAGTGTCACGCAGGATGGCCCTTCCAAAAAACCCTCCCCAAACAGCACATTACGCAAAGAAAAAAAGAGGCGCAATGAGGTAGCTGTGTGAGTAAGATTAGCGACCCTAGTGGCCGACACAAACACCGGGCACATCTAGGAGTGGCACTGCAGTGTCACGCAGGATGTCCCTTCCAAAAAACCCTCCCCAAACAGCACATGATGCAAAGAAAAAAAGAGGCGCAATGAGGTAGCTGACTGTGTGAGTAAGATTAGCGACCCTAGTGGCCGACACAAACACCGGGCCCATCTAGGAGTGGCACTGCAGTGTCACGCAGGATGTCCCTTCCAAAAAACCCTCCCCAAACAGCACATGACGCAAAGAAAAAAAGAGGCGCAATGAGGTAGCTGACTGTGTGAGTAAGATTAGCGACCCTAGTGGCCGACACAAACACCGGGCCCATCTAGGAGTGGCACTGCAGTGTCACGCAGGATGTCCCTTCCAAAAAACCCTCCCCAAACAGCACATGACGCAAAGAAAAAAAGAGGCGCAATGAGGTAGCTGACTGTGTGAGTAAGATTAGCGACCCTAGTGGCCGACACAAACTCCGGGCCCATCTAGGAGTGGCACTGCAGTGTCACGCAGGATGTCCCTTCCAAAAAACCCTCCCCAATCAGCACATGATGCAAAGAAAAAGAAAAGAAAAAAGAGGTGCAAGATGGAATTGTCCTTGGGCCCTCCCACCCACCCTTATGTTGTATAAACAAAACAGGACATGCACACTTTAACCAACCCATCATTTCAGTGACAGGGTCTGCCACACGACTGTGACTGATATGACGGGTTGGTTTGGACCCCCCCCAAAAAAGAAGCAATTAATCTCTCCTTGCACAAACTGGCTCTACAGAGGCAAGATGTCCACCTCATCTTCACCCTCCGATATATCACCGTGTACATCCCCCTCCTCACAGATTATCAATTCGTCCCCACTGGAATCCACCATCTCAGCTCCCTGTGTACTTTGTGGAGGCAATTGCTGCTGGTCAATGTCTCCGCGGAGGAATTGATTATAATTCATTTTAATGAACATCATCTTCTCCACATTTTCTGGATGTAACCTCGTACGCCGATTGCTGACAAGGTGAGCGGCGGCACTAAACACTCTTTCGGAGTACACACTTGTGGGAGGGCAACTTAGGTAGAATAAAGCCAGTTTGTGCAAGGGCCTCCAAATTGCCTCTTTTTCCTGCCAGTATAAGTACGGACTGTGTGACGTGCCTACTTGGATGCGGTCACTCATATAATCCTCCACCATTCTATCAATGTTGAGAGAATCATATGCAGTGACAGTAGACGACATGTCCGTAATCGTTGTCAGGTCCTTCAGTCCGGACCAGATGTCAGCATCAGCAGTCGCTCCAGACTGCCCTGCATCACCGCCAGCGGGTGGGCTCGGAATTCTGAGCCTTTTCCTCGCACCCCCAGTTGCGGGAGAATGTGAAGGAGGAGATGTTGACAGGTCGCGTTCCGCTTGACTTGACAATTTTGTCACCAGCAGGTCTTTCAACCCCAGCAGACCTGTGTCTGCCGGAAAGAGAGATCCAAGGTAGGCTTTAAATCTAGGATCGAGCACGGTGGCCAAAATGTAGTGCTCTGATTTCAACAGATTGACCACCCGTGAATCCTTGTTAAGCGAATTAAGGGCTGCATCCACAAGTCCCACATGCCTAGCGGAATCGCTCCCTTTTAGCTCCTTCTTCAATGCCTCCAGCTTCTTCTGCAAAAGCCTGATGAGGGGAATGACCTGACTCAGGCTGGCAGTGTCTGAACTGACTTCACGTGTGGCAAGTTCAAAGGGCATCAGAACCTTGCACAACGTTGAAATCATTCTCCACTGCACTTGAGACAGGTGCATTCCACCTACTATATCGTGCTCAATTGTATAGGCTTGAATGGCCTTTTGCTGCTCCTCCAACCTCTGAAGCATATAGAGGGTTGAATTCCACCTCGTTACCACTTCTTGCTTCAGATGATGGCAGGGCAGGTTCAGTAGTTTTTGGTGGTGCTCCAGTCTTCTGTACGTGGTGCCTGTACGCCGAAAGTGTCCCGCAATTTTTCTGGCCACCGACAGCATCTCTTGCACGCCCCTGTCGTTTTTAAAAAAATTCTGCACCACCAAATTCAAGGTATGTGCAAAACATGGGACGTGCTGGAATTTGCCCATATTTAATGCACACACAATATTGCTGGCGTTGTCCGATGCCACAAATCCACAGGAGAGTCCAATTGGGGTAAGCCATTCCGCGATGATCTTCCTCAGTTGCCGTAAGAGGTTTTCAGCTGTGTGCGTATTCTGGAAAGCGGTGATACAAAGCGTAGCCTGCCTAGGAAAGAGTTGGCGTTTGCGAGATGCTGCTACTGGTGCCGCCGCTGCTGTTCTTGCGGCGGGAGTCCATACATCTACCCAGTGGGCTGTCACAGTCATATAGTCCTGACCCTGCCCTGCTCCACTTGTCCACATGTCCGTGGTTAAGTGGACATTGGGTACAACTGCATTTTTTAGGACACTGGTGAGTCTTTTTCTGACGTCCGTGTACATTCTCGGTATCGCCTGCCTAGAGAAGTGGAACCTAGATGGTATTTGGTAACGGGGGCACACTGCCTCAATAAATTGTCTAGTTCCCTGTGAACTAACGGCGGATACCGGACGCACGTCTAACACCAACATAGTTGTCAAGGACTCAGTTATCCGCTTTGCAGTAGGATGACTGCTGTGATATTTCATCTTCCTCGCAAAGGACTGTTGAACAGTCAATTGCTTACTGGAAGTAGTACAAGTGGGCTTACGACTTCCCCTCTGGGATGACCATCGACTCCCAGCGGCAACAACAGCAGCGCCAGCAGCAGTAGGCGTTACACGCAAGGATGCATCGGAGGAATCCCAGGCAGGAGAGGACTCGTCAGAATTGCCAGTGACATGGCCTGCAGGACTATTGGCATTCCTGGGGAAGGAGGAAATTGACACTGAGGGAGTTGGTGGGGTGGTTTGCGTGAGCTTGGTTACAAGAGGAAGGGATTTACTGGTCAGTGGACAGCTTCCGCTGTCACCCAAAGTTTTTGAACTTGTCACTGACTTATTATGAATGCGCTGCAGGTGACGTATAAGGGAGGATGTTCCGAGGTGGTTAACGTCCTTACCCCTACTTATTACAGCTTGACAAAGGGAACACACGGCTTGACACCTGTTGTCCGCATTTCTGGTGAAATACCTCCACACCGAAGAGCTGATTTTTTTGGTATTTTCACCTGGCATGTCAACGGCCATATTCCTCCCACGGACAACAGGTGTCTCCCCGGGTGCCTGACTTAAACAAACCACCTCACCATCAGAATCCTCCTGGTCAATTTCCTCCCCAGCGCCAGCAACACCCATATCCTCCTCATCCTGGTGTACTTCAACACTGACATCTTCAATCTGACCATCAGGAACTGGACTGCGGGTGCTCCTTCCAGCACTTGCAGGGGGCGTGCAAATGGTGGAAGGCGCATGCTCTTCACGTCCAGTGTTTGGAAGGTCAGGCATCGCAACCGACACAATTGGACTCTCCTTGTGGATTTGGGATTTCAAAGAACGCACAGTTCTTTGCGGTGCTTTTGCCAGCTTGAGTCTTTTCAGTTTTCTAGCGAGAGGCTGAGTGCTTCCATCCTCATGTGAAGCTGAACCACTAGCCATGAACATAGGCCAGGGCCTCAGCCGTTCCTTGCCACTCCGTGTGGTAAATGGCATATTGGCAAGTTTACGCTTCTCCTCCGACAATTTTATTTTAGGTTTTGGAGTCCTTTTTTTACTGATATTTGGTGTTTTGGTTTTGACATGCTCTGTACTATGCCATTGGGCATCGGCCTTGGCAGACGACGTTGCTGGCATTTCATCGTCTCGGCCATGACTAGTGGCAGCAGCTTCAGCACGAGGTGGAAGTGGATCTTGATCTTTCCCTAATTTTGGAACCTCAACATTTTTGTTCTCCATATTTTAATAGGCACAACTAAAAGGCACCTCAGGTAAACAATGGAGATGGATGGATTGGATACTAGTATACAATTATGGACGGGCTGCCGAGTGCCGACACAGAGGTAGCCACAGCCGTGAACTACCGCACTGTACTGTGTCTGCTGCTAATATATAGACTGGTTGATAAAGAGATAGTATACTCGTAACTAGTATGTATGTATAAAGAAAGAAAAAAAACCACGGTTAGGTGGTATATACAATTATGGACGGGCTGCCGAGTGCCGACACAGAGGTAGCCACAGCCGTGAACTACCGCACTGTACTGTGTCTGCTGCTAATATATAGACTGGTTGATAAAGAGATAGTATACTCGTAACTAGTATGTATGTATAAAGAAAGAAAAAAAAAACACGGTTAGGTGGTATATACAATTATGGACGGGCTGCCGAGTGCCGACACAGAGGTAGCCACAGCCGTGAACTACCGCACTGTACTGTGTCTGCTGCTAATATATAGACTGGTTGATAAAGAGATAGTATACTCGTAACTAGTATGTATGTATAAAGAAAGAAAAAAAAACCACGGTTAGGTGGTATATACAATTATGGACGGGCTGCCGAGTGCCGACACAGAGGTAGCCACAGCCGTGAACTACCGCACTGTACTGTGTCTGCTGCTAATATATAGACTGGTTGATAAAGAGATAGTATACTCGTAACTAGTATGTATGTATAAAGAAAGAAAAAAAAACCACGGTTAGGTGGTATATACAATTATGGACGGGCTGCCGAGTGCCGACACAGAGGTAGCCACAGCCGTGAACTACCGCACTGTACTGTGTCTGCTGCTAATATATAGACTGGTTGATAAAGAGATAGTATACTCGTAACTAGTATGAATGTATAAAGAAAGAAAAAAAAACCACGGTTAGGTGGTATATACAATTATGGACGGGCTGCCGAGTGCCGACACAGAGGTAGCCACAGCCGTGAACTACCGCACTGTACTGTGTCTGCTGCTAATATATAGACTGGTTGATAAAGAGATAGTATACTCGTAACTAGTATGTATGTATAAAGAAAGAAAAAAAAACCACGGTTAGGTGGTATATACAATTATGGACGGGCTGCCGAGTGCCGACACAGAGGTAGCCACAGCCGTGAACTACCGCACTGTACTGTGTCTGCTGCTAATATATAGACTGGTTGATAAAGAGATAGTATACTCGTAACTAGTATGTATGTATAAAGAAAGAAAAAAAAAACACGGTTAGGTGGTATATACAATTATGGACGGGCTGCCGAGTGCCGACACAGAGGTAGCCACAGCCGTGAACTACCGCACTGTACTGTGTCTGCTGCTAATATATAGACTGGTTGATAAAGAGATAGTATACTCGTAACTAGTATGTATGTATAAAGAAAGAAAAAAAAACCACGGTTAGGTGGTATATACAATTATGGACGGGCTGCCGAGTGCCGACACAGAGGTAGCCACAGCCGTGAACTACCGCACTGTACTGTGTCTGCTGCTAATATATAGACTGGTTGATAAAGAGATAGTATACTCGTAACTAGTATGTATGTATAAAGAAAGAAAAAAAAACCACGGTTAGGTCACTGGTATATACAATTATGGACGGGCTGCCGAGTGCCGACACAGAGGTAGCCACAGCCGTGAACTACCGCACTGTACTGTGTCTGCTGCTAATATAGACTGGTTGATAAAGAGATAGTATACTACTAATATTATATACTGGTGGTCAGGTCACTGGTCACTAGTCACACTGGCAGTGGCACTCCTGCAGCAAAAGTGTGCACTGTTTAATTTTAATATAATATTATGTACTCCTGGCTCCTGCTATAACCTATAACTGGCACTGCAGTAGTGCTCCCCAGTCTCCCCCACAATTATAAGCTGTGTGAGCTGAGCAGTCAGACAGATATATAATATATATAGATGATGCAGCACACTGGCCTGAGCCTGAGCAGTGCACACAGATATGGTATGTGACTGAGTCACTGTGTGCTGTGTATCGCTTTTTTCAGGCAGAGAACGGATTATAAATAAAAGTGGTGGTCACTGGTCACTATCAGCAAAACTCTGCACTGTACACTACTGAGTACTCCTAATGCTCCCCAAAATTAGTAAATCAAGTGTCTCTCTAATCTATTCTAATTCTAAACGGAGAGGACGCCAGCCACGTCCTCTCCCTATCAATCTCAATGCACGTGTGAAAATGGCGGCGACGTGCGGCTCCTTATATAGAATCCGAGTCTCGCGATAGAATCCGAGCCTCGCGAGAATCCGACAGCGTCATGATGACGTTCGGGCGCGCTCGGGTTAACCGAGCAAGGCGGGAAGATCCGAGTCGCTCGGACCCGTGAAAAAAAACATGAAGTTCTGGCGGGTTCGGATTCAGAGAAACCGAACCCGCTCATCTCTAGTATTCTTATAAGTCTGGTATGCTGCCGTTAGTTGAGATTGCAGCAGTTTATATGAGGAAGCACATTCCTTTCTAGTCTGGGAGACGTATTGAATTATACGACCCCTAAGCATGGCCTTAGAAGTCTGCCAGAAAAGAACAGGGTCTGAATCCAGTACGGAAAGGTTATCAAGTCTGAACTCCTCCCAAAACAAATCAAGCTTATTACAAAAACCTAAAGAAGAGGCAAAATAAGAGGGAAAGCGCCACAGTTTATACGAGCCTACATCTAAAGAGGAATAAAAGGACACCCAGATAAGAGAATGGTCAGAAAGAAACATCGGCTCAATTCGTGCATCAATTATATTAGAAAATAGGGGATCTGACAAAGGAATATAATTGATTCGTGAGAGTGAGCCATGAGCAGCGGATAGACATGTGAAATCCTTGTCAACAGGGTGCAAGGCTCTCCATGCATCAGTTAGCATTAGTTTTTGTGAGATAAAAGGGATGCCGACCCTAGGGTGTGGTCTCCTGCGGGCAGGAGAATTGGAGTCCATAAACGGAGAGGACACAACATTAAAGTCACCCCCCAAAAGTAAATAATTAGACATAAAGGGGGGTCAGTTTTTGTAATATCATACGAAAAAACGGAGCAGAGTGGGAATTAGGGGCATAAATATTACAAAAAGTATATCTAGCGGTAAAAAGGATAAGGTCTATTAGTGCATATCTACCATCACGGTCAATATCAGTATGAAGTACCTCTATAGGAAGTATTTGAAGGGGGAAGGGAAAAGGGATTTTGTTGCACAGGAGACTAAATTTAAGTAGATTCTACTATTAATTACAAATGTTGGTTATTTGTCCTCTATAGGAAGTCGCTTCTTTGTTAAAAGAACAACTCCCCTAGCCTTGGAAGTATAGGGGGCAGCTGCAAGGACTGACCATCCAAGAGTGGATAACTTCAATGTTTCTGGAAGTAATAAATGTGTCTCCTGCAGTAGCACTAAGTCTAAGTGTAGCTTATTTAAATAGAGGAGTAACTTTTTACGTTTAATTGGGGAGTGGATACCCCCCACATTACAAGAGCCCACTTTAATCAATGCCATATATCACAAAATGCATGTAGTGAATAAATAACACAGACGCCACAACAAACAAGACAAGAAAACACAGGGGGGGAGAAAAAAACAAAGAAAAAGGAGTATGAAGAATACTCCAATTATAATTCTAAGAAGAATAACTTCACAATTCACATACCTAAAATAAAGCAGGATGCAATTGTGTCTGGAAGGCGAAGCTCCCAGTCGAAACCGCCCTGTTAAAAAATATGGGAGAGGGAACAATAGACCCTCCTAAAACCAAACCAGTGACCGTCAGGTGGGTAATAAAGAAAGACAATGTAGCCACAACAACACCTGAAAATAAATAAGAATCAAGGCAGAGCAGTGTCATAAAATAATAATAGTCCCAGAATAAAATAAACAACAACATGGCATACTGAATAAAAATCAGCATAGAGAACAACATAGGTAAATGCAACAATAACAAACAACCAAATCAAATAAAGGGCATAAACAAATGCGTGGCCGATACATCACCACAACAAAGAATGTCCCAATATTAGCAGCGGTAATATGATGTTGATAAGTCAGGGAACAACCAAATCCGTTCATATTCCTCTGAAGAGAAAGTATAGAAGGAGTAGAGAGTTCCCAAGAACATTCAGCAGACTGTAGGGAATGTCAAATAGGATGATATAATAGGAATAGACGACATCCTCAAACGTCATCATCCGTCGGTGGACATGCCTGTTCCCGCACAAATGCTGCTGCATCATCAGCCGAAGTAAAATCCTTGTAGGATGAACCATTGAAGGTTCTCAGATGAGCCGGGTAAAGGAGGGCGAATTTCCTCCCTTCTTGAGCCAATTGTGAGCACACCGGGGTGAAGGCTTTATGAAGCTGTGTCAATTCAGGGGAATAATCCTGGAAAATAAGAATTTTGGAGCCATTCCACGTGAGAACTCTCTTCCGCCTAGAAGTGGACCAGATGGTTTCCTTGTGTATATAGTTCAGGCATTTGAACAAAACGACCCAGTGCCTAGAGGAGGAAGAGTCACGCAGCTGACCCGTCCGTTGGGCCCGTTCAATCATGAGATCTGAACAAACATCCTGGATATCAAGTAATTCAGGCAGGGTTTGCTTTAAAAAATGGTATAAGGCTGGCCTTTTAATGGATTCTGGCAGTCCCACTATTCTTAAATTGTTTCTGTGCAATCTGTTCTCCAAGTTATCTAATTTAGCCCAGACTTGCATGTCAGATTATTTCAGCTGCGCAGTTAAATCTTGCAAGGAGGAGATGGCTTGGAAGTTTTCCCTGGCAGTGTGTTCCACTGCTAAGACCCGCTTGGCCAGTTGTTTGTACTGGCTCTTAATGTCCGTAACTGCTTGTTGAAGTGCAGCTGCATGAACAGCAGCTTATTCCTTTAGCATAGGCTGCACTGTCTCCCTCACAGCTTGCACCATCAGCATATGTAAGAGAGGAGGGGGGAGAAGCAGCTGAGGGGTGGTGTGTTTTAGCAGGGGCTGTGGGGGGTTGTTGGATCATAGAGGGAGCAGCAGAAGGCATCTGTACCTGTGGGAGACTGATAGTGGAGGCTTCCACATCAACAGCTGTCCCGACGACCATATTGTGGAACGCGGTGCGGTCCGGGTGTTTTCCGGGCATCTGTCCGGACAAATTTTTTTCCATAGGGCAGAGTGGGCGCCAAGCCCTTCAGAGGACAGAAACACCTGCCCCTGTGATCCGGCTGATATCAGCCACAAGTGCCTGGCTGATCGTGGCCTGAGGCACCGCTGTGTGTAGCTGAGAGCGGGCTGCGGCGGGGTTAGCAGTGCCGCAGATCTCACTATATTCAGCGGGCTGGTGAGCAGCGGGGCGGCAAGTCAGAGGCTCCTAATAGGCAGCGGGGGCATCCAGAGGTATAGTTCACACTGCGTCTCATGGTAGGGCCGCGTAGGGATCCCATCACGGGAGTACCGGAGAGTCGGGGAAGGCACTCAGACATTGCCCAGGTGCAGCTGCAGCACAGCGGGAGGTCACTGGCAGGATCGGGTGGGCTTACTAAGCCCTGGTAGGGTAAAACGGGCAGTCAGCACCGGAGCTATATGGAGAGCCGCCTCACATCAGCTGTGCCGGAACCCGAAGTCAGGACTAGTGTACTTTTATTTGAACAACAGCACCCCTGAATTTTTACAGCATACAGGACCAGTGTACTTTTATTTTAACAACAGCACCCCTGTATTTTTTGCAGCATACAGGACCAGAGTACATTAATTTTAACAGCAGCACCCCTGTATTTTTACAGAATACAAGACCATTGTACGTTTATTTTAACAACAGCACCCCTGTATTTTTACAGCATACAGGACCAGTGTACTTTAATTTTCACTGCACCCCAGAATTTTTACAGCATACAAGACAGGTCCAGTGTACATTGATTTTCACCACATCCCTTAATTATTACAGCGTAGAAGACAGGGCCAATGTACATTGATTTTCACTGCACCCCAGAATTATTACAGCATACAAGACAGGGCAAGTGTACATTTATTTTACTGCACCCTAGAATTATTACAGCATACTAGACAAGGCCAGTGTACATTTATTTTTCTGCACCCCTGAAACAGTATACAAGACAGGGCCAGTGTACATTTATTTTGCTGCACCCCTGAATTTTTACAGCATACAAGACAGTGCCAGCACCCCTGTATTTTCACTGCATACATGAGGACAGTGCCCCTGACCCCTGTACAACACAGTGACAGCCAGGACAGCAACAACACCAGTGTACAGCTGCAGTACCCTTAACAGCACATGAAACACAAGTGATAGGCAGGACAGCACCCCTAACAGCACAGGTACACCACAGTGACGGGAGCAGCACCCCTACAGAGCACACAGTGACCCCATCTGTTGCCACCACCCACAGAGAGAGACAGAGGTCTGTCTCCTTCACTCTCCAAGTCTGGAGTGAAAATGGTGGTGATGTGCGGCTGTTTATATGGAATCCAAATCCAATGAGGGAGGAGTAGCGATCTTAAAAACAGTGTCCGGTCATATGTTGACAGTGACCAAAATGTTGACATGACCAAACTGTCCACATGCACCATGTCAACATCCTCAAATTGTCAACATGATCACAATGTCAACATTTTAAATGTTGCTATGTGAAAAGGTTAATATTCTGAGGGTGCCGATTATTAGGTCAGGCACCATCAAAAGGGTTAGGTTTTGGTAGTGGGGGATTAGGAACTAGACAAGCATTAGGGGTTGGGATTAGGATTACAGATAGTGGGGAAATTACCGGAATGCTGCAGCATCATAGGTCCACCCTGGAAGTGAATTTTTGAATGACCACTGGGATCTGGAAGAAGACACTGGAGCTGCCAGTGCCGCTAGAAATAGGTAAGTGACCACACGGCCACATGGGATGTTTTGTTGA
Organism: Pseudophryne corroboree; assembly: GCF_028390025.1. Classification (NCBI taxonomy): domain Eukaryota; kingdom Metazoa; phylum Chordata; class Amphibia; order Anura; family Myobatrachidae; genus Pseudophryne; species Pseudophryne corroboree. The sequence goes on from NC_086446.1 coordinate 722,165,659, forward strand.
CAGTTGATCATGTTGACACATCATCAGGGTAGACATGATGAATGTCAACATAATTACCATTGATATGCTGCATGTTGAAAGTTCGACCATGTTGATTGGATGACAGTCGACAAATAATACCACATATCCTTAAACTGTGCATATTGTATATCACCCTAAAATGTTTCCTGTCTCCATTTCTATTTCTTTTCTTTCTGCATCCCCTCTCCCGCCAAGTAAATTCTATTAAATGGTTTTGAAAAAAATAAAAATAAAAGAGGGGACAGGATCATGCATCACAATAATTGGGTGTTGTGCCCAGTGACACAATAAAGTGTAAATTTATTACACTTATAATTTTATGAGTCTCGAAGTCACTGCTTACAAACATGAGATTCTTTTTCTATATTTATGCAGCCTAGGGGACATTTTTTGTCAGGATCAGTGCAGCGCAACAACATTTTTCAATAATGTGACATTTTTCACATTATTAAAATAAAATAAAAAAATCAAAGGGAAATCGTATCCTGTAAGTTCACCGTGATTTCATTACACAGGGTTCCTAAAAGATCAAAATTATGTCAGCGCACAGCATTTGTAACCAAATCACATTGCCCGTACTCAGCCTCACAAACTTTCCCAGCAGCTTGTAGTTAGGAAGGATCCATGTTATAAAGCTTTGACCTTTTATTACATCACTCAAAATTGGAATGAAAGTCTGTCCCTGGAGGCAAAACAGGAATGCATGAAAGTGTATTAATCTAGAAGAGCAACCATTCCCTGTGGGTGATAAGTGACATCTGCCCAATGAGAAAATTTTAATTCTTTTTCTTTTTTTTCAATTTTGCTGAGGAACGGATTAGTTATTTAGATAGATGTAATGCCAAAAACAACACCTGGTTTTATCGTTTTAGTCCATATTTTTTAAGAACCATAAATATGAGTTGGCAATTAAAATTTGACAGATGTAAATTCTGCACAGTAATTCTCCAATGCAAAAATAAATGGTTTAATATTAAAAGTACCAGCTAAGTCAATTAATTTTAAACATAATACTACCTTTTCTCTGAATTAAAAACTTAAGTTAATCAAATATTGGAGCTGCCTTATTAATTACACTGTATCATGCAGTTTTAATTATCTCATTTATATTAGAGGAATGATTGATTTCAATTCATAAATGAAATATCAAATGAGTACCATATTTTTTTTGGGGTGATATGATCAATTTAATATATAAAATGTTGGGTAAAATATGTGGTTTATTTATCCCCCCCAAAAATATTGTATTTTCTCTATATATTTTTATTCACTTTCACCAATTGCAGTTGCCAGAACTCTTGTAATGGGCTCAATTATGTTCATAGCGAATTGAATAGCGCCATGAAGAAGGTCCTGGCACTATTCAATTCAGCGCAATGTCATCCCTAACTAGTGGATTTCTGCTCGCACACCTCCTGGGTGCAAGCAGAATACCTACTGTATATGCAAAAAAACAAAAAAAAACCACACATTTTATTAACTGTGGTTATGTGCACATGTACTAGGGGTGTGTGCCGGGCCTTTTTTGGGGGTTTGGTTTTGGATATGTATCTCCTTCATGTTTCTGATCTATACTAGTTTTGCCTAAACCGCCCTTCCGGGTTTTAGTTTTGGATCTGTATTTAAAAAAAAACAACAAAACCTAAAATAACAGATTTTGGGGGATTTTTATTCCTGCTGTATTATTAACCTCAATAACATTAATTTCCACTCATTTCCAGTCTATTTTGAACACCTCACAGCTCACAATACTGTTTTCATCCAGTTTAGGCCAAAAGGTTGTACCGAGGTAGCTGGATGACTAAGCTAAGCAACAGCAGCAGACAGCACAAACACATGGCACATCTAGGAGTGGCACTGCAGTGGCAGACAGGAAATCAGTTTTATAAACTATTCCATAATAATACTCCAATGAGCATATAATGCAAAGAAAAGAGGTGCAAGCTGGAATTGTCCTTGGGCCCTCCCACCCACCCTCATGTTGTATATTAAACAGGACTTTCAAAGTTTAACAAACCAGTCATTCAGCGACAGAGACTGTCACTTGTGGCTAAAATGATTGACAACGACTGAGGAGGAAATTGATGATGAGGGTGTTGGTGGTGGGTATTGCAGCAGCTTGGATCCAACAGAGAAAAGGGAGCTAGGTGTCGCTGGACTGGTTACGTTCTTAGTCGAAGTTTCTGAAAGTGTCAACAACTTGTTATGTATGCGCTGCAAGTGGCGTAACGGGAAGGAGGTTCCTAGGTGGTTACAGTCCCTACCTCTACTTACAACGGCTTAACAAAGGCTACAGATGGCTAGACAGTAATTGTCTGGTTGTGGAGAGAAATAATTCCACACTGAAGAGGTGGATTTTCTTGTCTTTTGCCCAGGCATGATACTTGGCTTTTTCATACCATGGGCAACAACTGAAGCCTTATTTAAACAAACCACATCCCCATCATCAAAATCCTCATCATCAACATTCTCATTAGCGCTAGCTACACTAATATCCTCCTCATCCTGGTGTACTTCTATAGTGACATCCTCAATCTCAGTGTCAGCATGTTGACTGGCGGTGCTCCTCCCAGCACTTGCAGAGGGCGTGCAAATGGTGGAAGGAGCCTCCTCTTCCCATACAATATTGGAAAGATCAGGCTTATACATCGCAACCGCGGACACACTTGGACTCTCCTTAGGGAGTGGTGGTAACAGTTGGTTCCTGTGCCTTAACAAGTTTAATTTTTTTAAACTTTTCTACAGGGAGGAGGGCTTACATCATTACTATGTGATGCACAGTAGAGGATCTCCACACGGGCAAGCAGGACTTTTGCCCGGGGCGCTGCCTTCCGGAGGGCACCGGCGCCATCCGGAGGGCGCTGCACCATGGCAAGATCCGCTGCTGCTGTGGTGCCCCCCGCTGCCACTGCCCGCTGTCCGTTGTGAAGGAAAACTAGACGTGGGCTGCCCGCTGTGAAGGGAAACTAGATGCTACGCATCTAATTTCCCTTCCTGGAGAGGACCTTCACTGTAATGATGTGCAGTGCGCGTTGACATCATCACGCATCGCACAGCAAAGGTCCTCTCCACGAAGGGAACTAGACGCTTAGCGTCTAGTTTACCTTCGTGGAGAGGACCTTTGCTGTGCGGTGCCCGATGACATCATCGCGCACCGCACATCCTACAACAGTACAGGGGGCGTAACTAACCACGCCCCCTGTATGAAGTCACGCCCCCTAATGCCGGCGCCCTGGAACTGGCCCTGGTGATGCAGGACCACGAGTCATAAACAGCCTTTCCTTGCCACTTCGTGTAGTGAATGGCATAATGCCAATTTTACATTTCTGGTCGGCTAACTTTACTTTTTTTTTAAATTTATCACCGTAAAATATAGCTTTTTTGATTTTACATGCCCTCTACACCATTGGTCAGTGGCTTTAGCAGATGACGTTGACGGACTTGCATTCTCAATGTCATGACTAGTGGCAGCAGCTTCAGCACTAGTAGTAGGAAGTGGTTTCTGATCTTTCAATTGTTTGTCTTCCATTTCTATCAATACAAAGTGGGGTACAGCAATAGTGTTGCACAAATGAGTCAGAAATATATATAATAATTACACACTGCGGTTGACTTCACCGACAGCCTTGCACAAATGAGTCAGAAATATTTAGAAGTATTTTTTATATCCCACACTGGCAGTTACAGTGTCTCACAAATGAGTCATATTGTGCGACTGCACCAACAGGGTCGCACAATATGTTTATGAGTAGGAAATAATATACTGCGGTCTGACCGGCAGTGTCACAGTACTTATGAAAATAAAATATAAATTGTATAGTACACTGGGGTATAGCACAAACAAACAAAAAAAGTATAATTATAATTTTAGGTCTTTTGTTTTTAGCTTTCATTATTTTAATTTTACACTGGGCCAGAGCTCCGGGATGGATGGACAAGTGACAGTGTCACAATCCAAATGTTATTGTTGTGACCTACCTTTCTCATTTGTGACCTATAAGCGCTACTTATTTTCTTGGACAGACAATCCACCCATTTCAGATACAGCAGGCAAAGAGAGCCCGCCTTTTTCTGATACAGCAGACAGAGAGCGCACCCCTTTTTCAGATACAGCATACAGAGAGAGCACCCATTTTTCAGATACAACAGAAAGAGAGGGCACACCTTTTTCAGATACAGCAGACAGAGGTAGCACCCCTTTTTCAGATACAGCAGAGAGAGCACCCCTTTTTCAGATACAGCAGACAGAGAGAGCACCCCATTCAGATACAGCAGACAGAGAGAACACCCCTTTCATTTACAGCAGACAGAGCATCCCTTTCAGATACAGCAAACAGGGCACCCACTCCACACCACGCCAGACATAGTACAGGAGACGGATACATCCATCCAGTACACCTCCCAATGGGGTAAATTTACTAAGGCGGGAGATTTTTAGAACTGATGAAGTTGCCCATAGCAACCAATCAGATTATATCCATTATCTGCTAGAAGCAGCTAGAAAAATGGTAAGAAGAATCTGATTGGTTGCCATGGGTAACATCACCGGTTCTAAAAATCTCCCACCTTAGTAAATTTACCCCAATGAGTGAAGATGGTGCCAATCACCAGGGATTTACAGTATATAGAATCCAAAACCCGCAAGAATTAGACAGCGGGATGATGATGTTTTGCCTCGTTTTGGGATCCGTGTAAGGCGGGAAGTCCTGAGCTGGACTCTGAACCCGGCTCGGATCGGGAAGTTTTGGGGGGTTTGGTTCCTCGAGAACTGAACCCGCTCATCTCTAACATGTACTAATTAATCCTAGTTTGAGCTGTAAAATCATAATTATGCATTCTTCCTAGGGGGTTATCAGGAAGAATGACTGAGTCAATATAATTTTACTGCTTAAACTTTGAATAATTAGTGCATGTTCACATAACCACAGCTAATAAAATGCATATTCTTTTTTTTCTTCACATAAATAGAAAAATTATCGCTATATTGCAGCACTAACTGAAAAAAAACAAAAAAAAACCCCCTCACAATATACAATTTTTATGTACTCTCCCTACCTGGTCTAGGCAGCACTGCACCACAGTGGGTAATGGGGTTCCTGTGAAATCGATCAAGAGAAAGACGCTCACCACCACCACCTGCCTGCCTGCATAGCTGAGGTTGGGCATCGGAGCTGTGAGTGAAATGCTGCCACTCAGCTCCATCACGTCAGAATCCATTCCCCACAGCCGCTGGTGGATCTGTGACAGTGAGTGTCTCATGGGATTTTACTTCCCGGGAGACTGACTGTGCTCCTCGGTGGCTGAATACAGGGGAGAACGGAGACACAACTAAATGCAGTGCTCCAATTTCAATACTGCTGGTGACAGATTCCGGGGATAGTTTTTGGGGCCCCAAATGTGTGGGGGTCCCGGGACAACCGCTCCTGTCGCCCCTCCTTAAATCCATCCCTGGTCTCCACTGTGGATTCAATTTAAAAAATAAATAAATTGTAAATTAACTGGAAATGTAAAAAGTGAAATAAAAAAAATCTTTTTTTCAAAAGCATTTTTTATTTAGCAATAAAACATTTTTGACTGAATGGGTCTCCATAATGATCCGAAGACAGCGTCAGTACTTTTGCTTACATTTCTGATAGCTACCATGCACATGCGAAGCATGGCAAAGCAATCCCAGGACATGGCTACTGCTAGTAATACTCAGCAATCGCCACTGCCAGCAGCAGCCGTAGGCAAATTGCCAAAAGCTATGATTTAATAAATATACTCTTTGGTGTATTTGTAAAATTGTGAAGTATTTTTAACACTTAGGGGTATATTCAATTAGGGTCGGATCCATTCCGACATGCATTTGTCGGAATGGATCCGACAAGGGCTATTCAAAGCCAATCTCAATTCGACTTTTAAAAAGTCGAATTGAGATGGAGGGGGGGAGGGGGTCGAGCCGCCGGCAGACGAGAGGAGCCGCGGGCAGATGGGGGACAGCAGCGCTGCAGAAGGATGTGGCACAGCCACCAGACCTCACGGCAGCGTCCACCCGGCTTCAGCAAGCGGCACCTCGCTTGCTGGAGCCGAGTGGACGCTACCGTGAGCGGCGGCTATTACACATCTTCCTGCAGCGCTGTGCTGTAGTGCTGCTGTCTCCCGTCTGCCCGTGGCTCTCCCCCGTCTGGCCGCAGCTCTCCCCCTTTCCTTCTCTCAGGTCCCACATCTCAGTTCAACTTTTTTTTAAGTCGAACTGAGATGGTCGGAAACGGGGCCAAAACCTGTCTAACTTGGCCCCGTTTCCTGCAGAAGTACGCAAAACGGCAGCTATACTGGCGATTCATGTTCTATTTAACAAGTCGAATTCCCCGACTTGTCGAATAAAAATGCTCAGGACTGAATAGGTCGGAACCCCTTTCAGACCTGAAAAAGTCGAAAACTGGCGTCTTTTCGACAAGATGGCAGTTTTGACCTTAATTGAATATACGCCTTAATGTAAAACATGTCACAGAAAATGTGTGCCTGCTCAGGCATTACTTTCTGTGTTAAGAGTAAGGTCGATGAAGCAATTACTGTCAGTGGAACAAGGAATAGCCAAACTTTTGTATAATGCATTCTGAATTATACAAACATTCTGATGACATTATTAGGAAATATGTATTTGTTTCCATCAACATTTTAAGTTCCCATTTATAAAACTTTCACCTAGTTACAGGGGATGAATTACTTTGGGCTGGTTCCCTAGTTTAACAATATCATAGAAACAAAGAATTTGATGGCAGATAACCTCTGGGAATATCTACTCAGCTGGGAGAGATTGAAGCAGCATACATACTTTTCTGAAGAAGACAACACATTGGATGTTAGTTTAATTTAATCAGCTTGGTATGCAAGCTGATTATATATTTGCCAATCAATTGCATAAAATTATACAATCGGCTGAGAGAGCCCAGCCAGAACAGGCATGGGGGACCCTACGTCCAAATGCCAACCCCAAATTTACTGACACTATATATAAATAAATAGGACTTACTTAGTATTATGCCTGTGTCACTGTGCAGTCCATGCTGGTTTCCCTGCTTAAAAACATAGAGGGTGGTGGGGGAGGGGTGCCAATCTAGATTTGAGGCATTTTCAGACCTCAGGTGTGTATTTCTACACATATAAATAGTAGGGGAAATGGTTCTAAATTGCACACCCTCCAGTAATGAAAGGTGCTGTGCTGCTGAGAATAAAGTAGTATACACAGACAAAGGGGGTGCAGATGCACTAAACGATTATTACAGTATAATAAAATATAATATGTCATAAGAGGTTGTTGGTATATCGTTGGCCAATGATATCGGCGACCTGAGGTGACCTGGACAATTGGTGGGCAGGCCGATATCATTGGCCAACGATATACCAACAACCTCTTATGACATATATTTTATTATACTGTAATGATCGTTTAGTGCATCTGCACCCCCTTTGTCTGTGAATAATCCAAACCCTTTAAATATCTAATTGGAAATTATTATATCTTAGAATGATCACAAATGTCTCCATTCTTTGCTTTACTTTAACGCTTGGTAAATTACATTGATTATTGAGTTTCTATTAATTTTCATGTTGTGTTTTATAATTCATAAAGCTTTAAATGTAGAAAAAAAAAGATTGAGCTAAATTTAATGCACATTGAACTTAGATTGCCCCAGCAACTTGTTGATTTATTTGTCCATGACGCATTTGAATAAGCTGTTTGCTAACTATTCTAATGTCTATTTAAGCTTCTGGAAGGCAAGTTGCCATAGCCAGCTCTACAGTTGCAGGTGAATACCTAGTCTAACAAAAAAAATTAAATAAAAAAATAAAAAATCTATATTAAATTATATCACGGACAATAATATCCCTATATTAAGTTTACCCGTTATAATATAATTTAAATAGCTTTTCAAAATGTTTCCATCCTCTGTATTATAATGTTCCCTAATACATTATATTTGCCAAAGACATATTTATAATTGTAGTGGGATTCAACATGTAGGATTATTCAATTCCTTCATTGTGTATTTTTAGTATATTTGCATTTCTTATAGTACAGCTTTCACATCATGATAACCTCTTATACCCCTTTTCCACCAAAATCCCAGGTCTAAGCCGGATTTGGAATACGGTTCCAAACTGGGTCAGACTTAGGACAGACCCCTTTCACACATCGGCTCCGACCTGGGTTATTCTAGGTTATACACTGCACACGGGTGCAGACTTTTTCTTTTCCCAGTGGCTGGAGATGACATCATCTCCAAGTACCAGGAAATTCAGATCTCCCTGGGATTAGGTAAAAACCATAACAGTTTGGACCAGAAACGGCCGCCCTTCAGCTGCGGGGGAGGGGTAGAAGAGGTGTCCCAACTGTCCTGGTTCCACCTGTCACAGACCCCATTCCGTTTTTTTACTCAATCCCCATGCTGTTAATGGGACCCGGGTTGGACAACCCAGGTTACCTGTTTACAATGCCCCTTAACCCGTATACTTCCCAAGTCCAACCCTGATCGCTACCTGGTAATTTGTTTTGGAGCTGTTTCTTCTGAGCCGCGCCCCGGGTTATCATGGCAATAGCTCAGGTTTTAGTGGCAGTGGAAAAAGGGTATTATTGAATTATTGCATTTTACAAAGTCTGGAACCAGGGCCATAACTAGGCATGTGCGAGTGGTACTGCCACCCAGGTCACAGGGCCATCGATGACCCAGGACCAGAGCCGGATTAAGGGGGGGGTCCCGGGGATACGTACCCCCGGGCCCCCCTTCCCAAAAGGGCCCCTTGCCACACCACCAGCGGCGGAGCTTGCGCCAGGGCAGCCAGTGCAATGCACAGAGGCCCAGCGCTATGAAGGGGCCCACAGCCGGCAGCAATGTAATGAGTCAGCCTGACTCATTACACGCTGCCTGCACACAGGACACGGCGCCAGTGAGTGAGAAGGGTGATCTCATCACCCTTCAACTCGGCACCGCGCTGCTGCAGCAGCTATCAGTTTCCTGCTGGCTCTGTTACTGTGTGTTGTCCACACTGCATGCTGGGAGGAGGGAGGAGGGAGAGTCACTGACAGGGCAGCAGTGTGTGCACAGGAGACGTCAGCACTCACCCCCTGCAGTGAAGAGCATTGCCGGAACCAGGGAGCCAGAGCCAGGAGGTGCAGCAAAGTAAGTTGTGGATAAAGAAAACACATGTACTGTAAATACAAGGGTGTGTGTGTTTTGCTGGCTGTGTGTGCATGTTTAGCTGTTTGTGTGTTTGTTTTGCTATGGGTGTGTATGTGTATATCTGTTTTCCTATGGGTGTGTGTATGTGTTTTGCTATTGGTGTTTAGTGTGTGTATGTGTTTTCCTATGGGTGTGTGTTTGTGTATATATGTGTTTTGCTATGTGTGTTTAGCTGTAGGTGTGGGTGTTTTTTCTCTATGGGTGTGTGTGTATATATGTATTCTAATGTGTGTGTTTTACTATGTGTGTGTATACAGTACATATATCAATATCTACATATATAGCCATGCTCATGAATAGTGTGACCATGTCTGAGGCATAGGGGGATATTCAATTAGTGCCGAGTTTTCCGACAGTCGGAAAATCGGCACTAATTCGACCGTTTAGTAGCCAATAGCGGGAGTTTTCGACAGTGTTTTGCACCGTTTTCTCCATGCCTTTTTTGGGGGGGTCAAACAGACCAAAAAACTGAAACGCACGTACGGCTCAGCTGTCCAATAACGAATGAGTGAAGTAGGCTGCCCCAATGGCTGAGTGGCAGGCTGCTTCATTCATACATGATTGGAGAGCTGATCCGTCGCTCTGCTGTCTATACGGTTGGCGGGGACGGGAGCGCAATTCGTTCACTGGATGGTATGTGAGTGACATCCCCACCCCCGGTCCTCCTCCTCCTCTCTTGAATAGGGGCCCCACTGTTTTAAGTACCCCGGGCCCCCCAGCGACTTAATCCGGCTCTGCCCATGACACCTGCATTTGGTTTGAAGTGTGCCTGGAACTTCACCCAGACCCAGTAGAGAAGCTGTAGAGTCACTGAGAGCATCCTTAGGAGACTCCAGGCAGTGTTCTTCTTCCCGGTGCTGATGGCTTCACCTCATCAGCGTGATGTTATAATGCTGCTTGTATGTATAAATGAATAGTACCAGCTCTGAGATTATTTGCAAATCATTGTGTTTATTTTAATATTCAGCGTACAGAACCTGATGAATACATCCAGGACGGATTCCTTCTTCCCATTGCACCAATCTGTCACTAATAATGTATAATAGAATGTTTTCCGTGTGACCAATCCTGCCTGTGTCACGGGATGGATGCTGAGAATAGCGCTGGATAATGAAGAAGCATTAAACAGGACATACTGTATATTTTTCGCTTTGCCAAGAAGTTCTTATATATTTTTCCAGAACATCAGTTTCAGTCAAATGATTTCTTTTTTTTTTTTAACCTTCAAATAGGTCCCAATTATTTACAAAGGGGGCTATTCAATAAGGCAATTGGTCCCATTGCACATGCGGAACACAAGTTTTCTACATGTTTTATGTAACAGGCCCATTTATCATTTGTGGCCTCCAGATATTTAGCTACCTCTGAAAACTGACATTTTTTAAAGTTTGAGTGTAGAACTGACATCATTTTCATACAGCGTTACTTCCTGTAGCCCCTCTCTGACATCATCTTCATACAGCGTGACTTCCTGTAGCCCCTCTCTGACATCATCTTCATACAGCATTAGTTCCTATAGCCCCTCTCTGACATTATCTTCATACAGCGTTACTTCCTGTAGCCCCTCTCTGACATCATCTTCATACAGCGTTAGTTCCTGTAGCCCCTCTTTGACATCATTTTCATACAGCGTTACTTCCTGTAGCCCCTCTCTGACATCATCTTCATACAGCATTAGATCCTGTAGCCCCTCTCTGACATCATCTTCATACAGCGTTACTTCCTGTAGCCCCTCTCTGACATCCTCTTCATACAGCGTTACTTCCTGTAGCCCCTCTCTGACATCATCTTCATACAGCGTTACTTCCTGTAGCCCCTCTCTGACATCATCTTCATACAGCGTTACTTCCTGTAGCCCCTCTCTGACATCATCTTCATACAGCATTACTTCCTGTAGCCCCTCTCTGACATCATCTTCATACATCGTTACTTCCTGTAGCCCCTCTCTGACATCCTCTTCATACAGCGTTACTTCCTCTAGCCCCTCTCTGACATCATCTTCATACAGCGTTACTTCCTGTAGCCCCTCTCTGACATCATCTTCATACAGCGTTACTTCCTGTAGCCCCTCTCTGACATCATCTTCATACAGCATTACTTCCTGTAGCCCCTCTCTGACATCATCTTCATACAGCATTAGATCCTGTAGCCCCTCTTTGACATCATTTTCATACAGCGTTACTTCCTGTAGCCCCTCTCTGACATCATCTTCATACAGCATTAGATCCTGTAGCCCCTCTTTGACATCATTTTCATACAGCGTTACTTCCTGTAGCCCCTCTCTGACATCATCTTCATACAGCATTAGATCCTGTAGCCCCTCTCTGACATCATCTTCATACAGCGTTACTTCCTGTAGCCCCTCTCTGACATCCTCTTCATACAGCGTTACTTCCTGTAGCCCCTCTCTGACATCATCTTCATACAGCGTTACTTCCTGTAGCCCCTCTCTGACATCATCTTCATACAGCGTTACTTCCTGTAGCCCCTCTCTGACATCATCTTCATACAGCATTACTTCCTGTAGCCCCTCTCTGACATCATCTTCATACATCGTTACTTCCTGTAGCCCCTCTCTGACATCCTCTTCATACAGCGTTACTTCCTCTAGCCCCTCTCTGACATCATCTTCATACAGCGTTACTTCCTGTAGCCCCTCTCTGACATCATCTTCATACAGCGTTACTTCCTGTAGCCCCTCTCTGACATCATCTTCATACAGCATTACTTCCTGTAGCCCCTCTCTGACATCATCTTCATACAGCATTAGATCCTGTAGCCCCTCTCTGACATCATCTTCATACAGCATTACTTCCTGTAGCCCCTCTCTGACATCATCTTCATACAGCATTAGATCCTGTAGCCCCTCTCTGACATCATCTTCATACAGCATTACTTCCTGTAGCCCCTCTCTGACATCATCTTCATACAGCATTAGATCCTGTAGCCCCTCTCTGACATCATCTTCATACAGCATTACTTCCTGTAGCCCCTCTCTGACATCATCTTCATACAGCATTAGTTCCTATAGCCCCTCTCTGACATCATCTTCATACAGCGTTAGTTCCTATAGCCCTTCTCTGACATCATCTTCATACAGCATTAGTTCCTATAGCCCCTCTCTGACATCATCTTCATACAGCGTTACTTCCTGTAGCCCCTCTCTGACATCATCTTCATACAGCGTTAGATCCTGTAGACCCTCTCTGACATCATCTTCATACAGCGTTAGTTCCTGTAGCCCCTCTCTGACATCATCTTCATACAGCGTTAGATCATGTAGCCCCTCTCTGACATCATCTTCATACAGCGTTACTTCCTGTAGCCCCTCTCTGACATCATCTTCATACAGCGTTAGATCCTGTAGCCCCTCTCTGACATCATCTTCATACAGCATTACTTCCTATAGCCCCTCTTCTTCTTGGACGCTTTTTAAAGGAGCAATCACTTACAAGGCAAAACCGTACCTTTGGCGATCTCGGCTGCCATTACATCCCGCCCTTAGAGTTCTTCTAACAGAGATTCTTGTCCGACCCCTGGGCTTCCACAGCTCTCAGACATACGTGAGCTCCCTTTAAAAAAAACAAGGAAAAAACAAAATAGGATTATTACAATTTTTCAAAATGATTCCAGCTTTATTTTTAATTTCACAAAATTACAATATTGAAATAAATTATTTAATAAAATTATATATAATGATAAAAATGCATTGTATGTAACCAGGGTGTAGTCTGCCAGAAGAAACAAAATATTGGGCACATTTTTCTCTCATTTCGAATTTGCAGTCATCAATGTTATTCCTTCCATTCTGTGTTCCATTCTGTCATCAATGTTATTCCTTCCATTCCAGGGACCGCTGTTTGGCATACAAAGTTATATAAGATGTATGACTCCTAGATAATCATATCAATTTGGGAAGGAGTAATTGGTATGACATTAACCTCAACACACATCGAATGCACGTTCTACTAAATGACACTCATGGCCTAGCTGGTCATTATGGAATCCTGGGTCACATAGGGCGATATCCTATTAGTTGAGGTGAGTTACTGCAGCTTTATAAAGGATTCCCCTGGGCTATCCTTTTAGCCCCCTAAACCAGCAGTTATCCGGGATTACGGTTTGTGTGCCTCAAAGCATAATCCCTGATAACCAGCCCTAGGAGACCCGTTATCAGACGGAAACACATGGGTCCGTAATGTTATCATGGATCCCATGTGTTATCGGTTAATAACAGGTGATTTACCGCACAGTAAAAACGGTCTAGAATTGGAAAGCCGATAGCATTATCGAGATAAAAAGCCTGTTATTGCCGTGCGGTAAGTCACTACACCTAAAATATGGCTTCTTTGCTTTACTGTATTTGTTTTTACTCTCAGTGACCACAACCACAAATTAATTTCTTACCTCCCCAGTGTGAATATTCATCATGAATAAATTGTGCAATGAGAATTTTTTGTTTTAAATTCTCTTTGTATTCTCTCACATTTTTTTCAGTTTTCATTATGCCCCCATGAGAAAATTAGCACTTCTGAAAAACTGGTCTTCTTGAGAAGAATTTTTTTTCGTATAGTGATACTTTTCCCCTGTGTTCTTCATGTTGCACATGTGCAGCACCCAAACAGGAGTGAATATACATATACTGTATATATAAAAATTCACTATTTAAAGATGTGGCGACCCCCTGCAATCCCCCTCCCTGACACCTAATTACCGGGTCTGGCCTGCTGCTGTGTAGTCACTGCAGCTGTGGCCTGCATCCCCTGACCCACCCCAACGCCGGCAACTAATAACCAGGGCTGGCCGCCTACTTAAAAACAGTCACTGCAGGGGTGCCCCCCCCGTATCATTTCCCCCCCCCCACCTAATTGCACTGCAGCCACGGACACCCCCACCCCCGTCCCATCAAATGCACACATCCCCAGCGGACACCCATGCACCTCCCCTGCCGGGACATTGCTGGGTCTCTCACTGCGCCCCCCTCCACCGCCACCTTATTACTGGGGTGCCTGGCTGCAGAGATCGTGCAGCAGTTATGCCCCCGCTCACCTCCCCTCCACCGGCATGTTATTACTGGGGGTGCCCGGCTGCAAAGAACGCGCTGCAGCCACAGACACCCACCCCCTCCCCCTGGCTGCACGAAGCTGTTGTGTAAACGTCAGATTGTGTAGAGATTCGGGGGCTGTTCACCATACAGATTCTCATTCAGACTCTGAAAATAAAGCATTGTCAGAGTTTGATGAATGTCACAATTTCTACGTTCCATGGGGAGTGTAGAAATTGTGACATTTTAAGGATGTATTTGCCCCAAATGTCTTTGGGTTTAGAATATTCAACTCTTCATCTATTACTTTGAGGTAAATGTATCGCAACTCAAAGAGAGCTCATATGGAGAAGATGTCATACCAACCAATTATCTTCTGTCATTTCATAGGATGTGTGAAATTACTGATAGCTAAAATCTGATTTGTTGCTATGGACAACTTCCCTTTATCTCTCTTCAGGGTTTGAAAACTCTTCCCCAGGGTCTGATATTGTAGAGAACAGTGGTCGCTCCTGAGCCAGTGATAATATAGTATCTCTGACTGAGGGGCATGTAGAGAGATAGGTAATAGGTAGTAGCGGGGTTTGATGTAAGCTCCTCCTACTTACTACTAATGCTCCTTAAGGGGGGTACTCACGGAGCGATCACTGCTTAAAATCTAAGCAATCTGATTAGATTGCTTAGATTTTAAGCAGCGATCACTCCGTGTGTAGTACTGTGTACCCCTCACAGCGATAGCGATGCGCAGCCCCGCGCATCACTATCACTGGTGCTAGATTGGCCTGCATGCAGGCCAATCTAGCAGGTCACTCACTTCATCCGCTGGGTGAAATGAGCGCCTCCCCCCGCCGTCTCCCCCGCATGCTCAGCACACATCGCGCTGTGCTGAGCGGGGGGAGAGATGTGTGCTGAGCGGTTCGCTCAGCACACATCTCTCCCGCATTGGCCGGTGAGTACTGGCCTTTACTTTTTGCTGCTTGAATCTTGTGATTAGTGTTATTTAAACTTGTTTGCTCAGGATAAGAATTGGATAGAGAGATAGACACACACCCTACCTCACCACCAAGAGAATATCAGGGGTACAGCCCTTGGAGCCCCATGTGTCCCCGAGGAATGCCACAACTGGAAAAGTAGAAGTGCGGATTAAATATGAATAATGTGTAATCACTCTTGCTACTCTAAAGGGCCCCATAAACTAGGACGATTTTACACAATTTCATACAATTCCGATATATCCGTCTGATATATTGTATGAAATAGTGTACACTTGTATGTGTTTTAGACCGTATCCAATCTGATGCGCGTCCCCGTGGCTGTCGGATAGGATTCCCCAGGTCGTTGGTGCTGAACTAATGATATATCGGAATTGGATGGAAACGGATAAAAAAAAGTGTGTTTTTTGTGCATGTGATATATCGCATGCGATGTGTCACAGGGAAGTGTGACTGGCATTCTCAGGACACTCCCAGCCCCCGTAGCCCTCTATCCAGCCCATCAGATATATCTCATGGTACAATTGTATGCCGTACGATATATTGCATACGATGTATAGCGGCTTCATCAATCGCATGCGATATATCTTATGCAAAAATAGCACAAAAGTACCAAATGGTATAGAATCGCTCCCGGGAAGGTCCTGGGGGAGTTCAAGGGAAATTACATCTGACTTCAGCCTCAGACATATCATTGTAGTGTTTGGGGCCCTTTACCTTTATCAGAGAACAATTCCCTCTATCTCAATTACTAGATAATAAATCCTTATTAAAATATCGAAAAAATAACAATACAATTTAGAGTAATTTCATGGCCACAAACGTTTGACACAATTAAAACTCAGTCTTCCATATTCCTTTAGCTATATTACCTTGAGAATATGCTAACGTGAAGAGATTCAGTTTCAGACGTTGGTTGTGAATTCATTAAGTTCCGTCAGTGGCTATTCCCCTAATGAGCAATGCTATACCTGTCTGCTGATTCCTCCTGCCTTCATTTCATAAAAAAATGCAGTTTTTGTTTGAAGTTGGTGTTCATGGAAAAAGTGCAATCATTTACCTGTATTCAGAGTTGCACAGGCCCCAAGGGTCCAGGGGCCCCACACCACACACCCTGCACCCATTATTTGTAATACTTACCCTCTGGACTCCCATGGCAAAGCAGCAGCACTACGGAAATCATTGTGAAAATGGCGCAGAGCCATTTTCCCAGTGTTTGCGCATGCGCATTAGAAAAATGACTGGGAAAATGGGCGCCACGCCATTTTCCTGGAGCTCTGCAAAGCAGCGAGTGATCTCTGAATAGATGCTGTGCGCACACGCTGCCGCCGGCTTGACGGAGCCTGCACACCGGCCTCCACCTCTCTAGATACGTCCGTGGTGGCCACGTATCTATGTGTCTGTCCCAACTCCTACATCTCCACTTGTGACGGTAGCCATCATCGCTCCATTCTCACAAAGCTATGACCGCAAATTAGATACCACTGAGATGCGTACATTATTGAATCACTCGCAGGTGTGTGCGCCCAGCTTCAACACGTGCGCTGTTGCTGCAGAGATCCATCTGACAACAGACACACTCAGTATGCTTCTCTGTATGAGAATTATTTCTACAATCATCATCCATCTGTTTTAAGAAAACTATCACTCGATCTTTTAATATTCTTACATGAAGACCTGAGATCTCATACAGCATTTGCATCCTAAACACTTATCGTTACTTTTAATTAAAAGTTCCCTGAACTTTTTACTGGATTAATTTTCCTTCTCCTTTTTTTTCTCTTTTAAATGAAAGCAATACTGTACGGCGCTACGGAACCCTTGTGGCACCTTATAAATAAAGGATGATAATAAAATTCTGTATACTCATTTGCCTATTACTTAACCCTTCCTCCGAGCCGGTGAGCTAAGAACCTTGATTTCACTTCAATGTTCTTCACTATTACTCTATGTTTTGAGATTCTTCTTAAAGATCTTAGAGCATATCAGTGTCATCCAGTGGCTGATCCAGAGGTGGGGCTGCAGGTCAGTTCAAATTTCAAATAGGTGAGCCACACCAACTGCCACCAACTGTCATTTCAAACTGACTCACTGGCAGTTGGTGTGGCTCACCTATTTGATTTTGAACTGAGCTGCAGTCCCACCTCTGGAGCCGCCCCTGGTGTCATCCCATCTCTAGTCAGGGGTGCAGAGGGGGTGTGCATGGGTACTACTTACCTGAACTTGGGCTGGCTGGAGGGGCCTGGCTCGGGCTCGGGCCAGTAGCACTTCAGACAGGGAGAGGGAGGAGAGATCTGCTGCTTAGTGACAGCTGCCTCTCTTCCCAGCCCAGCACAAGTCCAAGGAGGCTGCTGCCACTGAGCAGGACAGCTTCCTCTCTTTCCTTGCAAGTGTAACAGGAGGGTGATCACACTGATCTCCCCCCAAAGATCTGCTGAGCTTTCCTGGCTGAGAGGGACAGACCTGTTTAAAAAAAAAAAAATGGGAAGAGGCATGGCCATGCCTCCTTGAGTTTGCCACACCCCCAGTACCCTGGCCCGTCACTGCTCTGTGTCCAATATTTGACAATCCATTTGCTGTTTAATAATCTAATAATACACTGCACAAAATTGGGCAATAGGGGCACATTGCTAGCCTTTTTAGCAATATAATCAATATGTTCCCAGTTCCCAAAATCATTAGAGGCTGAATGACCTTAGACACCAAATAAGGGTCTGAGATGGCCAGTGTTAAAACTCTACAGATATTCCACAAACAGCCTACAGTTAAGTATTGCAACTCTTCATAGATACTGTATCATGTCTGTAAATACCTGTAATGCTCCAGCACATGCCACACCAGCTTTTTCTTTTTTTCTTTATATATAAAGATACGGTATATTACTTTTGGATTCCTACAATAGACATAATACATGGGTTTAGAATAGTACAGTACTAGCTGTCTCCTAAAATGCAATATTATTAGCAGCGGCGGCTCCTACCTTCGTTGAGGAAGGGGGCTGCCGCTTGCCTTACTGCTGGCTCCCTATTTCCTGCTGCTGAGACCCTGGTTCGTTGCACCAGTCGCCGACTGGGTGCTGGCATCTGTGAAGATGCTGGGACCGGAGCATGTGCAGTAGCAGCAACGCCTAGGGTTGCCCGAAGGGCAGAGAGTGGCATCCTATAGGAAGCCAGCTCTCTGCTATTAGCAGCCCGGTCTGGCAGTCCCAGAGGGAGGAAACACGTCCCAGTGGGACTGCCTGTAGTGTCTCTGACTGGCAGGTAGGACTTCCAATAGAAAGTCCCTGACAGTCTCAGTGAAGCCAGTGCAGTCTCATGGGCTACTTCTGGCTTCACTGACACTGAGCTGAAGTGGTGGATTTTACCTGGGGGGCTGCAGTCCTGCAGTCCATAGGTAAAAACCGCCACTGATTGTTAGATAACTCTCGCTCATTACTAACAGTACACAAGGACACAATAAAAATGTATGGAGGAAATGTATCAAACTTTCTTAAGAGAGGATAAGTGGACATGTA
This sequence comes from Pseudophryne corroboree, assembly GCF_028390025.1. Classification (NCBI taxonomy): domain Eukaryota; kingdom Metazoa; phylum Chordata; class Amphibia; order Anura; family Myobatrachidae; genus Pseudophryne; species Pseudophryne corroboree. The sequence goes on from NC_086446.1 coordinate 722,184,454, forward strand.
ATTAAGTTGCCCCAAGCTACCAACCAGCTCCTAACTGTCATTTTTCAGACAGCCTGTAACATGGAAGTTAGGAGCCAATTGGCTGGTACTTTATCTCTCTACTTTATCTCTCTCCAGTCTCCAAGGCTTAGTACATCTCCCCCTAATACCTGTAGACTATTGTGCTCTAAAACTCATGCCAGTCATCATCAGTGTGTGTACAGTACACTTCATAACCTGCCTGTCATCGCGCAACCTCTATCTGTTATCATTACTCCCAACCCACTCATTCCCAGTTCAGTGGATCATTAATGTATTGTACAACTGATTAATGCGTACAGTTCACACACACACACACACACATATATATATATATATATATATATATATATATATTTATATATCATCAATGCGCTTGATTCTAATTAGGTATATTTACATCTTACAGTCAGGTGTACGGTAATTAGAATATTTTTCCAGGAATTAGTTCCCAACTAGTTCAGAGTTTAAAAATAACATTAGAAAATAATCCACATGCTGCAAGTTAATTAGTAAGGTAGAAATGTGGCTTGAAAAAAATAACTAATAAAACTTTCAAATGCTCATGATCAAACTCATCAGATGCTAACATACTGTAAGCTAATTTCACTAGAAGAGATAACAATTAGGGCACAGCAAATTAATTACTTATTTACTAAGAAGCAAAATGTTCATTGGTTTGCACTAGAGATGAGCGGGTTTGGCTCCCAGAGAACCGAACCCCCCCCTCCCAAACATCCCGTTCCGAGACAGTTTCTGAGTCCAGCTCAGGACTTCCCGCCAGACTCGGAAACCAGGACAAGGGAAAACGTCATCATCCCGCTATCGGATTCTCTCGGGTTTTGGATTCCATATAAACAGCCGCACGTCGCCACCATTTTCACTCCAGACTTGGAGAGTGAGGGAGACAGACCTCTGTCTCTCTGTGGGTGGGGTCAGTGTGTGCCCTCTAGGGGTGCTGGTCCTGTCACTTTGGTGTACCTACAGGCGTGTGCACGGGGGTGCTTGGTGCAAACAGGCACCCACTAATGTCTGGCACCCCCCTCACCTACACAGCGCTGCAGAGCACTAGACGCTGTTCAGCTGTGTGGCAGTACATGGCGTGACATCAACAAGGTCTTGCAGCACAGCTCCACAGCAGCAGACCCTTTAGCCATGGCTGCCCACCTGCCATCAACTTAAGCGGAGGAGGACGCCAGCGAGCTGCGTGGTGGACTAGTGGTGAGTGACATTACAGTGTGTCAGTGTCGCTCACACTAGCGGCCGCCGACCTGAAAGGAGCTTGTTGCAGGCTCAGGGTAGCAGGGAAGTCCACGCTTGGACGGTCCTAAAACCCCCTCTGCCGAGCTGGACCGGGCCTGCTGTCACTGCCTGCACTGGGTGACTTAAAAAGTTGAAAGTACCGGTTCCGGCTGCCGCACTTTCATCTGCTCCGGTTAGTACGTCAGGAGCCGTCTGTGAAATAATGGGATAGGATCCATTCCTGGCTGAGCCCTGTGATCTCTGTGTGAGTGCAGAGCATGTCATGGAATGAAAATACTGGGCTGTGAATGTCTCGGCTGGATCTCCACATGCCGGTGAGAGGAGAAGTCTCTTCACTGCCAGCATAAAGATACAGCACAAATACAGCTGCAGCGCTGCAATGCCTGCCTCCAAATAAGTCTTTCTGAGTTGCTGTTATATGATTATTTATATATTTTGCTTCTTGCAGAATCGGCCATACTGTATTTTATGAATAGATTTTATCTTGCATGGTTGCAGTTCTGTGCATTGCATGATATGAATGTGACATAATGTTTGAGAATTTTCTGATACCAGATAAACGCACTCATATTATACAGTAATTTAGTGACAACATTTTTTTTTTTTTTAAATACTACCTCTACAATGGTGGGTGATGTGTGTAGGGGGACGGGGTCACACCTTTCTTTAATAAGAGTGGGCAGAGGAGTCGTCTGTACTGAGACAGCACAGTTAGATAGCCGTTCTTTTATATGGCCAGAAGAGCAGCTGCTTCGGGCACCGGGATCCTGCTGGTAACCGCCTACGTTGGGACTGTGCTTGTTGATGTGAGTGAAGGACCCACGCAGGCACTGGCTACAATGGGGAGAGATAAGCTAATTAGCCCTACCCCCTGGCCTCTCAGTTCAGTACCCAATCTAATCCTCACCCCAGCTCTGCAACACACCTTATCCCCCCACTTCCCAGTCCCGGGACATACACTACCCAATCTACTCCCTGGCCCCAGAGATTTATACTACCACTATGACCCCTAGAAATACAGTACCCAAGTGCGAGGAGCTTTAGACTGCGCTGGAGCGGGGCTTCAAGTAACTACTGTGCTGTGTCGGTACTCTGGACTGTGGTCATTGTATAAGGGGCACAACCATTGTGTGGGCATTGTGTAAGGGGCACAACCACTGTGTGTGCATTGTGTAAGGGGCACAACCACTGTGTGGGCATTGTGTAAAGGGGCACAACCACTGTGTGAGCATTGTGTAAAGGGGCACAACCACTGTGTGTGCATTGTGTAAGGGGCACAACCACTGTGTGGGCATTGTGTAAGGGGCACAACCACTGTGTGTGCATTGTGTAAGGGGCACAACCACTGTGTGGGCATTGTGTAAGGGGCAAAACCACTGTGTGGGCATTGTGTAAAGGGCACAACCACTGTGTGGGCATTGTGTAAAGGGGCACAACCAGTGTGTGAGCATTGTGTAAAGGGGCACAACCACTGTGTGAGCATTGTGTAAAGGGGCACAACCACTGTGTGGGCATTGTGTAAGGCGCACAACTGCTGTGGACATTGTGTATGGGGCACAACAGTTGTGAGCATTGTGTATAAGCGGCACTAGATGCAGAATGAAGGGAGGTGGTGGCTGAAAGACACAGGGAGAAGGGGAAAGACTAAAAGACACAAAGTGAGGTAAATTGTGAGAGATGAGTGGCAGGGAGATGCAGGCGGTAGATGGGATGAGAGACGATGCAGGGAGGGGATGATGGTGGGGGTGAGAGATGACGCAAGGAGGGGAGTAGATGGTGTTGCTGAGAGATGCAGGCTTGAGAAGATGGTGTGGCTGAGAGACTCAGGGGGCAGGATGTGACACAAGTCTGGTTGATCCTCTGTTGCATGATGATGATCTTGGTTATATTCCTACACAAACTGGCATCTCCTGGACCATGTAACACTGTCGGCCCAGGGAGGATATTTCTTCAGAGGTTCCCCATTGTAAGGTGCATTTGGAATGGAAAGGAATGCTCCCCGAGTGATCAGAAACAGGTGACGTGTCATGTTGACACGCCCCTATTTGCAGTGGCCACACCCATTTTGTTATCTTTTTTTTTATAGCTTTAAGTGCCAATAGGTGGTGCTAGTCATGCCCAATAGGCGGTGCTAGACACACCCTGTAGTAGTGATCGCAAAAACACGCCATGGCGCGTTTTTTACCCAATTATGAGGACCTGGGACTCCAGTTTCAAAAGTAGGTGGGTCCCCTGGGACGCGCTCCTCAGCAGCCAATCCCTAAGGGGGATTTGCATGATTGATTAATGCTGGTTCCAGCTTCATGATTAGATTTGAAGAAGAAAAAGTAAATCAACTTTAGGTAGCAGCACTCATTCCCTTACACAAGAAGTTTAATTCTTTTAAATACAACAAATTTTGATACTTTATTAATATAATATAAAATAAGAGAAAGATCTCAATACCCACATGTGATATAGATACCTTTATTATTACCACATGTGATGTATTATATGCCCCCTTGTTATAAAGGGGTCATGTAAAGTGAAATATAAAATCAGATAGGGACAGAATAACGTGTAAGAAAAAAATAAATTTGTGTGAATAAAGATATTTGTTAAAAAAACTTGCTGGTACGCTTTCTTTATTTTATGAATTAATGAGTACCTGTGATTCAAAGAATTGTTGGGTAATCTTTAAAATAACCACTGACTATTTCTGCCAGTGATGTTTACAAAGGGTTACAAATGTTGCAGTGTTGTGACATTCCTAGTATATTATTGATTCAGTAGCTCACAATGCAACACTTGTTGCTAGATAGTGGTGTGATGAGAATGTTAGAACCAACACTGCATATATTCGTATGACAGTTTAACTGTCTGATTATTAATTGATATAAGGCTCTTATTGCCCTGTATAGTACCGATATATGATCACATGCAGACAGGTTATTTTTAGACACTAGGTATTATAGGTTTCCCCTATTAGAATGTATGTTCACTAGCCAGTACCCCTTAATTGATGTACTGCTATTTCAGCAATGCACTTGATGAGGCTGTGAATTTATGCAATACTGGCTTAAAATTTGTATATAAGGGAGACATACACAGTCTTAAGGGCCCTACACACTGGCCGATTTTTTGAAAGATATGAACGATCTCGTTCATAAATGAACGAGTACTCGTTCATATCTTTCAGTGTGGAGACTCCTGCGATGAACGATGCGCGGCCCCGCGCTCGTTCATCGCTGGTCTCCCGTCAGCTGTGCATGCAGGCCAATATGGACGATCTCGTCCATATTTGCCTGCACTTCAATGCAGCCGCGTGACGGGGGGAGTGAAGAAACTTCACTCCCCCCGTCACTGCCCCCCCGCCGCCGGGTCGCTCGTCGGCCGTATCCGCCGTCGGGCAGCTCGGCGGCGGGTCGGCCAGTGAGTAGGGCCCTTTAGACATACACAGGATTTTAATACATAATTTATCTTTATACAGACAGTGCACAGCGATGCCAATGCGCATTTCACTTTTACTAAGCTTCGTCAGATTCGAACGAACTACATACATATATTTGTGAAAAATACAGCATGCTCGATTTAATGTGAGCACACATCACTGGGAAGATAATAAACAGTTTTTGTATGAGGATTTGATCATTAACCCGTGACATTGTATATGTCTGGTTGAGCTGTATAATTAACAGAGCATTGTTTGTGGTAGTATTAACACATATATTCAAATCCTATGTCTCCCTTATATACAAATTCAATAAAAAGATGCTAAGGCAGGCTCATTTTTAAGCCAGTATTGCATAAATTCACAGCCTCATCAAGTGCATTGCTGAAATAGCAGTACATCAATTAAGGGGTACAGGCTAGTGAACATACATTCTAATAGGGGCAACCTATAATACCTAGTGTTTAAAAATAACCTGTCTGCATGTGATCATATATCGGTACTATTCAGGGCAATAAGAGCCTTATATTAATTAATAATCAGACAGTTAAACTGTCATACGAATATATGCAGTGTTGGTTCTAACATTCTCATCACACCACTATCAAGCAACAAGTGTTGCATTGTGATCTACTGAATCAATAATATACTAGGAATGTCACAACACTGCAACATTTGTAACCCTTTGTAAACATCACTGGCAGAAATAGTCAGTGGTTATTTTAAAGATTACCCAACAATTCTTTGAATCACAGGTACTCATTAATTCATAAAATAAAGAAAGCGTACCAGCAAGTTTTTTTAACAAATATCTTTATTCACACAAATTTATTTTTTTCTTACACGTTATTCTGTCCCTATCTGATTTTATATTTCACTTTACATGACCCCTTTATAACAAGGGGGCATATAATACATCACATGTGGTAATAATAAAGGTATCTATATCACATGTGGGTATTGAGATCTTTCTCTTATTTTATATTATATTAATAAAGTATCAAAATTTGTTGTATTTAAAAGAATTAAACTTCTTGTGTAAGGGAATGAGTGCTGCTACCTAAAGTTGATTTACTTTTTCTTCTTCAAATCTATATATGCATATTTAAATCAACAAGCAGCACCACTCATATGCATTTGTGTTGAAATATTTGTTTAGTCAACACAAATTGTCATGCTATTTATATTCCCTATATAATATCATTTATTTAAAACCTGGTGCGGGAGCCTCTTTAACTTGAAAATCCAGCTTCATGATATCAACAGAGGAGGTGGAGCCTCTCCCCTCCTTTTTGGCGCCTCTCCTGATTTCGTGCATGGTGCTGCTCGTGGCGGCCGCGGGTGAGTGAAGCAGGTGTGGGTGGTGGCTGTGCTAAGTTGCTCAATGCTGACAGGGGGTTGCTGGCGATGTGGCAGAGTGCAGGGACCGACGTCCGTGACTGAGTAGGTAAAGCTGGGATTGCTGAGAGGGGCTTCCCGTGGTGCCATCTGAGGCGGTGGCTGTGCTGCCACGCTTGCTTTGCGGGGTTCTCTTGGCGTCTCTGGCGGGAGGGGGGCTGGCTATGCGGTGGTTGCCTGTGTCCACTGCGGAGTTCCCGCGGGGAGATGCAATGGTGGGTGGACCAGGTTCTGTGAACGCCGCTAGGGGATCCCCTTGGGGTCTGGACATGGCACAACTCCCTGGCAAAGTGTACGGCTAACTGCCGGGGAGTGTGTGTGTGTGTGTGTGTGTAGGACAGTCGGGTCGCGGCGTGCTGCAGGGGGTGATTAGATGCCAGTATAACTGCGGCTGCGATGCGTGTTAGTCAAAGTGCAGGGACCGATCAGGTAAACAAGCTGGGCTTACTGAGGGGGTTCCCGCGGTGCCGTCTGGTGGGGGGACTGAGCTGTTGGCCATCCTTGCTGTGAGGGTTCCCTGGCGTCTCTAGGGGGGGGAGAGGGCTGGGTCATTGGCCATGCTCTGGTGGCTGTGTTTTTTTTTGGGGTGACCATTGCGGGGTTACCGCGGGGGGCTGGATCAGCTGTGAACGCTGCTAGGGGTTCCTGCTGGAGGGGGGGGGGGGGTGTCACGCGAGGGGATAGGGTGAACTTGGGATTCTGGCTGTAACGCTGCTGTGGGGTCCTGTGGGGGAGGATAGGGGGGGCTGGTGTTTGTAGTTGTACCCGTTCAATGAGACAGTCACTGTGCTCAGTCTGTGGCATTGCAATCTGTGGGCCTCCTAGCTAGCAGCAGGATTATTTGTGTTTCAAAATGACAATTGATCATGTCCTCTTTTTTATATGCTAAGGAAAGGTTTTAATTTTATGCATAAAATACTACTGAGGTCACTATCTGCTGACAGCCTCGGATTTACGTTCACATCATTAAATGTTAATTGTGACGTTTTCCACTGCACATTTTCCATTATTGTCCTGCCGCAAAGTGTAGAACGTGCTCTGCCTGGCGCAATGTGCATAATGTGCTCTACCTGGCACAATGTGTATAACGTGCTCTACCTGGCTCAACGTGTATAACGTACTCTACCTGGTGCATTGTGTATAACGTGCTCTACCTGGTGCATTGTGTATAACGTGCTCTACCAGGTGCAATGTGTATAACCAGGGGTTAAAGTGAGCCGGAACGGGGCGGAACTGCGTTCCGTCAATTCCACTTGGAGACGGAACGCAGTTCCGCCTCCTCCGGCTCACCTAACCCGATGTGTGGCTGGCGCTGCAGGGAGATGCCGGGCACCCGCTGAGATGGTGTTTCCAGCGGGCGCCCGGCTCTCTCTCCACAGCGGCAGCCAGAGGCAGGAGCTCAGTACTGAACTCCGGCTTTCGGCGCTGTCACTGTGCGCTATGGGAGAGACGTCATGACGTCTATATATATATATATATATATATATATATATATATATATATATATAGGTTCACTACGATATGCCGGCGGTCGGGCTCCCAGCGACCAGCATACCGGCGCCGGGAGCCCGACCGCCGGCTTACCGACAGTGTGGCGAGCGCAAATGAGCCCCTTGCGGGCTCGCTGCGCTCGCCATGCTACGGGCACGGTGGCGCGCTACGCGCGCCACACTATTTTATTCTCCCTCCAGGGGGTCGTGGACCCCCACGAGGGAGAATAAGTGTCGGTATGCCGGCTGTCGGGCTCCCGGCGCCGGTATGCTAGCCGCCGGGAGCCCGACCGCTGGCATACTGAAGACCACATATATATATATATATATATATATAATGTATATTATGATTTTAATTTTATACCTTCGGGCCCACGTGACTTAAGTACCCTGGGCCCTCCGAGGCTTTAATACAGCTGTGAGCCCAGTTTATTATACTGTATATGGAAAATCAGTGCAACACTAACTGAATTATACTAAGGTGGTTATTCAGGGTAAACCAAACAAACACACTAATCGTCAAAACCATGTGCACTGCAGGTGGGGCAGATGTAACATGTGCAGAGAGAGTTAGATTTGGGTGGGTTTTATTGTTTCTCTGCAGGGTAAATATTTTTCTTACAAATCCTTTAATCAAATGCGTTTTAAGCACAACCAATTACTCAAAGCATATGCAGTCTGCCTATGTGGATAGCCTTGCGAGCTGTAATTTGCACATCTGACAGGCCAGTGGGGTGTAAAACTCTGTCAGGAGGCTCGCTAGCTATAGATAACTTAAATAAAGCTTAAAAAAAAACAAGTACAAGTGGCAGACTGCAACATCTGAGGCTGGAGACCAGTGGTGCCTGTCAAGTAGAGAAGGTGATTGAGGCATCAGGCAAGAGTGTGGTTTAATGCCATGAGAGATGTAGATGTAAGGGGGTGTAGGTGTCATTTACTTTTGTTGTAGAATTTACTTGGCACCTGTATGTTGTGGTGCAGAGTTTCCTTTACATTCCTGCTCAAATACAGTTCTAACTCCTCATCTTACTTAGGGGGTCATTCCGAGTTGATTGCTCGCTAGCTACTTTTTGCAGCCGTGCAAATGCATAGTCACCGCCCACTGGGGAGTGTATATTTGCTGTGCAAGCGTGCAATCGCCTGTGCAGCCGAGCGGTGCAAAAATAGTTTGTGCAGTTTCTGAGTAGCTCAGAACTTACTCAGCCCTTGCGATCACTTCAGCCTGTCCGGGCCCGGAATTGACGTCAGACACTCACCCTGCAAATGCTTGGACACGCCTGGGTTTTTCAAAACACTCCCAGAAAACGGTCAGTTGACAACCACAAACACCCTCTTCATGTCAATCTCCTTGCGATCGGCTGTGCAAATGGATTCTACGTTAGATCCATCACACAGCAACGATCCGCTTTGTTCTCGTATGTCGCGCCTGCGCATTACGGTGCATACGCATGCGCAGTAGTGACCTGATCGCTGCGCTGCAAAAAACAAAAGCATGGGAGCAGGTCGGAATGACCCCCCATGTGCACTGCACCTGTCCTGCATGTCTGTGCAGTACATCAGGGTCACACATCTCAGATTGCGTTGCGCATGATCAGTAAAGGTTGTGGCAGCCATCTTGGTAAAGGTGGCAGCCTGGCTTTTTAAAGTAAAGGGGCAGGAGATAGCGCTGGGGCACACTTCTCTGTAACAGCTTGTAGTGGTGACCATGACCATCGGTGGATTTGCAACTACAGTATGTTAAAACAATATGGCTATTTCAGTTGTATATGCATGTACAGTAGTTGCTGATCTGTATCTCATTACTGTACTTGGCCTACATTAGTATGTCCATTACCTCCCCTGTCCCACCAAGTAGGCGAAAAGTGCCTGAAATCCCTAAGTCTCTATGGGCGTACACCTGTTTCCAGGCATGTGTACCAATATTTCAATCACTTCTCTCAGCATTACCCCCATAGTGAATATAGTTCAGGTAATGTTACTCAAATCAATTTGCCCGCAATGTTTAAAACCATACTGTATTTTATGTTACAATTTGCTTAACTTTATTGATGATGAACACATTTTACAGACGCTCGACACTGTAGTGTCATTATTTCACAAAAGTCGATGTTGTTGATTTATCTCAGCAAAAGCCAGTACAATGAGGATGATAAACTTTCACTGACCTCTATGCAGTGCTATTTTTCTGGAAAAATATGTTCAGGAACTATGAGTCTGGGGGGTGGAGCTATTAAAAAAAGTTATAGATAGATTTTCAGAAAAGAAGGCACTTAAAATGGACTTTAAAATAAAACGTATCTTATGGAAAATACATTTTGGCCCAGGACAGGTTCAGGAACTCAGTTCCTGATGATGTCATATTTAATGAGAGGTTCAGAGTTCCTGCTGGTTCCTGCTGAAAAATAGCACTGCCTCTATGTTATTCTGAATGGATGATAAAATAAAAAATATGAATCAGGATTCGTTATTATTACCTGTTTGTACAATAAAAAAGCCAGTTTTACAGACCCGCCAGAGCACAGGGAGAAAACCTTATTATTGTTGTCATTAATTTGTAAGGTTCCAAGGTACCGCGTGGCGCCAGGCAGCCGGTAAGACAGGACATACATTAAATAGGTACATACACAGTAGACTGAACATGAAAGTAGAGGGAGCTTACAATCTAATTCATATGTGTATAATTAGGGTTGATTGTGTATTTTTGTCCTCTGATGAGTAATAGTGTGTTTCTCATGGTTTTCATAACTTCCACTGCAGTATGACTGTTTGACACTTTGCATTTTAAATGTGTGAATTTCCCTCCCACTGTTCAACACAGTTTGCTAGTTTTCTATAAAAATCACTCACCTTCTCCATTTATCCTCCGGAGTAATGAAACCGGCTATTAAAACAACCGGCTCAAGGACAAATAGGGGATGAATGTGATGATGAGGTGACAGAACTGTAGAAATATTATTACTGAGGAATGCTTAAATTAACGCTATCTTTTCAACCTTAGACTAATTATCAGTGTTGCCAGGTTGCTGATATTGAACAGAATACTTCCAGCTAGCAATTTTAACTATAATAATGCCATATAAAAATAATGGCATTATAATATTTTTTGTTTATAACGCAGCAGAGATCCCTACAGTTTTATTGTCAGTTCTGCATTAAGGAATGCTTTATATATTACATTATGAAGGAATAATACTCCTGTGCATATCCCAAGCAAGTTTAAATTCAGTTGTAAATGTTTTTCCCACTACCTGCTCTATATTTGTTCCAAGCTTCTACTATTCTTTGAATAAAAATAGATACTTTTTAACATTACTCCTAAACTTTCCACCACCAGTTTGTCCTCCTCCCCTAGAGCTCAATTTGTTTGATAATATATATCCCTCCTGAGCCATATTAAAACTCTTTATGTTCTTAGAAGTTTCAACTAGATCCTTCTTTCCTCCTTTTCTATCCTTCAAGCCGGCACCGGTTTTGCAGTCCTATTTTTCTCACTATCCGTCTGAAGCGAAGTTTAACTAACTCTCTGCATGCTAACACTTTGGCGGTTTCCACATAATTTCTTCTCATCTAGTATGTCTAACAGAGAGCAGTTTACGAATGAGTGAGAACGGGTTTTCCATACTGATTCTATGCGGTCACCTTTGGCAATATGTGAATAGTAATATATTAAAGGACACTTTTTGTATTTACTAAACCATTTATTGATTCTCTACATTTTGCTGCCCCCAAACTTTCTGCTTGATGTAGCTGCACCATGTTGCCTCATTATAGTAATACCGTTGCTGCTCTTCCTAGTGCCCCCCTAAGTCATACTTCACAACGCAGCCTAAGTCTGAACATAGGAGATATTCTTATTATCTAATTAGATGTTACCTCAAAATGCAGGGCTGTCACCAGGGGTGTGCAGTTGGTACCAACGCCTAGGGCACAAGGCAAAGGTGGGGTAGCACGATGATACCCCTGACGATATCCCTTTCCAGCCTATGGGATTCCTGGAGAGATGCAGTCCCAACTCAAGAGGGATGTCTGGATCTGCAATGCTCCTTTAATGTTAGCAGCAAAATTAAGGAACTCTTGCTTACATTAAAATGCTTATGACTAAACAAGATATACAGTACAGGACAGTGTCATACAGGAGGTCATAGTAAATGTGGTTGACCCTACCAAACTTTCAGGCCGCATCACCATCTTGGAAAAGTCGATGAAGGTCTTAGATGTTTTTTCAAAAACTGATGTCATGTCTTTAGACTTTACAGGTGTTATGCACACCAGTGCCTGTAGGAATGTACTGGTGTCTGAACTGTTATGCACACCAGTGCCTGCAGGAATGTACTGGTGTCTGAACTGTTATGCACACCAGTGCCTGCAGGAATGTACTGGTGTCTGAATGGATAGGGATGCAAAACAAATGAACTCACAGACAGACTGGGGAATAAGACATTACGTACACAGAAGGTGATAGGGTAACAAAATAAACACAAAGTGAACAGAGAAGCCCAGAGGCTAAGAAACTGGGTGTCTCCCTAGTATTAGGAATGCTCAGATGGAAAAAGCAAGATGTTGTGTTTTAATACGTAGAGAACCCGAAATGCTGTTGCTAAGGGCAACAGCAAAACCCTAAAGGGTTACCAACGGGTGTGGCAGTAAACTCCTTGGTCAGAGATGAAATGATAGACACAAGGAGAGTCTCCACAATCCTAATCCTCACTTGCAGTGCACAGGTTCAGCTTACTGCCACTAAACTGACACCTGAACACATTGCACAGTGAGAAAGGATTTAGGCAGGCAAGTCTGAGAATACAGCCGCAAACTTGCTAAGTTCACAGAGTAGCAAAAGAACCTCAGCAAGTTAAACGACTGACTCCAGTTTTACTGCTAGGTCTGGATTGGCAGAGTGTAGTATCAAACCCCAAGGCCTGTTTGCAGTAAGCAACAACAAATACAAAGCTACACAGTACTGGCTAACTTTCAGGAACTGACTAACCAACAAGGATTCAGCAGCATCTGCTTAACCTGAGAAGAGGCCTTATATAGCAGGTGCTGTCCACGCCCCACTCAGACCTCACAGACTGTGAGCACAAAAACCAGCACCGGATCCCCTGCCGTGCACAAAGCCTGTAACCACTGCACAGCAAAAGACCCGAACCGGAGTATCAGCTGCGCTCAGGCCACTCCGCTAGCACTTGTCTCCCGGTTGCCATGACGACGTGGCAGCACAGGGCAGGAGACCCTAACAGTACCTCCCCTCTGACGAGGGGTCAAAGAACCCCTACCACCGGGTTTATCGGGGAACTGCGAGAAGAAAGAGCGTATCAGTCTGGGGGCATGAAGATCACAACTGCGCACCCACGACCGCTCCTCCGGGCCATACCCCTTCCAGTGCACCAAAAATGACAGCCGACCCCGAACCATCTTGGAGTCAAGAATCCTTTCAACAACAAACTCCCTCTGGCCACGTATCAGAAGAGGGGAAGGTCTTCCACTGGAAGAAGGATTACTAATCGCCCGTTTTAAAAGGGAACAATGAAATGTTTTATTGATACCCAAAGAACGGGGCAGATCTAACTGAAATGCCACCGGATTGATAACCCTGGTGATCTTATAAGGGCCGATGAACCGGGGGCCTAACTTATGAGATGGCTGTCTCAACTTCAAATTCTTGGTAGACAACCAGACGAAGTCTCCTAATTTGAAGCTGCAGGGTCTTTTCCGCTTATCAAAAACCCTTTTGGTCACTAATGACACAGACACAAGGGCTTTCTTCACTTTCCTCCAAATACCTCTAAGGACCGAAACCACAGAGGAACCACCAGGCGTGGAGTCCAGGGGGTCAAAAGAATTGGCCTTAGGATGATGCCCATACACACAAAGGAAGGGAGAGATCCCTGTAGCAGAGTGAGCCGCGTTGTTATAGGCAAACTCCGCCATGGACAGATGAGCAACCCAGTCAGTCTGACACTTGGAGACATAACACCTGAGGAACTGCTCCAAGGACTGGTTCACCCTTTCAGTCTGCCCATTAGACTGCGGATGGTAGCTTGACGACAAGCTGACAGAAATCTGGAGATCGGAACAAAATGCCCTCCAGAATTTGGCCACAAACTGGGATCCGCGGTCAGAGACCACATCAAGTGGCAACCCGTGGAGACGCACAACATGCAGCATAAATAATTCAGACAGGCGTCTGGCCGATGGCAGCCCAACCAGTGGAACGAAGTGCGCCATCTTCGAAAACCTGTCAACGACAACCCTGATGGCTGTCATCCCCGAGGATTTGGGCAAGTCCACCACAAAATCCATTGAAATGTGGGTCCATGGCTTAGATGGAATAGAGAGTGGATGTAATGGGCCAACAGGAACCCCTCTAGGAGTCTTATTTCGGGCACAGATGTCACATGCCCGAACCCACTGATCCACATCCTTAGCCACCGAGGGCCACCACACCGCCCTAGATAGCAACTCCCGAGTTCTGGCAATACCCGGGTGACCTGCCGACTTCTTGGCATGGAATTCCAGGAACACTCGCTGTCTTAACCTAGGAGGCACAAACAAAAGACCTACCGGAAGGTCTGGAGGAGCCTGCTCCTGTGCTCTAAGGACTAATGACAAGAGGTCCTGGGTAATGCCCACTTTAATACATGATGGGGACACAATGGGCAACGGCTCCTCGGTGGTCTCCTGGATTGGAGCAAAACTCAGCGAGAGCGCATCAGCCTTGATGTTTTTTGACCCAGGGCGATATGTTATCAAAAAATTAAAGCGAACAAAAAACAAAGCCCATCGTGCCTGCCTGGCATTGAGACGCTTCGCTGACTCTAAATATGCCAAATTCTTATGGTCGGTGAGAATTGAGACCACAAACTTAGCCCCCTCAAGCCAGTGTCTCCACTCCTCGAGTGCATCCTTAATAGCCAACAATTCCCGGTTACCCACGTCATAATTCATCTTGGCAGGCGAAAATTTACGGGAAAAGTAAGCACAGGGATGAAGGCGATTATCAGACACTCCCATCTGAGAGAGCACTGCCCCAATACCCATCTCAGAGGCATCCACCTCCACCACAAAAGGACGCTCTGGATCTGGGTGTCGCAGCATCTTGGCCGAGACAAATGCCCTTTTGAGACGGGCAAAAGCCGCTTTAGCCTCACAAGACCAGTGAGCAACATCCGCCCCTTTCTTAGTGAGTGCCACCAAGGGCGCCACTATAGACGAAAATCCAGCGATAAATCGTCTATAAAAATTCGCAAAGCCCAGGAAACGCTGAAGCGCCTTCAAACTAGTGGGCTGCACCCAATCCAGGACTGCCTGTACCTTGGAACCCTCCATTTGGAAACCTTCTGGGGAGATAATATATCCTAGAAATGCGATTTGCTGAACTTCAAATTCGCACTTCTCCAGCTTCGCCCCAAGCCGGTGGTCTCTGAGTTTCTGGAGGACTAAGCGTACATGCTTCCGATGTTCCTCCAGGGAATGGGAGAAAATTAGGATGTCATCTAAGTAAACAACTAAGAATCTATCCAAATATTCCCTGAGTACATCATTCATGAAATCCTGGAAGACTGCCGGGGCATTACAGAGCCCAAAAGGCATCACCAAATATTCATAATGCCCTGAGTGGGTATTAAAGGCAGTCTTCCATTCATCCCCCTCTCTTATTCGGATTAGATTGTACGCCCCACGTAGGTCCATCTTAGAAAAAATGGTGGCAGTACGAAGCTGGTCAAACAAGACCGAAATGAGAGGCAGTGGGTATGAGTTTTCAATCGTGATACGGTTCAATTCCCTGAAATCGATGCAGGGTCGCAACGAACCGTCCTTTTTACCCATGAAGAAGAACCCCGACCCAACTGGAGACTGTGAAGGTCTGATAAATCCCTTAGCCAAGTTCTCCTGAATGTACTCTGCCATAGCCTGAGTCTCAGGACGTGACAGGGAGTACAACCTGCTCTTGGGAAGCTTAGCATTCGGTAACAAATCAATGGCACAGTCATAGGGGCGATGGGGAGGTAGTACCTCTGCAACTTTTTTGGAGAACACGTCCGCAAAATCTGCATAACACCCTGGCAATCCTGCCAAACTTAGCTGCGAGAGCCTGACTGGAAGGCTCAAGCAACTCCTGAAACAATCAGTACCCCAACTAAGAATCTCCCCAGAGACTAGAGATGAGCGGGTTCGGTTTCTCTGAATCCGAACCCGCCAGAACTTCATGTTTTTTTTCACGGGTCCGAGCGACTCGGATCTTCCCGCCTTGCTCGGTTAACCCGAGCGCGCCCGAACGTCATCATGACGCTGTCGGATTCTCGCGAGGCTCGGATTCTATCGCGAGACTCGGATTCTATATAAGGAGCCGCGCGTCGCCGCCATTTTCACACGTGCATTGAGATTGATAGGGAGAGGACGTGGCTGGCGTCCTCTCCGTTTAGAATAGATTAGAGAGACACTTGATTTACTAATTTTGGGGAGCATTAGGAGTACTCAGTACAGTGCAGAGTTTTGCTGATAGTGACCACCAGTTTTATTTATAATCCGTTCTCTGCCTGAAAAAAGCGATACACAGCACACAGTGACTCAGTCACATACCATATCTGTGTGCACTGCTCAGGCTCAGGCCAGTGTGCTGCATCATCTATTATCTATATATAATATTATATATATCTGTCTGACTGCTCAGCTCACACAGCTTATAATTGTGGGGGAGACTGGGGAGCACTACTGCAGTGCCAGTTATAGGTTATAGCAGGAGCCAGGAGTACATAATATATTATATAGTGAGTGACCACCAGACACACAGTGCAGTTTATTTAATATATCCGTTCTCTGCCTGAAAAAAGCGATACACACAGTGACTCAGTCAGTCACATACCATATCTGTGTGCACTGCTCAGGCTCAGGCCAGTGTGCTGCATCATCTATTATCTATATATAATATTATATATATCTGTCTGACTGCTCAGCTCACACAGCTTATAATTGTGGGGGAGACTGGGGAGCACTACTGCAGTGCCAGTTATAGGTTATAGCAGGAGCCAGGAGTACATAATATTATATTAAAATTAAACAGTGCACACTTTTGCTGCAGGAGTGCCACTGCCAGTGTGACTAGTGACCAGTGACCTGACCACCAGTATATATAATATTAGTAGTATACTATCTCTTTATCAACCAGTCTATATTAGCAGCAGACACAGTACAGTGCGGTAGTTCACGGCTGTGGCTACCTCTGTGTCGGCACTCGGCAGCCCGTCCATAATTGTATATACCACCTAACCGTGGTTTTTCTTTCTTTCTTTATACATACATACTAGTTACGAGTATACTATCTCTTTATCAACCAGTCTATATATTAGCAGCAGACACAGTACAGTGCGGTAGTTCACGGCTGTGGCTACCTCTGTGTCGGCACTCGGCAGCCCGTCCATAATTGTATATACCACCTAACCGTGGTTTTTTTTTCTTTCTTTATACATACATACTAGTTACGAGTATACTATCTCTTTATCAACCAGTCTATATTAGCAGCAGACACAGTACAGTGCGGTAGTTCACGGCTGTGGCTACCTCTGTGTCGGCACTCGGCAGCCCGTCCATAATTGTATATACCACCTAACCGTGTTTTTTTTTTCTTTCTTTATACATACATACTAGTTACGAGTATACTATCTCTTTATCAACCAGTCTATATATTAGCAGCAGACAGTACAGTGCGGTAGTTCACGGCTGTGGCTACCTCTGTGTCGGCACTCGGCAGCCCGTCCATAATTGTATATACCACCTAACCGTGGTTTTTTTTTCTTTCTTTATACATACATACTAGTTACGAGTATACTATCTCTTTATCAACCAGTCTATATATTAGCAGCAGACACAGTACAGTGCGGTAGTTCACGGCTGTGGCTACCTCTGTGTCGGCACTCGGCAGCCCGTCCATAATTGTATATACCACCTAACCGTGGTTTTTTTTTCTTTCTTTATACATACATACTAGTTACGAGTATACTATCTCTTTATCAACCAGTCTATATTAGCAGCAGACACAGTACAGTGCGGTAGTTCACGGCTGTGGCTACCTCTGTGTCGGCACTCGGCAGCCCGTCCATAATTGTATATACCACCTAACCGTGGTTTTTTTTTCTTTCTTTATACATACATACTAGTTACGAGTATACTATCTCTTTATCAACCAGTCTATATATTAGCAGCAGACACAGTACAGTGCGGTAGTTCACGGCTGTGGCTACCTCTGTGTCGGCACTCGACAGCCCGTCCATAATTGTATATACCACCTAACCGTGGTTTTTTTTTCTTTCTTTATACATACATACTAGTTACGAGTATACTATCTCTTTATCAACCAGTCTATATATTAGCAGCAGACACAGTACAGTGCGGTAGTTCACGGCTGTGGCTACCTCTGTGTCGGCACTCGGCAGCCCGTCCATAATTGTATATACCACCTAACCGTGGTTTTTTTTTCTTTCTTTATACATACATACTAGTTACGAGTATACTATCTCTTTATCAACCAGTCTATATATTAGCAGCAGACACAGTACAGTGCGGTAGTTCACGGCTGTGGCTACCTCTGTGTCGGCACTCGACAGCCCGTCCATAATTGTATATACCACCTAACCGTGGTTTTTTTTTCTTTCTTTATACATACATACTAGTTACGAGTATACTATCTCTTTATCAACCAGTCTATATATTAGCAGCAGACACAGTACAGTGCGGTAGTTCACGGCTGTGGCTACCTCTGTGTCGGCACTCGGCAGCCCGTCCATAATTGTATATACCACCTAACCGTGGTTTTTTTTTCTTTCTTTATACATACATACTAGTTACGAGTATACTATCTCTTTATCAACCAGTCTATATTAGCAGCAGACACAGTACAGTGCGGTAGTTCACGGCTGTGGCTACCTCTGTGTCGGCACTCGGCAGCCCGTCCATAATTGTATATACCACCTAACCGTGGTTTTTTTTTCTTTCTTTATACATACATACTAGTTACGAGTATACTATCTCTTTATCAACCAGTCTATATATTAGCAGCAGACACAGTACAGTGCGGTAGTTCACGGCTGTGGCTACCTCTGTGTCGGCACTCGGCAGCCCATCCATAATTGTATATACCACCTAACCGTGGTTTTTTTTTCTTTCTTTATACATACATACTAGTTACGAGTATACTATCTCTTTATCAACCAGTCTATATATTAGCAGCAGACACAGTACAGTGCGGTAGTTCACGGCTGTGGCTACCTCTGTGTCGGCACTCGGCAGCCCGTCCATAATTGTATACTAGTATCCAATCCATCCATCTCCATTGTTTACCTGAGGTGCCTTTTAGTTGTGCCTATTAAAATATGGAGAACAAAAATGTTGAGGTTCCAAAATTAGGGAAAGATCAAGATCCACTTCCACCTCGTGCTGAAGCTGCTGCCACTAGTCATGGCCGAGACGATGAAATGCCAGCAACGTCGTCAGCCAAGGCCGATGCCCAATGTCATAGTACAGAGCATGTCAAATCCAAAACACCAAATATCAGTAAAAAAAGGACTCCAAAACCTAAAATAAAATTGTCGGAGGAGAAGCGTAAACTTGCCAATATGCCATTTACCACACGGAGTGGCAAGGAACGGCGGAGGCCCTGGCCTATGTTCATGGCTAGTGGTTCAGCTTCACATGAGGATGGAAGCACTCAGCCTCTCGCTAGAAAAATGAAAAGACTCAAGCTGGCAAAAGCAGCACAGCAAAGAACTGTGCATTCTTCGAAATCCCAAATCCACAAGGAGAGTCCAATTGTGTCGGTTGCGATGCCTGACCTTCCCAACACTGGACGTGAAGAGCATGCGCCTTCCACCATTTGCACGCCCCCTGCAAGTGCTGGAAGGAGCACCCGCAGTCCAGTTCCTGATAGTCAGATTGAAGATGTCAGTGTTGAAGTACACCAGGATGAGGAGGATATGGGTGTTGCTGGCGCTGGGGAGGAAATTGACCAGGAGGATTCTGATGGTGAGGTGGTTTGTTTAAGTCAGGCACCCGGGGAGACACCTGTTGTCCGTGGGAGGAATATGGCCGTTGACATGCCAGGTGAAAATACCAAAAAAATCAGCTCTTCGGTGTGGAGGTATTTCACCAGAAATGCGGACAACAGGTGTCAAGCCGTGTGTTCCCTTTGTCAAGCTGTAATAAGTAGGGGTAAGGACGTTAACCACCTCGGAACATCCTCCCTTATACGTCACCTGCAGCGCATTCATAATAAGTCAGTGACAAGTTCAAAAACTTTGGGTGACAGCGGAAGCAGTCCACTGACCAGTAAATCCCTTCCTCTTGTAACCAAGCTCACGCAAACCACCCCACCAACTCCCTCAGTGTCAATTTCCTCCTTCCCCAGGAATGCCAATAGTCCTGCAGGCCATGTCACTGGCAATTCTGACGAGTCCTCTCCTGCCTGGGATTCCTCCGATGCATCCTTGCGTGTAACGCCTACTGCTGCTGGCGCTGCTGTTGTTGCCGCTGGGAGTCGATGGTCATCCCAGAGGGGAAGTCGTAAGCCCACTTGTACTACTTCCAGTAAGCAATTGACTGTTCAACAGTCCTTTGCGAGGAAGATGAAATATCACAGCAGTCATCCTACTGCAAAGCGGATAACTGAGGCCTTGGCATCCTGGGTGGTGAGAAACGTGGTTCCGGTATCCATCATTACTGCAGAGCCAACTAGAGACTTGTTGGAGGTACTGTGTCCCCGGTACCAAATACCATCTAGGTTCCATTTCTCTAGGCAGGCGATACCGAAAATGTACACAGACCTCAGAAAAAGAGTCACCAGTGTCCTAAAAAATGCAGCTGTACCCAATGTCCACTTAACCACGGACATGTGGACAAGTGGAGCAGGGCAGGGTCAGGACTATATGACTGTGACAGCCCACTGGGTAGATGTATGGACTCCCGCCGCAAGAACAGCAGCGGCGGCACCAGTAGCAGCATCTCGCAAACGCCAACTCTTTCCTAGGCAGGCTACGCTTTGTATCACCGCTTTCCAGAATACGCACACAGCTGAAAACCTCTTACGGCAACTGAGGAAGTTCATCGCGGAATGGCTTACCCCAATTGGACTCTCCTGTGGATTTGTGGCATCGGACAACGCCAGCAATATTGTGTGTGCATTAAATCTGGGCCAATTCCAGCACGTCCCATGTTTTGCACATACCTTGAATTTGGTGGTGCAGAATTTTTTAAAAAACGACAGGGGCGTGCAAGAGATGCTGTCGGTGGCCAGAAGAATTGCGGGACACTTTCGGCGTACAGGCACCACGTACAGAAAACTGGAGCACCACCAAAAACTACTGAACCTGCCCTGCCATCATCTGAAGCAAGAAGTGGTAACGAGGTGGAATTCAACCCTCTATATGCTTCAGAGGTTGGAGGAGCAGCAAAAGGCCATTCAAGCCTATACAATTGAGCACGATATAGTAGGTGGAATGCACCTGTCTCAAGTGCAGTGGAGAATGATTTCAACGTTGTGCAAGGTTCTGATGCCCTTTGAACTTGCCACACGTGAAGTCAGTTCAGACACTGCCAGCCTGAGTCAGGTCATTCCCCTCATCAGGCTTTTGCAGAAGAAGCTGGAGGCATTGAAGAAGGAGCTAAAAGGGAGCGATTCCGCTAGGCATGTGGGACTTGTGGATGCAGCCCTTAATTCGCTTAACAAGGATTCACGGGTGGTCAATCTGTTGAAATCAGAGCACTACATTTTGGCCACCGTGCTCGATCCTAGATTTAAAGCCTACCTTGGATCTCTCTTTCCGGCAGACACAGGTCTGCTGGGGTTGAAAGACCTGCTGGTGACAAAATTGTCAAGTCAAGCGGAACGCGACCTGTCAACATCTCCTCCTTCACATTCTCCCGCAACTGGGGGTGCGAGGAAAAGGCTCAGAATTCCGAGCCCACCCGCTGGCGGTGATGCAGGGCAGTCTGGAGCGACTGCTGATGCTGACATCTGGTCCGGACTGAAGGACCTGACAACGATTACGGACATGTCGTCTACTGTCACTGCATATGATTCTCTCAACATTGATAGAATGGTGGAGGATTATATGAGTGACCGCATCCAAGTAGGCACGTCACACAGTCCGTACTTATACTGGCAGGAAAAAGAGGCAATTTGGAGGCCCTTGCACAAACTGGCTTTATTCTACCTAAGTTGCCCTCCCACAAGTGTGTACTCCGAAAGAGTGTTTAGTGCCGCCGCTCACCTTGTCAGCAATCGGCGTACGAGGTTACATCCAGAAAATGTGGAGAAGATGATGTTCATTAAAATGAATTATAATCAATTCCTCCGCGGAGACATTGACCAGCAGCAATTGCCTCCACAAAGTACACAGGGAGCTGAGATGGTGGATTCCAGTGGGGACGAATTGATAATCTGTGAGGAGGGGGATGTACACGGTGATATATCGGAGGGTGAAGATGAGGTGGACATCTTGCCTCTGTAGAGCCAGTTTGTGCAAGGAGAGATTAATTGCTTCTTTTTTGGGGGGGGTCCAAACCAACCCGTCATATCAGTCACAGTCGTGTGGCAGACCCTGTCACTGAAATGATGGGTTGGTTAAAGTGTGCATGTCCTGTTTTGTTTATACAACATAAGGGTGGGTGGGAGGGCCCAAGGACAATTCCATCTTGCACCTCTTTTTTCTTTTCTTTTTCTTTGCATCATGTGCTGATTGGGGAGGGTTTTTTGGAAGGGACATCCTGCGTGACACTGCAGTGCCACTCCTAGATGGGCCCGGTGTTTGTGTCGGCCACTAGGGTCGCTAATCTTACTCACACAGTCAGCTACCTCATTGCGCCTCTTTTTTTCTTTGCGTCATGTGCTGTTTGGGGAGGGTTTTTTGGAAGGGACATCCTGCGTGACACTGCAGTGCCACTCCTAGATGGGCCCGGTGTTTGTGTCGGCCACTAGGGTCGCTAATCTTACTCACACAGCTACCTCATTGCGCCTCTTTTTTTCTTTGCGTCATGTGCTGTTTGGGGAGGGTTTTTTGGAAGGGACATCCTGCGTGACACTGCAGTGCCACTCCTAGATGGGCCCGGTGTTTGTGTCGGCCACTAGGGTCGCTTATCTTACTCACACAGCGACCTCGGTGCAAATTTTAGGACTAAAAATAATATTGTGAGGTGTGAGGTATTCAGAATAGACTGAAAATGAGTGTAAATTATGGTTTTTGAGGTTAATAATACTTTGGGATCAAAATGACCCCCAAATTCTATGATTTAAGCTGTTTTTTAGTGTTTTTTGAAAAAAACACCCGAATCCAAAACACACCCGAATCCGACAAAAAAAATTCGGTGAGGTTTTGCCAAAACGCGTTCGAACCCAAAACACGGCCGCGGAACCGAACCCAAAACCAAAACACAAAACCCGAAAAATTTCAGGCGCTCATCTCTACCAGAGACCCAGTCAAATTGAGGATTGTGGGCCCTTAACCAGGGTAACCCCAACACCAATGGGGCAAAAGTACAGACAGTCACATAAAAGGACAATTTTTCAGAGTGTGTGGCTCCAATAAACAAAGAAATCTGGCTAGTGCAAGAGGTGATTTTTCCTTGGGATAATGGTTCCCCGTTTAACCCACAAATCTCAATTTCCAATGCCAAGGGTACTAAGGGAACAGAGTGTTTCAGGGCGAATTGGCGGTCCATAAAAACCCCGTCAGCCCCACTGTCCACAAAGGCCTCAGTCTTGACAGTTTGACCGAGGATCTTCAAGGTCACCGGAATGATAAAAGTCTTCTTGGAAAATTCTGACTTCTGGCCTGACAGGATATTTCCCATCACCCTCAGGCCCTGAAGTTTTCCGGCTTTTCTGGGCATGATACTACCACATGACCTTTATTCCCACAGTACAAACACAACCCCTGCTGTCTCCTCCGCGTCTTCTCACGCGAGGAGAGGCGGGTAGCCACAATCTGCATAGGCCCCTCGGAAAATTCCACAGAGTCTGAGGTTCCCTTGGGAAAGAAGGAAACCTCGGTCTTTCTTTCAAGCCTACGCTCTCTCAGCCGTCTATCCACCCGGATGGATAACTGCATGAGCTGATCCAAGCTATCAGGCAAGGGATATTGTACCAGTTGGTCTTTTATCTGGTTAGAAAGACCTCTTCGGTACTGGTGTCTCAGGGCTGGGTCATTCCACTGGGTATCATGGGCCAACCTCCGAAACTCCGTACAGTAAACCTCAACTGGCCTTTGCCCTTGCTTAAGGATCGAAATCTGAGCCTCGGCTGAGGCCGTCTTTTCAGGGTCATCATACAACATGCCCAGTGCCGTAAAAAAAAGCATCAACACTTTAAGCGACGGACAGTCAGGCTGCAACCCATATGCCAAGACCTGTGGGTCTCCTTGTAGCAAGGAAATCACTATGCCCACCCGCTGAATCTCCGACCCAGAAGACTGAGGCCTAAGCCGGAAGTATATCTTGCAGCTCTCCTTGAAACAAAAGAACTGCGAGCGATCTCCAGAAAAACGATCCGGGAGATTTACTTTTGGCTCCTTAACCCCTGAAGGTGCTGCTGCTGCGGGAGCTCCGCCAGCGGCCTGGGAGGTGTGCATTTTAATGGATAAATCATTAAATTGTCAAGTCAGGACCTGCACCTGATCGACCACCTGTTGCAACGTATTTTGAGGGGTATGCTCCATATTCCCACAAAATTTCAACAGGAGTATTGGGCTGCTGAATATGTTATGCACACCAGTGCCTGTATGAATGTACTGGTGTCTGAACTGTTATGCACACCAGTGCCTGCAGGAATGTACTGGTGTCTGAACTGTTATGCACACCAGTGCCTGCAGGAATGTACTGGTGTCTGAACGGATAGGGATGCAAAACAAATGAACTCACAGACAGACTGGGGAATAAGACATTACGTACACAGAAGGTGATAGGGTAACAAAATAAACACAAAGTGAACAGAGAAGCCCAGAGGCTAAGAAACTGGGTGTCTCCCTAGTATTAGGAATGCTCAGATGGAAAAAGCAAGATGTTGTGTTTTAATACGTAGAGAACCCGAAATGCTGTTGCTAAGGGCAACAGCAAAACCCTAAAGGGTTACCAACGGGTGTGGCAGTAAACTCCTTGGTCAGAGATGGAATGATAGACACAAGGAGAGTCTCCACAATCCTAATCCTCACTTGCAGTGCACAGGTTCAGCTTACTGCCACTAAACTGACACCTGAACACATTGCACAGTGAGAAAGGATTTAGGCAGGCAAGTCTGAGAATACAGCCGCAAACTTGCTAAGTTCACAGAGTAGCAAAAGAACCTCAGCAAGTTAAATGACTGACTCCAGTTTTACTGCTAGGTCTGGATTGGCAGAGTGTAGTATCAAACCCCAAGGCCTGTTTGCAGTAAGCAACAACAAATACAAAGCTACACAGTACTGGCTAACTTTCAGGAACTGACTAACCAACAAGGATTCAGCAGCATCTGCTTAACCTGAGAAGAGGCCTTATATAGCAGGTGCTGTCCATGCCCCACTCAGACCTCACAGACTGTGAGCACAAAAACCAGCACCGGATCCCCTGCCGTGCACAAAGCCTGTAACCACTGCACAGCAAAAGACCCGAACCGGAGTATCAGCTGCGCTCAGGCCACTCCGCTAGCACTTGTCTCCCGGTTGCCATGACGACGTGGCAGCACAGGGCAGGAGACCCTAACAGTACCTCCCCTCTGACGAGGGGTCAAAGAACCCCTACCACCGGGTTTATCGGGGAACTGCGAGAAGAAAGAGCGTATCAGTCTGGGGGCATGAAGATCACAACTGCGCACCCACGACCGCTCCTCCGGGCCATACCCCTTCCAGTGCACCAAAAATGACAGCCGACCCCGAACCATCTTGGAGTCAAGAATCCTTTCAACAACAAACTCCCTCTGGCCACGTATCAGAAGAGGGGAAGGTCTTCCACTGGAAGAAGGATTACTAATCGCCCGTTTTAAAAGGGAACAATGAAATGTTTTATTGATACCCAAAGAACGGGCCAGATCTAACTGAAATGCCACCGGATTGATAACCCTGGTGATCTTATAAGGGCCGATGAACCGGGGGCCTAACTTATGAGATGGCTGTCTCAACTTCAAATTCTTGGTAGACAACCAGACGAAGTCTCCTAATTTGAAGCTGCAGGGTCTTTTCCGCTTATCAAAAACCCTTTTGGTCACTAATGACACAGACACAAGGGCTTTCTTCACTTTCCTACAAAGCTACACAGTACTAGCTAGCTTTCAGGAACTGACTAACCAACAAAGATTCAGCAGCATCTGCTTAACCTAAGAAGAGGCCTTATATAGCAGGTGCTGTCCACGCCCCACTCAGACCTCACAGACTGTGAGCACAAAAACCAGCACCGGATCCCCTGCCGTGCACAAAGCCTGTAACCACTGCACAGCAAAAGACCCGAACCGGAGTATCAGCTGCGCTCAGGCCACTCCACTAGCACTTGTCTCCCGGTTGCCATGACGACGTGGCAGCACAGGGCAGGAGACCCTAACAATAGGCTACAGATATCTGTCTGCTAAAATCAAGGATGGAAAATCTGGGTATCAGGGACACAAAATAACACTTGATATATAGGTCTCCCGTAGGATGTCCCCCATTTTAGTCTAGTAGATGCCTGTACAGAGAGTTTTCATTAAATCTTTAGCAATGACCTGAACAATATGATTGTCTTTGACAGAGCTCATGAAGCTTTTATGCTGAGTGCTCTCTCCACAAATAAATCACAAAGACTTTACTACTTTACACAGAAGGGGGAGATCGTGTGCACAGTGCACCAATTGGATGGGATCAAATTCAATGGAGAGAGAATTCAGATATACCAGGACCTCTCATAGCATATGCTATAACAACGTAAAGCCTTGGAACAGTTTACAGATGACCAATACAAGAATAATGTGAAATACCGTTGGGATTTTCTCCTTCAGTATTCAGTGTAAAAAATTATTGTTCTCTACAATGAGCCTAACCTGGATTCTTTTTGTTTGTCCCTAAACTTGAGGAAGAAGAAACAGCCAGATTGGAAAGATCCTCCTTATCACTGTACCGGCCTCTCTCTGTGATGGATAAGGAACCATGGCAGATGCTCCAAAGGGAAAGCGCTAGAGGATTCTCCAAAGTTACGTGACTTATCACTATTAAAGCTACGCTCATCCTTGGATGTTTGTGATTTGAATGCTCTGCTCTTCCCCGTACCCTACACTTTTCTCCATCAAATTCTCTGCATATTTTGTCATTTCCTTCTTTATGCCCCATTGGACTTTTTTTTTTGCCAGATTCACACTTCATACCACTGAGAGAAGGTATAAAATTCCAAGGAACATTTCTTGGATCCAGGGCCTGCAAAGGAGGCAACTTTTACTAAGCAGTGATAAGAGCGGAGAAGTGAGCCAGTGGAGAAGTTGCCCCATCATGCTACTAATATGGGGGGTAATTCAGATGTGATCGCTGCTGTGCATATGCACCGCTATGCGCCGGCGTGTCGCACAACAGCGACAGGCATCGGCGCCTAGAGACGGAATGGTGTGAAAAATTCAAACGCATGGGCGTTCGCAAGGAGATTGACAGGAAGAGGCCATTTGTGGGTGGCAACTGACCGTTTTCCAGGAGTGTCCGTAAAAACGCAGGCAGGATCAGGCGTTTTCAGGGAGGGTGTCTGACATCAGCTCCGCCCTGATCTGCAGGATCGCAGCGCAGCTGCTGAGTAAGTCCTGGGCCGCGCAGAGACGGCACAAACTGATTTTTGTGCAGCTCTGCATACAAAGCGATCGCACACTTGCACAGCGTTTTCCCCTCCCTCTGTAGGTGGCGACTATCTGATCGCAGGGCAGCAAAAAATGCAGCCCAGCGATCGGATCTGAATTAGGGCCATGGTGTGGCCACACCCTCTCTTTGATGATGTGCCAGCACAAATGGGTCTCAAAATTCACAGAGAGGCACAGTCACACATCCACATTACAGAGCCATGCCTCATTGAAACTTCTAATTGCAGCCCTGATTACAGAGTACTATCTATTTCTTTGATTGTTTTTGCTTATTACTAGGATAAGTGTATCGTGTTGCCTTTTACTGGGTTAGCACAATCTGATTATCATAAAGTGTACAGAATAATAAACCTTCTATCAGACAAGTTGTATCATGTATGCAAATCAATGAACAACAATATAATAATAATAATAATAATAATAATAATAATAATAATTAAAGACACAGAAACATAATTTTGAAAACTGTCAGCTATTTATTTAAATATATATTTAGAGAAAGGTAAATAAAAAATGGACGGACAGAATCAGCACAATGCACAATAACAGCCAACAACATGCATTGTTAGCACAAGGCGCACAACTCAACAATAACACCACAATAGATATCCACTGGACCTTATAACTTATCTATAAACCAGTTTGGCTGATGATACTGCCCCCGTTAGGGTGGTACAGCCAACTACCAGTCAACAAAAGGAGTACCTACAAAATAAATGATTGTACCCCAACTTGTGATCTGCCATTAATTCCTGCCACAGAATAGCTAATGATCAATTGCAAACCAAGAAAAACTATATGGGAGGTAGAGTGGGAAGACTGGAACAAAGAGGCTTTTGCCACAGCCCAAGCCTTTATATAAAGTCCAACACAGACACTCCCCCTGCCACACCACAGGCAGGCTAAGTCAAGCGATCAGCCTTCATGCCAGCCCCCATCCTAGAGTTTTAAACTACCTAATTCTTATAGCAATCATTTGGCATCTCTTCTGTAGATGAGTGTACTGTCCTTGAGGTAGTCAGTGACCCAGTGCCGTAACTAGACATTTTAGCACTGTGTGCAAGAAATAGCATCTGCCCCCCCCCTCCTCCACCAAAAATACAGGGGCGTGGTTTCATGGGGAAGAGGCGTGGCCACAAAATAATACCAATTCAATTTACGCTGTAAGTGCATTATGTCCCATCACGCATGCGACTGTGCATGCGGCTTCCTCCCCCTCCTCTCGGGCAGCACGGTTGGGGACTGATCCATGCAATCTCCCCTCCACTGCTGTCAGGAGAGCTCCTGCTGGAGAGTTGAGACAGCAGCCAGTGGCAAACGCAGGATTTGCAAAGGAGGGTTTCCAAATATATAATATACACACACATAGTGTGATCCGGGCGTCATTGTCCCTGGCGATGGTGGTGCAGAAATCTGCCACCTTGCACTGCACTATGGATGGCAATTTTTATATATATATATATTGTCCTGACGAAATTTAATCAAATTAAATGAAACGTTGACTGCATTAGGCTGCTTGGACAGCTTTCTTTGAAGTTGCTGGTGGCATGTTTCTATAAGTCCTGGAGTGCCGTATTCTTCCAAAAGACTGTACAATATTTTACTGGCACCTGGGCATCCTATACTGCATGGCTTATAGGAGTGCCGGTCCTTGCCTTCATCTATATACATATATATATATATATATATATATATATATATATATCCACACATGCAGTAAGGTGGCACTCCGTTCACAAAGTGACAAAAGGTGCTTTAATGGTCAACGTTTCGGGGTGCTCTCCCCCATAATCAGGACATGATGATGTTTGGTGTGTCCTGATGATGGGGGAGAGCACCCCGAAATGTTGACCATTAAAGCAAATTTAGTCATTTTGTGAGCAGAGTCCAGGAGTGCCACCTTACTGCATGTGTGAATATATGGGGCTGGCTGACCCTTAGGAGAGCACCCTGGCGAGTACTGATTGAGGCTAAAGGTGGAGTGCCGGACTTGTGTGATGTGTGTGTGTGTGTGTGTATATATATATATATATATATTAAAAAAAAAATAAAAAATATATATATATATATATATATATATATTAGTGATGAGCGGGTTTGGTTCCTCGAGATCCGAACCCCCCCGAACTTCACCCATTTTACACGGTTCCGAGGCAGCCTCGGATCCTCCCGCCTTGCTCAGTTAACCCGAGCGCGCCCGAACGTCATCATCCTGCTGTCGGATTCTCGCAAGATTCGTATTCTATATAAGTAGCCGCGCGTCACCGCCATTTTCACTCGTGCATTTAAGATGATAGCGAGAGGACATGCAGCGTTCTCTCAGTTTCTGTGTTCAGTGTGCTGCAAATATCTGTGCTCAGTGTGCTGCAAATATCTGTGCTCAGTGTGCTTGCAAATATCTGTGCTCAGTGTGCTGAAAATATCTACGTTCTCTGCCTGAAAAACGCTTCATATCTGTGCTGCATTGTAGTATATAGTAGGAGGACAGTGCAGAATTTTGCTGACCACCAGTATTATATAGCAGTACGGTACAGTAGTCCACTGCTCTACCTACCTCTGTGTCATCAAGTATACTATCCATCCATACCTGTGCTGCATTTTAGTTGTGCGCAGTATATATAGTACGAGGACAGTGCAGAATTTTGCTGTGACCACCAGTATATATATAGCAGTACGGTACAGTAGTCCACTGCTCTACCTACCTCTGTGTCGTCAAGTATACTATCCATCCATACCTGTACTGCATTTTAGTTGTGCACAGTATATCTAGTAGGAGGACAGTGCAGAATGTTGCTGTGACCACCAGAATATATATAGCAGTACGGTACAGTAGTCCACTGCTCTACCTACCTCTGTGTCGTCAAGTATACTATCCATCCATACCTGTGCTGCATTTTAGTTGTGCGCAGAATATAGTAGGAGGGGACAGTGCAGAATGTTGCTGTGACCACCAGTATATATATAGCAGTACGGTACAGTAGTCCAGTGCTCTACCTCTGTGTTGTCAAGTATACTACAAAAGTTCAGTAAAATGACCCAAAAATCAAAATTAAAATCGTCTGATGAGAAGCGTAAACTTGCCAATATGCCATTTACGACACGGAGTGGCAAGGAACAGCTGAGGCCCTGGCCTATGTTCATGGCTAGTGGTTCAGATTCACATGAGGATGGAAGCACTCATCCTCTTGCTAGAAAACTGCAGTGCCACTCCTAGATGGGCCAGGTGTTTGTGTCGGCCACTTGTGTCGCTTAGATTAGTCACACAGCTACCTCATTGCACCTCTTTTTTCTTTGCATCATGTGCTGTTTGGGAACTATTTTTTAAATCTGCCATCCTGTCTGACACTGCAGTGCCACTCCTAGATGGGCCAGGTGTTTGTGTCGGCCACTTGGGTCGCTTAGCTTAGCCACACAGCTACCTCATTGCACCTCTTTTTTTCTTTGCATCATGTGCTGTTTGGGGACTATTTTTTAAATCTGCCATGCTGTCTGACACTGCAGTGCCACTCCTAGATGGGCCAGGTGTTTGTGTCGGCCACTTGGGTCGCTTAGCTTAGCCACACAGCTACCTCATTCCACCTCTTTTTTTCTTTGCATCATGTGCTGTTTGGGGACTATTTTTTAAATCTGCCATCCTATCTGACACTGCAGTGCCACTCCTAGATGGGACAGGTGTTTGTGTCGGCCACTTGGGTCGCTTAGCTTAGTCACACAGCTACCTCATGCACCTCTTTTTTTCTTTGCATCATGTGCTGTTTGGGGACTATTTTTTAAATCTGCCATGCTGTCTGACACTGCAGAGCCACTCCTAGATGGGCCAGGTGTTTGTGTCGGCCACTTGGGTCGCTTAGCTTAGCCACACAGCTACCTCATTGCACCTCTTTTTTTCTTTGCATCATGTGCTGTTTGGGGACTATTTTTTAAATTTGCCATCCTGTCTGACACTGAAGTGCCACTCCTAGATGGGCCAGGTGTTTGTGTCGGCCACTTGGGTCGCTTAGCTTAGTCACACAGCTACCTCATTGCAACTCTTTTTTTCTTTGCATCATGTGCTGTTTGGGGACTATTTTTTAAATTTGCCATCCTGTCTGACACTGAAGTGCCACTCCTAGATGGGCCAGGTGTTTGTGTCGGCCACTTGGGTCGCTTAGCTTAGTCACACAGCTACCTCATTGCACATCTTTTTTTCTTTGCATCATGTGCTGTTTGGGGACTATTTTTTAAATCTGCCATGCTGTCTGACACTGCAGTGCCACTCCTAGATGGGCCAGGTGTTTGTGTCGGCCACTTGGGTCGCTTAGCTTAGCCACACAGCTACCTCATTGCACCTCTTTTTCTCTAACGTCCTAAGTGGATGCTGGGGACTCCGTAAGGACCATGGGGAATAGCGGCTCCGCAGGAGACTGGGCACATCTAAAGAAAGCTTTAGGACTATCTGGTGTGCACTGGCTCCTCCCCCTATGACCCTCCTCCAAGCCTCAGTTAGATCTTTGTGCCCGAACGAGAAGGGTGCACACTAGGGGCTCTCCTGAGCTTCTTAGTGAAAGTTTTAGTTTAGGTTTTTTATTTTCAGTGAGACCTGCTGGCAACAGGCTCACTGCATCGAGGGACTAAGGGGAGAAGAAGCGAACTCACCTGCGTGCAGAGTGGATTGGGCTTCTTAGGCTACTGGACATTAGCTCCAGAGGGACGATCACAGGCCCAGCCTGGATGGGTCCCAGAGCCGCGCCGCCGGCCCCCTTACAGAGCCAGAAGGCAGAAGAGGTCCGGAAAATCGGCGGCAGAAGACGTCCTGTCTTCAACAAGGTAGCGCACAGCACTGCAGCTGTGCGCCATTGCTCTCAGCACACTTCACACTCCGGTCACTGAGGGTGCAGGGCGCTGGGGGGGGCGCCCTGAGACGCAATAAAAAACACCTTGCATGGCAAAAAATGCATCACATATAGCTCCTGGGCTATATGGATGCATTTAACCCCTGCCAGAATACATAGAAAAACGGGAGATAAGGCCACCGATAAAGGGGCGGAGCCTATTTCCTCAGCACACTGGCACCATTTTCCCTCACAGCTCCGTTGGAGGGAAGCTCCCTGTCTCTCCCCTGCAGTCACTACACTACAGAAAGGGTTAAAAAAGAGAGGGGGGGGGGGCACTAATTACGCGCAGTATTAAAGACACAGCAGCTATAAGGGGAGAAACACTTATATAAGGTTATCCCTGTATATATATAGCGCTCTGGTGTGTGCTGGCAAACTCTCCCTCTGTCTCCCCAAAGGGCTAGTGGGGTCCTGTCCTCTATCAGAGCATTCCCTGTGTGTGTGCTGTATGTCGGTACGTTTGTGTCGACATGTATGAGGAGAAAAATGATGTGGAGACGGAGCAGATTGCCTGTAATAGTGATGTCACCCCCTAGGGGGTCGACACCTGAGTGGATGAACTGTTGGAAGGGTGACAGTGTCAGCTCTGTATAAAAGACAGTGGTTGACATGAGACAGCCGGCTACTCAGCTTGGGCCTGTCCAGACGTCTCATAGGCCGTCAGGGGCTCTAAAGCGCCCGTTACCTCAGATGGCAGATATAGACGCCGACACGGATACTGACTCCAGTGTCGACGGTGAAGAGACAAATGTGACTTCCAGTAGGGCCACACGTTACATGATTGAGGCAATGAAAAATGTTTTACACATTTCTGATAATACGAGTACCACCAAAAAAAGGGGTATTATGTTCGGTGAGGAAAAACTACCTGTAGTTTTCCTGAATCTGAGAAATTAAATGAGGTGTGTGATGATGCGTGGTTTTCCCCCGATAACAACTGATAATTTCTAAAATGTTATTGGCATTATATCCTTTCCCGCCAGAGGTTAGGGTGCGTTGGGAAACACCCCCTAGGGTGGATAAAGCGCTCACACGCTTGTAAGGGCTCTACCCTCTCCTGAGATGGCCGCCCTTAAGGATCCTGCTGATAGAAAGCAGGAGGGTATCCTAAAATGTATTTACACACATACTGGTGTTATACTGCGACCAGCAATCGCCTCAGCCTGGATGGGCAGTGCTGGGTTGGCGTGGTCGGATTCCCTGACTAAAAATATTGATACCCTAGATAGGGACAGTATATTTTTGCCTATAGAGCATTTAAAAGATGCATTTCTATATATGCGTGATGCACAGCGGAATATTTGCCGACTGGCATCAAGTCTAAGTGCGTTGTCCATTTCTACCAGTAGAAGGTTATGGACACGTCAGTGGTCAGGTGATGCGTATTCCAAACGGCATTTGGAAGTATTGCCTTATTAAAGGGAGGAGTTATTTGGGGTCGGTCTTTCAGACCTGGTGGCCACGGCAACAGCTGGGAAATCCACGTTTGTACCCCAGGTCGCCTCTCAACATGAGAAGACGCCGTATTATCACAGGCGCAGTCTTTTCGTGGACAAGCGGGCAAAAGGTTCCTCATTTCTGCCCCGTGACAGAGGGAGAGGAAAAAGGCAGCAGAAATCAGCCAGTTCCCAGGAACAGAAACCCTCTCCCGCCTCTGCCAAGCCCTCAGTATGACGCTGGGGCTTTACAAGCAGAATCAGGCATGGTGGGGGGCCTGTCTCAATGAATTTCAGCGCGCAGTGGGCTCACTCACAAGTAGACCCCTGGATCCTTCAGGTGATATCTCAGGGGTACAAATTAGAATTCGAGACGTCTCCCCCTCGCCGTTTCCTAAAGTCGGCTTTACCGATGTCTCCTTCTGACAGGGAGACAGTTTTGGAAGCCATTCACAAGCTGTATTCCCAGCAGGTGATAATCAAGGTACCCCTCCTGCAACAGGGAACGGGGTATTATTCCACACTGTTGTGGTACCGAAGCCGGACGGCTCGGTGAGACCGATTCTAAATCTAAAATCTTTGAACACTTACATACAGAGGTTCAAATTCAAGATTGAGTCACTCAGAGCAGTGATTGCGAACCTGGAAGAAGGGGACTACATGATGTCTCGGGACATCAAGGATGCTTACCTTCATGTCAAAATTTACCCTTCTCATCAAGGGTACCTCAGGTTTATGGTACAGAACTGTCACTATCAGTTCAGACGCTGCCGTATGGATGGTCCACGGCACCCCGGGTCTTTACCAAGGTAATGGCCGAAATGATGATATTCCTTCGAAGGAAGGGAATTTTAGTTATCCCTTACTTGGACGATTCCCTGATAAGGGTAAGATCCAGGGAACAGTTGGAGGTC
Source organism: Pseudophryne corroboree (assembly GCF_028390025.1). Lineage (NCBI taxonomy): Eukaryota > Metazoa > Chordata > Amphibia > Anura > Myobatrachidae > Pseudophryne > Pseudophryne corroboree. The sequence goes on from NC_086446.1 coordinate 722,219,096, forward strand.
GGTGTAGCACTAAATATTCCAAAATCGCAGCTGGTTCCGACGACTTGTCTTCTGTTCCTAGGGATGATCCTGGACACAGTCCAGAAAAAGGTGTTTCTCCCGGAGGAGAAAGCCAGGGAGTTATCCGAGCTAGTCAGGAACCTCCTAAAACCGAGCCAAGTCTCAGTGCATCAATGCACAAGGGTTCTGGGTAAAATGGTGGCTTCCTACGAAGCAATCCCATTCGGCAGATTCCACGCAAGAACTTTCCAGTGGGACCTGCTGGACAAATGGTCCGGGTCGCATCTTCAGATGCATCAGCGGATAACCCAGTCACCAAGGACAAGGGTGTCCCTCCTGTGGTGGTTGCAGAGTGCTCATCTTCTAGAGGGCCGCAGATTCGGCATTCAGGACTGGGTCCTGGTGACCACGGATGCCAGCCTGCGAGGCTGGGGAGCAGTCACACAGGGAAGGAATATCCAGGGCTTATGGTCAAGCCTGGAGACATCACTTCACATAAATATCCTGAAGCTAAGGGCCATTTACAATGCTCTAAGCTTAGCAAGACCTCTGCTTCAAGGTCAGCCGGTGTTGATCCTGTCGGACAACATCACGGCAGTCACCCACGTAAACAGACAGGGTGGCACAAGAAGCAGGAGGGCAATGGCAGAAGCTGCAAGGATTCTTCGCTGGGCGGAAAATCATGTGATAGCACTGTCAGCAGTATTCATTCCGGGAGTGGACAACAGGGAAGCAGACTTCCTCAGCACGACCTCCACCCGGGAGAGTGGGGACTTCACCCAGAAGTCTTCCACATGATTATAAACCGTTGGGAAAAACTCGACAGGTATTGCGCCAGGTCAAGGGACCCTCAGGCAATAGCTGTAGACGCTCTGGTAACACCGTGGGTGTACCAGTCAGTGTATGTGTTCCCTCCTCTGCCTCTCATACCCAAGGTACTGAGATTGATAAGATGGAGAGGAGTAAGCACTATATTCGTGGCTCCGGATTGGCCAAGAAGGACTTGGTAACCGGAACTTCAAGAGATGCTCACGGAGGATCCGTGGCCTCTACCTCTAAGAAGGGACCTGCTCCAGCAAGGACCCTGTCTGTTCCAAGACTTACCGCGGCTGCGTTTGACGGCATGGCGGTTGAACGCCGGATCCTGAAGGAAAAAAGGCATTCCGGATGAAGTCATCCCTATCCTGATCAAAGCCAGGAAGGATGTAACCGCAAAACATTATCACCGCATTTGGCGAAAATATGTTGCGTGGTGCGAGGCCAGTAAGGCCCGACGGAGGAAATTCAACTGGGTCGATTCCTACATTTCCTGCAAACAGGAGTGTCTATGGGCCTGAAATTGGGGTCCATTAAGGTCAAATTTCGGCCCTGTCAATTTTCTTCCAAAAAGAACTAGCTTCAGTCCCTGAAGTTCAGACGTTTGTAAAAGGGGTACTGCATATACAGCCTCCTTTTGTGCCTCCAGTGGCACTTTGGGATCTCAATGTAGTTTTTGGGTTCCAAAAGTCACATTGGTTTGAACCACTTAAATCTGTGGAGTAAAAATATCTCACATGGAAAGTGGTCATGCTGTTGGCCCTGGCCTGGGCCAGGCGCGTGTCAGAATTGGCGGCTTTATCCTGTAAAAGCCCGTATCTGATTTTCCATTCGGACAGGGCGGAATTGAGGACTCGTCCTCAGTTTCTCCCTAAGGTGGTTTCAGCGTTTCACCTGAACCAACCTATTGTGGTGCCTGCGGCTACTAGGGACTTGGAGGACTCCAAGTTGCTAGACGTTGTCAGGGCCCTGAAAATATATGTTTCCAGGACGGCTGGAGTCAGGAAAACTGACTCGCTGTTTATCCTGTATGCACCCAACAAGCTGGGTGCTCCTGCTTCTAAGCAGACTATTGCTCGTTGGATTTGTAGTACAATTCAGCTTGCACATTCTGTGGCAGGCCTGCCACAGCCAAAAATCTGTAAATGCCCACTCCACAAGGAAGGTGGGCTCATCTTGGGCGGCTGCCCGAGGGGTCTCGGCTTTACAACTTTGCCGAGCAGCTACTTGGTCAGGAGCAAATACGTTTGTAAAATTCTACAAAATTGATACCCTGGCTGAGGAGGACCTGGAGTTCTCTCATTTGGTGCTGCAGAGTCATCCGCACTCTCCCGCCCGTTTGGGAGCTTTGGTATAATCCTCATGGTCCTTACGGAGTCCCCAGCATCCACTTAGGACGTTAGAGAAAATAAGAATTTACTTACCGATAATTCTATTTCTCGTAGTCCGTAGTGGATGCTGGGCGCCCATCCCAAGTGCGGATTGTCTGCAATACTGGTACATTGTTATTGTTACCAAAAAAAAAAATCGGGTTATTGCTGTAGTGAGCCATCTTTTCTAGAGGCTCCTCTGTTATCATGCTGTTAACTGGGTTCAGATCACAAGTTGTACGGTGTGATTGGTGTGGCTGGTATGAGTCTTACCCGGGATTCAAGATCCTTCCTTATTGTGTACGCTCGTCCGGGCACAGTATCCTAACTGAGGCTTGGAGGAGGGTCATAGGGGGAGGAGCCAGTGCACACCAGATAGTCCTAAAGCTTTCTTTAGATGTGCCCAGTCTCCCGCGGAGCCGCTATTCCCCATGGTCCTTACGGAGTCCCCAGCATCCACTACGGACTACGAGAAATAGAATTATCGGTAAGTAAATTCTTATTTTTTCTTTGCATCATGTGCTGTTTGGGGACTATTTTTTAAATTTGCCATCCTGTCTGACACTGCAGTGCCACTCCTAGATGGGCCAGGTGTTTGTGTCGGCCACTTGGGTCGCTTAGCTTAGCCACACAGCTACCTCATTGCACCTCTTTTTTTCTTTGAATCATGTGCTGTTTGGGGACTATTTTTTAAATCTGCCATCCTATCTGACACTGCAGTGCCACTCCTAGATGGGCCAGGTGTTTGTGTCGGCCACTTGGGTCGCTTAGCTTAGCCACACAGCTACCTCATTGCACCTCTTTTTTTTCTTTGCATCATGTGCTGTTTGGGGACTATTTGTTAAATCTGCCATCCTATCTGACACTGCAGTGCCACTCCTAGATGGGCCAGGTGTTTGTGTCGGCCACTTGGGTCGCTTAGCTTAGCCATCCAGCGACCTCGGTGCAAATTTTAGGACTAAAAATAATATTGTGAGGTGTTCAGAATAGACTGGAAATGAGTGGAAATTATGGTTATTGAGGTTAATAATACTGTGGGATCACAATAACCCCCAAATTCTATGATTTAAGCTGTTTTTGAGAGTTTTTTGTAAAAAAAACCCTGAATCCAAAACACACCCGAATCCGACAAAAAATTTTCAGGGAGGTTTTGCCAAAACGCGTCCGAATCCAAAACACGGCAGCGGAACCGAATCCAAAACCAAAACACAAAACACAAAAAATTTCCGGTGCACATCACTAATATATATATATATATATACATATCCAATGGGGAAGTCCCGCACTCTCATCAAAAAGTCCATCTTTGGGGTGCTCTACACAGATAATCCCCTACATGGGCAATTCTGATGTACATAGATTCCAATAAGTAGGCACTCTCCAGTCCATGGAAATGTGCTTGATGAAGATTTAATATATCATACTCACCAATACAAGCCACTCCGCTGTAATGACTCTGCTGTAATGCTATGTTGGTGGCTTGTATTGGTGACATGCTTGACAAAGGTCCGGAGGGACCGAAACATTGCTGTTGATCTATATGCAATTATAACGAAGCCTTGCATTTGTACCTCTGTAAGTATGATACATTAAATCTTCTTCTGGACTGGAGAGTGCCTATTTATTGGAATCTCTCTCTCTCTCTCTCTCTCTCTCTCTCTCTCTATATATATATATATATATATATATATATATATACTGCACTGTCTATATACTGTCTGTCTATATACTGTCTATATACTGTACAAATCTGGAAAACCCCAACCCCCTGCAAAATAATATACACTGCTCAAAAAAATAAAGGGAACACTAAAATAACACATCCTAGATCTGAATGAATGAAATATTCTTATTAAATACTTTGTTCTTTACATAGTTGAATGTGCTGACAACAAAATCACACAAAAATTATCAATGGAAATCAAATTTATTAACCCATGGAGGTCTGGATTTGGAGTCACACTCAAAATTAAAGTGGAAAAACAAACTACAGGCTGATCAAACTTTGATGTAATGTCCTTAAAACAAGTCAAAATGAGGCTCAGTAGTGTGTGTGGCCTCCACATGCCTGTATGACCTCCATACAATGTCTGGGCATGCTCCTGATGAGGTGGCGAATGGTCTCCTGAGGGATCTCCTCCCAGACCTGGACTAAAGCATCCGCCAACTCCTGGACAGTCTGTGGTGCAACGTGGCGTTGGTGGATGGAGTGAGACATGATGTCCCAGATGTGCTCAATTGGATTCAGGTCTGGGGAACGGGCGGGCCAGTCCATAGCATCAATGGCTTCGTCTTGCAGGAACTGCTGACACACTCCAGCCACATGAGGTCTAGCATTGTCTTGCATTAGGAGGAACCCAGGGCCAACCGCACCAGCATATGGTCTCACAAGGGGTCTGAGGATCTCATCTCGGTACCTAATGGCAGTCAGGCTACCTCTGGCGAGCACATGGAGGGCTGTGCGGCCCCCCAAAGAATTGCCACCCCATACCATTACTGACCCACTGCCAAACCGATCATGCTGGAGGATGTTACAGGCAGCAGAACGTTCTCCTTGGCATCTCCAGACTCTGTCACATGTGCTCAGTGAGAACCTGCTTTCATCTGTGAAGAGCACAGGGCGCCAGTGGCGAATTTGCCAATCTTGGTGTTCTCTGGCAAATGCCAAACGTCCTGCACGGTGTTGGGCTGTAACACAACCCCCACCTGTGGACGTTGGGCCCTCATACTTCCCTCGTGGAGTCTGTTTCTGATCGTTTGAGTAGACACATGCACATTTGTGGCTTGCTGGAGGTCATTTTGCAGGGCTCTGGCAGTGCTCCCCCTGTTCCTCCTTGCAGAGGTGGAGGTATCAGTCCTGCTGCTGGGTTGTTGCCCTCCTACGGCCTCCTCCACGTCTCCTGATGTACTGGCCTGTCTCCTGGTAGCGCCTCCATGCTCTGGACACTACGCTGACAGACACAGCAAACCTTCTTGCCACAGCTCTCATTGATGTGCCATCCTGGATGAGCTGCACTACCTGAGCCACTTGTGTGGGTTGTAGACTCAATCTCATGCTACCACTAGAGTGAAAGCACCGTTAGCTTTCAAAAGTGACCAAAACATCAGCCAGAAAGCATAGGAGTTGAGAAGTGGTCTGTGGTCACCACCGGCAGAACAACTCCTTTATTGGGGGGTGTCTTGCTAATTGCCTATAATTCCCACCTGTTGTCTATTCCATTTGCACAACAGCATGTGAAATTGATTGTCAATCAGTGTTGCTTCCTAAGTGGACAGTTTCATTTCACAGAAGTGTGATTGACGTGGAGTTACATTGTGTTGTTTAAGTGTTCCCTTTATTTTTTTGAGCAGTGTATATATATGTATATATATATATATATATATATATATACATACACACTCATATATATGTACACACACACGTGCACACACACACACACACACACACACACACACACACACGCACACACAAATAAATACTTACATACAGAAATCATCTGCTCCTGAGTGCAGTTCATCCAACTTCTTGCCGCCCCCGCAAGTCTGCCCGCAGTTCCACTCGGCTGGCTGCTGCTGCTACTGAGTGCCTGCCTGCCGCAGCTCTCATCAGCTGGCCAGTGTGGCCACTGCTGCTGAGTTCTGGCCCGCAACTTATCTCAGCCACCTAGCTACTTGCCGCTGCCTGTATTTCCTATGATGTACAAAGTATAGAAAGCTGCCGGCAGCTCCCATCTTGGCGGCAGCAGTTACTGTAGAGCTGTCTCTGTCTCAAAAAACAAACACTTGAGCAGTGCAGAGCTCCGGCCGTGGGCCCTTTAGACAGGGGAGCCCGGGGTACTGGTCGGATTGACTTGGATACTAGAAGATCAGGCATATTCAGATTAGAGGTAATCCAAACTGCTCTTCTCTACTTACATCCCTCGTCAATTCAACTGCCCAAGTTTCAATAGCATCCTTGCTTAAAAAGAAGCCGCTAATAAAAAACATGTTGTAAAACTTTCACAGCCCTTGTCTTTCTAGCCAGGAGTGAAATTCAAGAAACACTACTTTTTGACTAAATCAAATTAATTGGATTAAGAAGAAATAAGATGATTCTTAAATGTTCTAAACTGCAACATTTGAAAGCGGATTATTGTAAATATCCCATAATACTTCCCAATTGTGCAGGAAGTGAGAATTATTTGTAATAATTTTTTTGACTGGCGTACAAAAACAATAATCTGTTTCTTTCTCAGCTGGGAAAGTCCAAAACCTATCTTTCATCCCACAGATTACGGAATGATCGTTCTCTGAGTGAGACCATATTAAATCAATTTCTCGCCAGGGCTGTCTGGCTGTGCATTTCAATATAATATACTCCAGTTATTCTATTTTCTAGAAACAATCTTAAGCTGTTATTAATACTGTTAGACATTGGTTTTGGATATTCATAAAGCAAAAGGGAAAATATATATTTAAAACAGAATTAAAAGTGTACTCTAGACAATAGGGTAATTTTTATTCCTGATCTTTCCCTAGTATAGAATTATGTGTGCCTCGTGCCTACCTCCACCGGTATCCGGACTCCAGGTCGACAACAAAAAGGTCGACACACCTTAGGTCGACGCCAATTGGTCGACACACCTTACGTCGACATGGACAAAAGGTCGACAGGAACAAGGTCGACATGGAAAAAGGTCGACATGAGTTTTTCACAATATTTTTCTTTTTTGGAACCTTTTCATACTTAATGATCCACGTGGACTACGATTGGAACGGTAATCTGTGCCGAGCGAAGCGGAGCGGAGCGAAGGCACCATGCCCGAAGCATGGCGAGCGAAGCGAGCCATGCGAGGGGATGCAGTGCACTAATTGGGGTTCCCGGTCACTCTACGCAGAAAACGACACAAAAAAAACCATAAAAAACTAATGTCGACCGGTTTCCATGTCGACCTTGTTCCTGTCGACCTTTTGTCCATGTCGACCTTTTGTCCATGTCAACCTAAGGTGTGTCGACCAATTGGCATCGACATAAGGTGTGTCGACCTTTTTGTTGTCGACCTGGAGTCCCAGACCCCCTCCACCAACGATATTTGGGCCTACTGTAATTCAGACCTGATCGCTGTGCTGCAAATTTGCAGAGGTCTGCGATCATATATTCGCCGGCCAGGGAGAGTGAAAACCCACCGCATGCAAGTGTGCGAATGCATGTGTACGCCGTGCAAAAACTTCGCCAGGCATCTGCAAATCCGTTTGCAACTCACTCACAATCTAATGATGTTTCCATACTGTGCAGTCTGTGCGTAGCCCAGAACTTACTCCTACAGTGTGATACAAACAGGCTGATCGGGGCCGGGGCTGACATCACACACCCTCCCAGAAAATGCTTGGGAACGCCTGCGTTGTTCATGACACTCCCAGAAAATGTCCAGTTACCACCCCCAAACATCAGCTTCCTGTTAATCACCTTGCGTACGACGCATGATCAAAATTTTCGCACCATTCTGTCGCTGTTTGGGCTTGTGTCTGCGCATCGCGGTGCATATGCATGCGCAGTCATTCGATAATCGGTTGCTGTGTGAATTCGAACAACAGTGATCAGGTCTGAATCGGGCCCTTTATCCCTTGCCGATGCTGGTGAGAATCTCACAGTCTGGTTCTGGTGGGTTGGGAGGGTGGTATCTATAATGGGTGCAGTGTGTGCGGTGCACACGGTCCCCTGGGTCCAGAGGGGGCCCACACTGCACACACTGCACCCTTTTCTTCTATAGTCACCTTTCCGGCGTCCATCGGTGACTGTGTGTGGGCCCCCTCCTCTCCTGTAGCCGTCACCGCTGCTGCTAGTGCACTGAGCACTAGAGACTCTGGTACAATACCAGTCTACAGCGCATGCGCAGGACTCTGGAAAAATGGCGCAGCTGACTTTTTTTCAGAGTGCTGCGCATGTGCTGTAGACTGGCACTGTGCCAGAGTCTCAGTGCTGAGAGCGCTAACAGCATTGGTGACGACTACAGGAGGGGAGGGTGCCCACACACGGAGACTGTACACGGGTCCCCTCCTCTCTAGAAACGCCTCTGGTTATTGCCTAGAGTGCTTCTTTCATTTTATACATGGGTACATTACTGTTGGCAAAGATTCCTATTTTGCGGCATGCATTCGTTTATAATGTTACGCAGTTTGCATGAGCCTCTGAATTAGGCCCTAGGTGTGCTAGAAACAAGAGTTTCAAATAAATTGCAGATATTAGTTCCGTAACTAGATATTTTAGCGCTGTGTGCAAGAAACAGCATTGCCCCCCCCCCCCAATATTAAAAATAGGGCCAGTGCGCGTCGTAGGTGTGCACCACAAATATAGGGGTGGCTTCATGGGGAAGGGACGTGACCACAAAATTATGCCAATTCAAATTACGTTACACAGTAGTCTCCATTATTCAAATTACGCCAAACAGTAGTGCTACTTACACACATTACACCAGGTAGAACCTCTGTCACACATTACAGCTGGTTGAATCCCCTCTGACACAATACGACAGGTAGAGCTCCTTTTGTCACATTACGGCAGGTAGAATCCCCCCGCCTGGCCCCTAATAAAGAGGAAGGCCGATGAATTACATGAATGATATGCTGCCGTCTTTGACGGGTCTATACATATATATCTCCAATGGCGGAATACAAACGTAACTCACAAGGCATAAGGTATAATGCAATAAAAATCTGGTATATTTGCAGGTCTGCAGGTCAATGTGGTTCGGATCGTCCACTCCTTTTTCAAGACTCACTAGAATAGCAATAATAGGTATATATATATATATATATATATTATACTGTGACTGTGGGTATATATATATATATATATATATATATAGTGTGTGTGTGTATATATATGTATATGTGTGTGTATATATATATATATATAATATATATATATACACACATACATGCCTAACATTCTAAATTAATTTATTGCAGATAGAGGGTAATACAGCCAGCCTTACTTTATTCTGTTTGGCTGGCTGGCAGGGAGCTGTGACCACGGACACAGACAGCAGATGAGCTCCAAGCAACAGACATCCTCCGTGCGCTTGGCGGCTCCACGCGCTGCCTGGCGCTGCTGCCAGTGATCCCTCCTCCTCCCTCCCCACAGGCTGCTGCTGCCACAAATGTTATTGGACAGCTGAGCCGTCGCTCAGCTGTCCTGTGAACTTCGGCGCCGCGCTGCCATTGCCAGTGTGTACTATGCGGCGAGGACTGAAGCCGCACACTCGAGCGCAGCAGTGCACCGCAGATCGGATCTATAAGAGATCCGATCTGTGCCACTATGGCGGGGGGCCGGGGTTGCTGCACTATAAGCGTCGGCTTGGTGTGGGAGAGGAGGGCTGATTGCGCCTCAAGTCATCCTGCGCTGTGTGCAAGGCACACAGCGCACATACCTAGTTACGGCACTGCGTTACAGTATGTTCTAACCAGAGCCGGCCTTAGGCATAGGTAAACTAGGCAAATGCCTAGGTCATTTGGAATGCCTAGGAGCACAAGCAGCTTCTTCTGATTAAAATGATATGCAGCATGCCTATATTCTGTGTGTGACTGCGGCTGTATCTGCATACGAAATGCATTACTAATGTGCGGCATTATGTGTATAAGGTGTACTACAGTACTTGGTGGCGAAACGTATAGAAAGGGCACTACTATGTGGTCTAATGTGAATAAAGAGCAATATGGTGTGGTGTAAAGTGAATAAGGGGCACTACTGTGAGGAGTAATGTGGTACTACTGTGTGATGTAACGTGAATAAGAGACACTATTTCATGATACAGTATAATGTGAATAAAGTTGCAGTACTGTGTGGTGTAATTTCAACTGGGGGTATAATTGTGTGGCCATGCCCCTTTCCAGCAAGTACACGCAACGTTTTGGGCTGCGCACTGAATGGGCACACTGTTCTTATTTAAAATATAGGAGGTAGAAGCACCAAAATGAGGACTGCTAGGGGTGAGGGGTGATGGTGCTGGGAAAGGGGTACAGGGTGACAGGTGGAACTAGTGTCTGTACAAGGGGGCACCATCCAAAATCTGACCTAGGGCATCACTTTGGTTAGGGACGGCTCTGGTTCTAACAATTGCAAGGATACCAAATCTGTGGGATTTGTCATTTTTTAACTATGATGATTACATTTTTTTACAACTTTAATATTTTTAATATATTGACATGCAATATCATAGGTTGTCATAGTCACTAGCCCTAACATCAGGGGCACTGCGTCAAAAATAAAATCACTTTTATGCTGGAAACACCAGTGTCACAGTATCTACCAATCTGATAGCAGTGGTACCGAGAGGTGGGGGGATGGTACTCTGTACCCAGACCTTGTCCTGTTGGAGGGTCCCAGGTCCCGCTGCCCCCCTCTCCCTTCTCCATTGCAGAAAGCCGCTGCTCAGTGCTGTGTGCTGAGCTGGGGAGAGAGGCAGCGGCAGTCAATCCTCTTTCTCCCTGCGGGGGTGAGCGATCACACCCGCCGCCCGCCGGATTGAGGGGTAGGTGTATTAAGCCTGGAGAAGTGATAAAGTGGAAGGTGATATCGCAGCAGCCAGTCAGCTCCTAACTTCCATGTTACTGGCTGGGTTTGAAAAATGACAGTTAAGAGCTGACTGGCTGGAGCGTTATCACCTTCCACTTTATCACTTCACCAAGCTTAATACATCTGCCCCTGAACACCAACTTAGCAGCCCATGTACAATATTTTTTTTTTTTAAAGGAGGGGGTCTGGCCACGCCACGCCACCATTGGACGAGGCGCCATCTTTGTACCTGGTCCCGGCAGACCTGTCGCCGCCTCTGCCTGTAATATATCCTTATGGGGAGATATGCCTGGGGCACTGCTTCCCTTATGTGTCCAGTAGGACACATGATCAATGTATACATGTAAGCTGTATGGTTTTGGTCCTCTAAGTGTCGGACCAAAACCTTAACATGAAATGTTTATAATTCTAAGCTTACGTTTGCAGAGTTACTTGAAGTAAGAAGAAACAAGAATATATTATGCTAACTCGATGCCTTTGCTAACAATTAGGTAACTTTGGTTCTGACTTAGTGGTGAACACTAAAATTAGCCCAGGAATGAAGGTGTTTGTGCAGGAATGCTTTTGTATAATTAATTTTGTCCATTTTGAGAAGATTTTTTTGGTTCTATTGAGGGTGAATAGAACACATTTAGAACTTCAAATAGAAACCAATGTACCATCGAAAACAGAATGGAAAAAAGAATCGACTCTTAGTAAATGATCTATTTTGAATAGACACACTGGGGTGTATTTACTAATTTACTGATTTCTGTCGTTTATATTCGTTTTTGTTGTTTTTTTTCTAAGTGGCAATTCCGGCATTTACAAAAGCTTGAATTCGGCGGTGTTGGTAGCATTCGTATTTTTTTTGCACTGTCGCACACAGAAATACGAATGAATAGACCATCGGTCAAACGCGCCTGTAAATTAATAGAACTTAGTGATTTTTTTTTTCAATACAATTTTTTTTATTGTTTATAGATAGAGGTGCATACAATACGAGAGATACAGTCAAATAACAAAACAAAAGAATCCAAGTGAACATTAATGATCAATATAGTGCCATAATCATTTAGAAGTGAAGTAGTCCAATAGAGAACAGTAACAAGAATATGTAGTGGCAAAATATTAATGAGCATTCAAACACATTAGTGTCTCTGAGGCAATAACTACATCAACAATAAAGACAAAAGGGAAGGAGAGAGAAGGGGGAGGAAGGGGAAGGGGGGGGGGGTAATATCTGAGCCTGAGTAAGAGAAGATAGCACTTAAGAAATATATATAAAAAAAAGAATAGGTGAGAATAAAGAGTGAGATAGAGTTAAGGTGGTATTAAGAAGTGGTAAGAATACGTAATAGTTGCCATTCGGTATTTTCGTAAACTTTCATAATACGATCCTGAGTGAACGGATCTAGGAAATTTATGAAAGGAGACCATTTAGCATAAAATTTGTCTACATGTTTATCAATATCAGGAAATGTATGTAGAGATATACAACAACAGTATTTTGCGCAATAAAAAGGTAGAAGCAGCCTTGTTACAAAAAAGGGAAAAACACACATTCCCTATAGATAAAATTGCAAAAAACTTTTTAGTGGAACACACTGGCGCTGGAACCTTAAGATTAACCCCTCAAATTAATGGGAGTTGGTAAATCCACTGATAAGGAAGTACCAGTGGAATGGATTACAAGAATAAAGTGCATTTATTTACACAAATACAAACAAAATTACATAAATTAAAAACACATGAATATCATACAAATCAGGACGTGGCAGGTGGGACTGTTCAGAATAAAGTAACTTGCGCAATTAATTATAGGGAGATCTCTCACCATATATAAGCCCTGTGGTGGGCTAGCTTTTTGTAAAGCAAATTGGGACCAAGGCTGATTAGCCTGGCACCACCGCAGAAAGTGTTAATCAGCATACAAGTCCTTCCACTCATGTCACTGCTCCCCGTCCAGCAAATCGTCTTTCCAAGCAACGCGTTTCGGTCAACTAAAGTGACCTTTTTCAAGATTGGATAGAGGATTCCTCTGTAACTCCTTATTTATACCCCTCCTATCAGGCTCAAGTAGTTACACATGCAACTAATTCGGAGCCACCGCTTCCCGGTACATCCAACCGGAAGTGACGCTCCGTGCATTTCATCAACTTCCGGAAACGACGTACTATGCGCTCCATTCACTAACCGGAAGTCGTGCATCGTCCATCTCATACTCCTGTGTTCCGTTACTGCCAGTCAATCATACTTCCGCATCCGCCTCCCATGGGTGACGTCATGCGTGTCACCGGCTATTCTTTTCCTTAAGGGGGGCAGATTTTCTTATTTACGATCAGTATTTTAAAATAAATGGAAAAGTCTTTCCTGCAGCACATTCCATCATTCAATTTGGGGATTCTCATGTTAGACACTCCCATGTCCTGGTATAGATGGATAGATCATCTTTATGGAGGTCACATCCGCCATCTTGCTTCAGGGATAATTGGTTTCTTTGCCCATCTGCATTCTTCACATCATATATTCCCATCTGTTCCAGGAGTTTATACTTTTATATGAGTGATAAAAGGGACACCCACACCTGACCAAGCTTTGTGGTACTTTATGTTCCCAGCCAGTCCGTCCCTATTACCCGGGTGGGGTCCCTTTTATCTCTGAATGTCATGCAGAAGATCCCAAAATTTGATATATAAAAGAGAAAATAAAGGAACAAGATTAAATACTTAAAAAACAGGATTAAAAAATATATACATTGCACATGATTCCAACAAATCTTATATAAAATTGGATAATATGATACCCATTTAATCTAAAAACCATCTTAGCTCAAAATCTACATTATGTCCGTTTGGTCTCAAAGAGTCTAGGTCAAATATCCATCGCATCTCGCTCTGGGCAAGACGTTTCTCAAGATCCCGATTTTTCCAATTGGGTTTGATCTGTTGAATGCCCAGATATCGTACGATGTGTCCTTCGCATTTGTTGTGTACCTTACTAAAGTGCACTGACAAGGGGTGACTCTCCAGACCCTTGCAGATATTGTATACATGTTCCGCCACTCTTGTTTTTAAGGGTCTGGATGTCTTTCCCGCATATATTTGACCACATTTGCATTCGAGCCGATAGATACCATTTCTTGAATGGCAAGATACAAAATCCCTGATCTTGTATACCTTATCATTCACTGTGAATTCTGTAACTTTGCGTGTTAAGTCTTTCTTAGTTGTGGTCCGGCACATCAAACATGCGCTGCATCGATGGAATCCCTGGTTGCATGCTCTTACCAAGGAATTTTCTGGTAGGCTGCTCCTTACTAACCTATCCTTTAGAGATTTGGCCTTTTTATAAATGAACATCGTTTTTTTAGGTAGGACCTTTCAAATAATAGGATCATCCTGTAGGATCCTCCAATTTTGTTTGAAGATCCTTTCAATTTTCTTATGATGTGCACCATATTGCGTGATAAAAGCCCATTCTTATGGATTCCCACTGGGTTCCACTGTTTTTTTCTCTACTAAAAGTGACTTCCTATCTAAATTTTTCACTTTCTCTTCTGCTTTCACTAATGTAGATTCTGTATAGCCTTTTTCGCGATAGCGATCTGCCATTTCTCGTATTTGTGTTTCCAATATATCTGAATCTGTAGTTTCTTTTCAAACACATACTGGCCTACTGGTATATTTTCTAACCATTTTTGGTGATGTTCACAGTCTATATTTATTTATGTAAGCATTGGAATCGGTTAATTTCCGATGAGCTTGAGTACAGATTTGGTTATTTTTTATATAAATTTTTAGATCTAAAAAAACCAACTCCTTTTTGCTTTGAGTAAACGTTAAATGAATATTGAAATGATTCTGATTAAGAGATTCCAAAAATCGACACAAGTCTTCATCATCTCCACACCAAATATAAAAGATGTCATCTATAAACCTCCACCATGACACCAGGTTCACTCCCAGATTTCGCAAGCTATCCACGGTTAACATTTCCCAATAGGCCATATAGAGATTTGCGTAACTGGGAGCGAACCTGGTGCCCATGGCTTAATTTGGACTTAATAAGACCCATTAAAATAAAAATAATTGTTGTTGAGAATAAAATCAATAGATTCTAAAATAAATGATCTCACAACCTCATTATATTCACTCTTCTGCAAGAAATATTCAATGGCCCTTTTCCCCTCATTCCAATTGATAATCGTGTAAAGCGTACTGACATCTGCACTAACCATAGTGCATTCCGTATTCCAAGATACATCCTCTAATTTTCTCAAAACATCCCCTGTATCTTTAAGGAATGCAGGGGTATTAGCCACCAAAGGTTGAAGAAATGAATCAACCATTGCCGACAGGTTGGATGATAAACTGTTGGTGCCGGTGATAATGGGGCGTCCAGGAGGATTTTGAGAATCCTTATGGATCTTGGGCAGGATGTAGATGGTAGGTGTTGAAGGATTGTCTAGGTGGATTAAATCTCTTTCTTCCACAGATATCGCTCCCTTTTCAACTGCTCTTTTGGTGAGATTTTCTAATTTTTTGGTCATATTAATAAGGGGATCTGACTTCAACTTCTTGTAGATGTCTAGATCTCCAAGTTGTATATCAATTTCTTTAAGATAATTTTCCATGCTCATGACAACAACCCCCCCCCCCCCCCCCTTGTCAGCCGGCTTGATTATAACCTCTTTGTTATTTTACAGAGATATTAAAGCTGTTTTCTCCTTTTGGGTGAGATTACTCTTCTTTGATTTTGGAATTTTACTAAGTTCCTTAGTACCAATAGAGTTAAAGCATTCTATGCTACCTCCCTTGATATGTTGGGGATAAAATGGGATTTTTTTTTTCTTAAATCTTGTTCTATCCGACAAAGGGGTCTCATTTGTGGAATCTTTCCCCTGAAATAATTTTTTTAGGCTTAATTTCCTTATATCTCTCTGCAGATCCACAAAAATCTCAATGGGATTAGGATCACTTGAGGGTGCAAATTTAGACCCTTTAAAAGCACAGACTGTTCAGAGACAAATAAATCATAATTGCTGAGATTAAAGATTTTACTTGTGGGTTCAACTAAAGTGATGTTCTCCTGCCCATGATTCCCCTTCTTGCTAGAAGGAATGAGATTACTATTTTTGGTACTGTTTTTTTCTTTTAAGGGGCCCCTCCCCTTTTCCCATGTCTGTTTGGTCTACCTTCTATTCCATTTTCTCTGACCAATGTCCTCTCTCTAAAAAATTATGATTTCCACGTGGAGTCTGCCAATTACTCTCCCTGTTTTTGGGGTTAATTATATCAGAATCAATCCTTTCATTTCTTTTATCTGGGCTTCTTCTTTGCACCCTTGGTGGCTCTTTATGGGGATTATTTACTCTGTTCCACCTGATTTTTTCTATTTCCGCATTGTTCTTCCCCTCTGTCTAATTACCTATTACGGTCATGGGGTCTCGAGTCCCAATCATCCTTTCTATATTGAAAACATTTTTTCTGGACTCCTCTCTTTCCTGGGGTGTCTATCCCTAACATTCCTAGGGGGTTGATGAAATCTTTTCCCTCTATTCTTTTCCTGCCAGTATTCTGATCGATTTCCTCAGTGGATTCATCAACTCCCATTAATTTGAGGGGTTAATCTTAAGGTTCCAGCACCAGTGTGTTCCACTAAACACTTTTTAGCAATTTTATCTATAGGGAATGTGTGTTTTTCCCTTTTTTGTGGAATAGCAAGGCTGCTTCTACCTTTTTATTGCGCAAAATACTGTTGTGTATCTCTACATATTTGGTTCTACTTTAAACACTAGTACACGACAGTTTGCTGCAGAGATGTTTGCATTTAGAGAAGCTAGAAGAAATACCTCTAAAGTTTTCCTGAGCGAAGGCCCAGAGGATATAAATGTGGAAGACGAGGATCTTACCACGGTACTTAACAAATTGGAGAAATTTATGCTGAAGGAAAACAGATTGTGGCGGGAGGTTACTGCACTAGAGCACTATTTATCCCATCACCTCATTCCTAAAGGTTTAAGGATAATAAAAAAAACCTTCCTTTTCCAATGGTAATGAATCTTTCTATAACGAATGGGAGAAGATTCTCACCCATTGTGGTTTATCTTTAGTTGAATTAATCCTAAAGGAAAGAAAATAGAATCTTATTGAGTCCAACAGAGAGATTGAAATTTTAAAAACATATATAGATCCTTTCTGTGATCTGGAGGAAGTTAAAGTTAGAGAGAAAAATATTCTAAGTTAGAAAAGGAAACAACCGAATTAAAGAGTAGAAAGAGAAAGAAATTCATAAGGGATTCTAAAGAAACCCCACTAGAAGACCCTACCAATAGAGAGGCTGCTGAAGGACAAAAAGCCATAAGGGAACCTGTATGGACTCCCACATGGAGAAAAAGAGGAAATCGATCAGAATTTTGTCAGGAAAAGAATAGAGGAAAAATATTTCATCAACCCCCTAGGAATGTTAGGGATAGACACCCCAGGAAAGAGAGGAGTCCAGAAAAAATATGTTTTCAATATAGAAAGGATGATTGGGACTCAAGACCCCATGACTGTAATAGGTCATTAGATAGAAGGGAAGAACAATGGGGAATGGAAAAAACAGGTGGAACAGAGTAAATAATCCCCATAAAGAGTGACCAAGGGTGCAAAGAAGAATCCCAGATAAAAGAAATGAAAGGTATAGGATTGATTCTGATATAATTAACCCCAAAAATAGGGAGAGTAATTGGCAGACACCATGTGGAAATCATAATTTTTTAGAGGACATTGGTCACAGAAAAAGGAATAGAAGGTAGACCAACCAGACGTGGGAAAAGGGGAGGGGCCCCTAAAAAGAAAAAAACAGTACCCAAAAATAGTAATCCCATTCCTTCTAGCAAGAAGGGGAATCATGGGCAGGAGAACATCACTCCAGTTGAACCCATGAGTAAAATCTTTAATCTCAGCAATTATGATTTATCTGTCTCTGAACAGTCTGTGCTTTTAAAAGGTCTAAAATTTGCACCCTCAAGTGATCCTAATCCCTTTTTGTGGATCTGCAGAGAGATATAAGGAAATCAAAGCTAAAAAAATTATTTCAGAGGAAAGATTCCACAAATGAGACCCCTTTGTCGGATAGAGCAAGATTTAAGAAAAAAAATCTAATTTTTACCCCCAACATATCAAGGGAGGTAGCATAGAATGCTTTAACTATATTGTTACTAAGGAACATAGAAAAATTCCAAAATCAAAGAAGAGTAATCTCACCCAAAAGGAGAAAACAGCTTTAATATCTCTGTAAAATAACAAAGAGGTTATAATCAAGCCGGCTGACAAGGGGGGTGAGGGGTGTGTGTGTGGGGGGGGGGGGGTTTGTTGTCATGAGCATGGAAAATTATCTTAAAGAAATTGATATACAACTTGGAGATCTAGACCCCTACAAGAAGTTGAAGTCAGATCCCCTTATTAATATGACCAAAAAATTAGAAGATCTCACCAAAAGAGCAGTTGAAAAGGGAGCGATATCTGTGGAAGAAAGAGATTTCATCCACATAGACAATCCTTCAACACCTACCATCTACATCCTGCCCAAGATCCATAAGGATTCTCAAAATGCCCCTGGACGCCCCATTATCACCGGCACCAACAGTTTATCATCCAACCTGTCGGCAATGGTTGATTCATTTCTTCAACCTTTGGTGGCTAATACCCCTGCATTCCTCAAAGATACAGGGGATGTTTTGAGAAAATTAGAGGGGGTATGTTGGAATATGGAATGCACTATGGTTAGTGCAGATGTCAGTACCCTCTACACGATTATCAATTGGAATGAGGGGAAAAGGGCCATTGAATATTTCTTGCAGAAGAGTGAATATAATGAGGTTGTGAGATCATTTATTTTAGAATCTATTGATTTTATTCTCAACAACAATTATTTTTATTTTAATGGGTCTTATTACCTCCAAATTAAGCCATGGGCACCAGGTTCGCTCCCAGTTACGCAAATCTCTATATGGCCTATTGGGAAATGTTAACCGTGGATAGCTTGCAAAATCTGGAAGTGAACCTGGTGTCATGGTGGAGGTTTATAGATGACATCTTTTTTATTTGGTGTGGAGATGATGAAGACTTGTGTCGATTTTTGGAATCTCTTAATCAGAATCATTTCAATATTCATTTAACGTTTACTCAAAGCAAAAAGGAGTTGGTTTTTTTAGATCTAAAAATTTGTATTAAAAATAACCAAATCTGTACTCAAACTAATCGGAAATTAACCAATTCCAATGCTTACATAAATAAATATAGACAGTGAACATCACCAATAATGGTTAGAAAATATACCAGTAGGCCAGTATAAGTGTTTGAAAAGAAACTGTACAGATTCAAATATATTGGAAACACAAATACGAGAAATGGCAGATTGCTTTCGCAAAAAAGGCTATACAGAATCTACATTAGAGAAAGCAGAAGAGAAAGTGAAAAGTTTAGATAGGAAGTCACTTTTAGTAGAGAAAAAACCAGTGGAACCCAGTGGGAATCCATATGAATGAGCCTTTATCACGCAATATGGTGCACATCATAAGAAGATTGAAAGGATCTTCAAACAAAATTGGAGGATCCTACAGGATGATCCTATTATTGGGAAGGTCCTACCTAAAAAACTGATGTTCATTTATAAAAAAGCCAAATCTCTAAAGCATAGGTTAGTAAGGAGCAGCCTACCAGAAAATTCTTTGGTAAGAGCATGCAACCAGGGATTCCATCGATGCGGAGCATGTTTGAATATCATACAAATCAGGACGTGGCAGATGGGACTGTTCAGAATAAAGTAACTTGCGCAATAAATTATAGGGAGATCTCTCCCCATATATGCCCTGCGGTGGGCTAGCTTTGTGTAAAGCAAATTGAGACCAACGCTGATTAGCCCGGCACCACCGCAGAAAGTGTTAATCAGCATACAAGTCCTTCCACTCATGTCACTGCTCCCCGTCCAGCAAATCCTCTTTCCAAGCAACACGTTTCGGTCAACTAAAGTGACCTTTTTCAAGATTGGATAGAGGATTCCTCTGTAACTCCCTATTTATACCCCTCCTATCAGGCTCAAATAGTTACACATGCAACTAATTCGGAGCCACCGCTTCCCGGTACATCGAACCGGAAATGACGCTCCGTGCATTCCATCAACTTCCGGAAATGACGTACTATGCGCTCCATTCACTAACCGGAAGTCGTGCATCGTCCATCTCATGCTCCTGTGTTCCGTTACTGCCAGTCAATCATACTTCCGCATCCGCCTCCCATGGGTGACGTCATGCGTGTCACCGGCTATGCTTTTCCTTAAGGGGGGCAGATTTTCTTATTTACGTTCAGTATTTTAAAATAAATGGAAAAGTCTTTCCTGCAGCACATTCCATCATTCAATTTGGGGATTCTCATGTTAGACACTCCCATGTCATGGTATAGATGGATAGATCATCTTTATGGAGGTCACACCTGCCATCTTGCTTCAGGGATAATTGGTTTCTTTGCCCATCTGCATTCTTCACATCATATATTCCCATCTGTTCCAGGAGTTTATACTTTTATATGAGTGATAAAAGGGACACCCACACCTGACCAAGCTTTGTGGTACTTTATGTTCCCAGCCAGTCCGTCCCTATTACCCGGTTGGGGTCCCTTTTATCTCTGAATGTCATGCAGAAGATCCCAAAATTTGATATATAAAAGAGAAAATAAAGGAACAAGATTAAAAACTTAAAAAACAGGATTAAAAAATATATACATTGCACATGATTCCAACAAATTTTATATAAAATTGGATAATATGATACCCATTTAATCTAAAAACCATCTTAGCTCAAAATCTACATTATGTCCGTTTGGTCTCAAAGAGTCTAGGTCAAATATCCATCGCATCTCGCTCTGGGCAAGACGTTTCTCAAGATCCCGATTTTTCCAATTGGGTTTGATCTGTTGAATGCCCAGATATCGTACGATGTGTCCTTCGCATTTGTTGTGTACCTTACTAAAGTGCACTGACAAGGGGTGACTCTACAGACCCTTGCAGATATTGTATACATGTTCCGCCACTCTTATTTTTAAGGGGCTGGATGTCTTTCCCGCATATATTTGACCACATTTGCATTCGAGCAGATAGATCCCATTTCTTGAATGGCAAGTTACAAAATCCCTGATCTTGTATACCTTATCATTCACTGTTAATTCTGTAACTTTGCGTGTTAAGTCTTTCTTAGTTGTGGTCCGGCACATCAAACATGCGCTGCATCGATGGAATCCCTGGTTGCATGCTCTTACCAAGGAATTTTCTGGTAGGTTGCTCCTTACTAACCTATCCTTTAGAGATTTGGCCTTTTTATAAATGAACATCGTTTTTTTTGGTAGGACCTTCCCAATAATAGGATCATCCTGTAGGATCCTCCAATTTTGTTTGAAGATCCTTTCAATCTTCTTATGATGTGCACCATATTGCGTGATAAAAGCCCATTCATATGGATTCCCACTGGGTTCCACTGGTTTTTTCTCTACTAAAAGTGACTTCCTATCTAAATTTTTCACTTTCTCTTCTGCTTTCTCTAATGTAGATTCTGTATAGCCTTTTTCGCGATAGCGATCTGCCATTTCTCGTATTTGTGTTTCCAATATATCTGAATCTGTAGTTTCTTTTCAAACACTTATACTGGCCTACTGGTATATTTTCTAACCATTTTTGGTGATGTTCACTGTCTACATTAATTTATGTAAGCATTGGAATCGGTTAATTTCCGATGAGCTTGAGTACAGATTTGGTTATTTTTTATATAAATTTTTAGATCTAAAAAACCCAACTCCTTTTTGCTTTGAGTAAATGTTAAATGAATATTGAAATGATTCTGATTAAGAGATTCCAAAAATCGACACAAGTCTTCATCATCTCTACACCAAATATAAAAGATGTCATCTATAAACCTCCACCATGACACCAGGTTCACTCCCAGATTTCGCATACTATCCACAGTTAACATTTCCCAATAGGCCATATAGAGATTTGCGTAACTGGGAGTGAACCTGGTGCCCATGGCTTAATTTGGAGGTAATAAGACCCATTAAAATAAAAATAATTGTTGTTGAGAATAAAATCAATAGATTCTAAAATAAATGATCTCACAACCTCATTATATTCACTCTTCTGCAAGAAATATTCAACGGCCCTTTTCCCCTCATTCCAATTGATAATCGTGTAGAGGGTACTGACATCTGCACTAACCATAGTGCATTCCATATTCCAAGATGCCCCCACTAATTTTCTCAAAACATCCCCTGTATCTTTGAAGAATGCAGGGGTATTAGCCACCAAAGGTTGAAGAAATGAATCAACCATTGCCGACAGGTTGGATGATAAACTGTTGGTGCCGGTGATAATGGGACGTCCAGGGGGATTTTGAGAATCCTTATGGATCTTGGGCAGGATGTAGATGGTAGGTGTTGAAGGATTGTCTATGTGGATGAAATCTCTTTCTTCCACAGATATCGCTCCCTTTTCAACTGCTCTTTTGGTGAGATCTTCTAATTTTTTGGTCATATTAATAAGGGCATCTGACTTCAACTTCTTGTAGGTGTCTAGATCTCCAAGTTGTCTATCAATTTCTTCAAGATAATTTTCCTTGCTCATGACAACAACCCCCCACCCCACCCCATTGTTAGCCGGCTTGATTATAACCTCTTTGTTATTTTGCAGAGATATTAAAGCTGTTTTCTCCTTTTAGGTGAGATTACTCTTCTTTGATTTTGGAATTTTTCTAAGTTCCTTAGTAACAATAGAGATAAAGCATTCTATGCTACCTCCCTTGATATGTTGGGGGTAAAAATTTGATTATTTTTTTTCTTAAATCTTGTTCTATCCGACAAAGGGGTCTCATTTGTGGAATCTTTCCCCTGAAATAATTTTTTTAGGCTTAATTTCCTTATACAGATGTGTCCACATACATCTTTTCTATATCCCGCCATGTATGGCACAGTTTTGCATGCCATAGACTCAGAGATTTAGCCATGCCTTGTGATTTTTCTTAATTTACTTCTTTAATATGTTACTTTATACATGTTCTATCATGGAAAATAATAATTTTAAAATCTAACCACTTGTTACTCGTTAAAAATAGCTTAGCCGTGTTTTGCATGTTGTGCCATATTTAGCAAAACAGCAAAGATGTAAGTGGACACATCTGTATATCTCTGCAGATCCACAAAAATCTCTATGGGATTAGGATCACTTGAGGGTGCAAATTTTAGACCGTTTAAAAGCACAGACTGTTCAGAGACAGATAAATCATAATTGCTGAGATTAAAGATTTTACTCATGGGTTCAACTGGAGTGATGTTCTCCTGCCCATGATTCCCCTTCTTGCTAGAAGGAATGGGATTACTATTTTTGGGTACTGTTTTTTTCTTTTTAGGGGCCCCTCCCCTTTTCCCACGTCTGCTTGGTCTACCTTCTATTCCTTTTTCTGTGACCAATGTCCTCTAAAAAATTATGATTTCCACATGGTGTCTGCCAATTACTCTCACTATTTTTGGGGTTAATTATATCAGAATCAATCCTATACCTGCGCAAGCTGATAAGCGTCCTGTACCAAAATGAGATGTCCCCTCTAGAGTCACACAGAGATACACGTGTTAAGACGACCTGGGATATCGGGTTCGGGGGAGCCACCTCTCTAGGCAAACCTTTGTACCAGTGGTGAATTTGGAAATAATGCAATAATTCTCCACTGGGGAGATTATATCGAGACTGGAGTTGAGAAAATGATAGCATAACATTACCATCCATAAGGTCCCCAAAGACAGTCAAACCACAAACAAACCAGGTAGAGAGATTTAAATTAGGGATTAATTTAGCTATGGCTCGTAGTGAGATAGAAGAATATGGAAATTGATGTCCAGGCAGGCGAGTCGCCAATTTATCCCAGATTTGTAAAGATGTTCTAGTGGCGGGGAGGAGGGACAATAAGCGGGGTCTAGAGTTTGGGTGTATCTTAAAAAGGTCTCCTAAGGGAAGGTCCAAACTCCCAGTACGTTCAAGAGATACCCATCCCACTACAGGCGCCCCACTCAACCAGTATTTAAACTGGGCCAGCACACATGCCTCCTGGTAAAGGACCAGGTCGGGCATATCTAGCCCTCCCTTTCTACGAGGGAGAATCATTTTGGACCGAGCCAATCGGGGTGGCCGTGCCTTCCAGACATAGCGTAGCATTATAGCACGACATCTATCAAGGTACGTTTTAGGGAAAAGAAAAGGTATGGTTCGGTATAAGTACATGAGTTTAGGTAAGAGAGTCATTTTGAAGGCTGCTAGGCGGCCAATCCACGAAATATCATAAGATAGCCAGGACTTAGTCAAGTCTAAAAAACTATTAATGAGTGTAGGTAAGTTAACATTAAAAACAGAGGCCGTAGAAGGTGGAATTTGGATCCCCAAATACTGAATTGAAGCCGAACGCCAGTTATATGGTTAGTGTGATTGAAGGGTGGACACTATGGGAGCTGGGATATTAATGGGGAGAGCATCTGTCTTTGTCGTATTAATTTTATAAAAGTAAGCTTAACTACACTGTCCCAGGATAGCATGCAAACAAGGAAGGGAGGATAGCGGGTCCGTGTCAAACAGAAGGACGTCGTCCGCAAAGAGGCACAACTTGTGAGTAGTAGTGCCAATAGTCACTCCCGGGAAGCCCCCAGACATCCTAATCTTCTCAGCAAGGGGTTCTATGCCCAACGTAAATATTAAGGGTGATAGAGGGTAACCCTGTCGGGTTCCATTCGTAATAGGAAATGTATCGGAGAGGAAACCATTACTAAATACCCGTGCAGAGGGGGAGCTATATAGAGATAAAACCAAAGAAAGAATATGGCCGCTAAAACCAAACTTGTCTAGAACCGAGGACATACAGTATATTGCCAGTTCAGTCTATCAAACGCCTTCTCTGCATCTAAAGAGAGCAGGAGAAGGCCAGTGTTAGAGGGAACGATATCAATCAAGTCAAAAACCCTACGGGTATTGTCAGATGCCTGTCTACCAGGCACAAACCCAACTTGGTCGTAGGCAATGAGAGATGGCAGAAAGACATTTAAACGAAAAGCGACAAGTTTGGCAAAAAATTTAATATCGCCGTTCAATAGTGCAATGGGCCTATAATTTTGACAATGCGCTGGGGTTTTACCTGGCTTGGGTATAGTGATAATTTGAGCCTCCAGCATTTCTGTACGGAAAGCACCAAGAGAGGAGATTGAATTATACAAGGAGGTCAGGGTGGGCGATAGTTGATCACAGAGAGAAACGTAAAATTCATTAATGAAGCCATCTGGACCGGGGGCATTATTATGCGGGAGTGATTTCATTACTTGAATTACCTCGGAGGGGGTCCACGGGGCATTTAATGTCTCGAGCTGTTCCGCAGAAAGGGAGGGGAGTTTGACGTCGGCTAGGAAGGATTGTATAGAATCAGGAGTGGGTTGAAAAGTAAGGGGATCAGAAGAAAGGTTGTACAGCTTGGTATAATATCTAGCGAATTGATTCGCTATGTCATATGGATTGGACACTTTACCACCCTGAGATGAAATCAGATGTCTAATCCTATTACGAGCCTGGAGAGCACGGAGCTTGCAAGCCAGCATTTTCCCCGGTCTATTGCCAGTCAGGTAAAATTTCTGTCTCAACCTAATTAAAGCAAACTGGGTCCGTCTCATGAGGAGTTTCTGAAGTTGGCCTATGTAGGGCCCTAGAGGGGTGGAGCTTATTCCTATCTCCAACCTCCTTAAGTTTAGATTCCAAGTCTTGTTGTTGCTGGATAGCTTGTCGTTTGAGTCTAGCACCGGCTTGGATCGCAGTGCCTCGCACAACTGCCTTAAGGGGGGAATTAGTTTCCATATAGAGGGCGATGCAATCATCAATCGCTTTTTTAGTTATAGGGTCCGACAGCAGGTGGGCAGATAGGCGCAATGGCCGAGGGGGGGGGGGGTAAATTGGTGGCAAATATTCCAAGACCATAGGAGAGGAGCATGATCGGATCAGGAAATAGGCAGAACATCCACCTGTGCTGAGCGCTGCAAAGAATAAGATCTATGCGAGAGTAGGAATTGTGCACTGGAGAGAAATACATATAATCTCTAGAGATGAGCGGGTTCGGTTCCTCTGAATCCGAACCCGCCCGAACTTCAGTTTTTTTACACGGGTCCGAGCAGGCTCGGATCTTCCCGCCTTGCTCGGCTAACCCGAGCGCGCCCGAACATCATCATCACGCTGTCGGATTCTCGCGAGGCTCGGATTCTATCGCGAGACTCGGATTCTATATAAGGAGCCGCGCGTCGCCGCCATTTTCACACGTGCATTGAGAGTCATAGGGAGAGGACGTGGCTGGTGTCCTCTCCGTTTAGAGAAGAGAGAGACACAGTATTTTCGGGGAGCATTATTAGGAGGAGTACTACTATACTGTATACTACTATACTACTTGCTGAAGTGATATTTATAGATTAGATAGTGTGACTGTAAGTGTACTATCTGACTTGTGGGGGAGACACTGACAGTGGGGAGCAGTTAGAGTCTGAGAGCAGGACTCAGGAGTACATATAACGTACAGTGCACACTTTTGCTGCCAGAGTCAGTGCCACACTGCCATTGTTGTGACCACACTGACCACCAGTATAATAATATATTTTGTGATTGTCTGCTTAGGCCTCGGAGTACTAGTTGCAAGTTGCAACGTGACCTGAAGTGACCACCAGTTTAATAATCAATCACCACCAGTTTAATATATATATATATATATATATATATATATATATAATTGTATATAATATATATATATATATATATATATATAATATTGTATACCACCTACCCGTGGTTTTTTTTTCTTCATTCTTCTTTATACATACTACTATAGTAGCTTACTGTAGCAGTCTGCGGTGCTGTGCTGACCTGACAGTGTCCAGCAGGTCCGTCATCAGTCATTACATAATAAATATATATAGTACCTGTCCGGCTGCAGTACTAGTGATATTATATTGATTTCATCTCATTATCAATAATTTATCATCCAGTCTAGACTCTATATTAGCAGCAGACACAGTACGTTAGTCGACGGCTGTAGCTACCTCTGTGTCGGCACTCGGCAGTCCATCCATAATTGTATACCACCTACCCGTGGTTTTTTTTTTTCTTTCTTCTTTGTACATACTACTATAGTATAGTAGCTTACTGTAGCAGTCTGCGGTGCTGCTGAGCTGACAGTGTCCAGCAGGTCCGTCATCAGTCATCATTACCTAATAAATATATTATCTACCTGTCCGGCTGCAGTACTAGTGATATTATATAAACATACATATATATATTGATTTCATCTCATTATCAATCATCCAGTCTATATTAGCAGCAGACACAGTACGTTAGTCCACGGCTGTAGCTACCTCTGTGTCGGCACTCGGCAGTCCATCCATAATTGTATACCACCTACCCGTGGTTTTTTTTTTTCTTTCTTCTTTGTACATACTACTATAGTATAGTAGCTTACTGTAGCAGTCTGCGGTGCTGCTGAGCTGACAGTGTCCAGCAGGTCCGTCATCAGTCATCATTACCTAATAAATATATTATCTACCTGTCCGGCTGCAGTACTAGTGATATTATATATACATACATATATATATTGATTTCATCTCATTATCAATCATCCAGTCTATATTAGCAGCAGACACAGTACGTTAGTCCACGGCTGTAGCTACCTCTGTGTCGGCACTCGGCAGTCCATCCATAATTGTATACCACCTACCCGTGGTTTTTTTTTTCTTTCTTCTTTGTACATACTACTATAGAGTATAGTAGCTTACTGTAGCAGTCTGCGGTGCTGCTGAGCTGACAGTGTCCAGCAGGTCCGTCATCAGTCATCATTACCTAATAAATATATTATCTACCTGTCCGGCTGCAGTACTAGTGATATTATATATACATACATATATATATTGATTTCATCTCATTATCAATCATCCAGTCTATATTAGCAGCAGACACAGTACGGTAGTCCACGGCTGTAGCTACCTCTGTGTCGGCACTCGGCAGTCCATCCATAAGTATACTAGTATCCATCCATCTCCATTGTTTACCTGAGGTGCCTTTTAGTTGTGCCTATTAAAATATGGAGAACAAAAATGTTGAGGTTCCAAAATTAGGGAAAGATCAAGATCCACTTCCACCTCGTGCTGAAGCTGCTGCCACTAGTCATGGCCGAGACGATGAAATGCCAGCAACGTCGTCTGCCAAGGCCGATGCCCAATGTCACAGTACAGAGCATGTCAAATCCAAAACACCAAATATCAGTAAAAAAAGGACTCCAAAACCTAAAATAAAATTGTCGGAGGAGAAGCGTAAACTTGCCAATATGCCATTTACCACACGGAGTGGCAAGGAACGGCTGAGGCCCTGGCCTATGTTCATGGCTAGTGGTTCAGCTTCACATGAGGATGGAAGCACTCAGCCTCTCGCTAGAAAACTGAAAAGACTCAAGCTGGCAAAAGCACCGCAAAGAACTGTGCGTTCTTCGAAATCCCAAATCCACAAGGAGAGTCCAATTGTGTCGGTTGCGATGCCTGACCTTCCCAACACTGGACGTGAAGAGCATGCGCCTTCCACCATTTGCACGCCCCCTGCAAGTGCTGGAAGGAGCACCCGCAGTCCAGTTCCTGATAGTCAGATTGAAGATGTCAGTGTTGAAGTACACCAGGATGAGGAGGATATGGGTGTTGCTGGCGCTGGGGAGGAAATTGACCAGGAGGGTTCTGATGGTGAGGTGGTTTGTTTAAGTCAGGCACCCGGGGAGACACCTGTTGTCCGTGGGAGGAATATGGCCGTTGACATGCCTGGTGAAAATACCAAAAAAATCAGCTCTTCAGTGTGGAGGTATTTCAACAGAAAAGCGGACAACAGGTGTCAAGCCGTGTGTTGCCTTTGTCAAGCTGTAATAAGTAGGGGTAAGGACGTTAACCACCTCGGAACATCCTCCCTTATACGTCACATGCAGCGCATTCATAATAAGTCAGTGACAAGCTCAAAAACTTTGGGTGACAGCGGAAGCAGTCCACTGACCAGTAAATCCCTTCCTCTTGTAACCAAGCTCACGCAAACCACCCCACCAACTCCCTCAGTGTCAATTTCCTCCTTCCCCAGGAATGCCAATAGTCCTGCAGGCCATGTCACTGGCAATTCTGACGATTCCTCTCCTGCCTGGGATTCCTCCGATGCATCCTTGCGTGTAACGCCTACTGCTGCTGGCGCTGCTGTTGTTGCTGCTGGGAGTCGATGGTCATCCCAGAGGGGAAGTCGGAAGACCACTTGTACTACTTCCAGTAAGCAATTGACTGTCCAACTGTCCTTTGCGAGGAAGATGAAATATCACAGCAGTCATCCTGCTGCAAAGCGGATAACTGAGGCCTTGACAACTATGTTGGTGTTAGACGTGCGTCCGGTATCCGCCGTTAGTTCACAGGGAACTACACAATTTCTTGAGGTAGTGTGCCCCCGTTACCAAATACCATCTAGGTTCCACTTCTCTAGGCAGGCGATACCGAAAATGTACACAGACCTCAGAAAAAGACTCACCAGTGTCCTAAAAAATGCAGCTGTACCCAATGTCCACTTAACCACGGACATGTGGACAAGTGGAGCAGGGCAGGGTCAGGACTATATGACTGTGACAGCCCACTGGGTAGATGTATGGACTCCCGCCGCAAGAACAGCAGCGGCGGCACCAGTAGCAGCATCTCGCAAACGCCAACTCTTTCCTAGGCAGGCTACGCTTTGTATCACCGCTTTCCAGAATACGCACACAGCTGAAAACCTCTTACGGCAACTGAGGAAGATCATCGCGGAATGGCTTACCCCAATTGGACTCTCCTGTGGATTTGTGGCATCGGACAACGCCAGCAATATTGTGTGTGCATTAAATATGGGCAAATTCCAGAACGTCCCATGTTTTGCACATACCTTGAATTTGGTGGTGCAGAATTTTTAAAAAAACGACAGGGGCGTGCAAGAGATGCTGTCGGTGGCCAGAAGAATTGCGGGACACTTTCGGCGTACAGGCACCACGTACAGAAGACTGGAGCACCACCAAAAACTACTGAACCTGCCCTGCCATCATCTGAAGCAAGAAGTGGTAACGAAGTGGAATTCAACCCTCTATATGCTTCAGAGGTTGGAGGAGCAGCAAAAGGCCATTCAAGCCTATACAATTGAGCACGATATAGGAGGTGGAATGCACCTGTCTCAAGCGCAGTGGAGAATGATTTCAACGTTGTGCAAGGTTCTGATGCCCTTTGAACTTGCCACACGTGAAGTCAGTTCAGACACTGCCAGCCTGAGTCAGGTCATTCCCCTCATCAGGCTTTTGCAGAAGAAGCTGGAGACATTGAAGGAGGAGCTAACACGGAGCGATTCCGCTAGGCATGTGGGACTTGTGGATGGAGCCCTTAATTCGCTTAACAAGGATTCACGGGTGGTCAATCTGTTGAAATCAGAGCACTACATTTTGGCCACCGTGCTCGATCCTAGATTTAAAGCCTACCTTGGATCTCTCTTTCCGGCAGACACAAGTCTGCTGGGGTTGAAAGACCTGCTGGTGAGAAAATTGTCAAGTCAAGCGGAACGCGACCTGTCAACATCTCCTCCTTCACATTCTCCCACAACTGGGGGTGCGAGGAAAAGGCTCAGAATTCCGAGCCCACCCGCTGGCGGTGATGCAGGGCAGTCTGGAGCGACTGCTGATGCTGACATCTGGTCCGGACTGAAGGACCTGACAACGATTACGGACATGTCGTCTACTGTCACTGCATATGATTCTCTCACCATTGAAAGAATGGTGGAGGATTATATGAGTGACCGCATCCAAGTAGGCACGTCAGACAGTCCGTACTTATACTGGCAGGAAAAAGAGGCAATTTGGAGGCCCTTGCACAAACTGGCTTTATTCTACCTAAGTTGCCCTCCCGCAAGTGTGTACTCCGAAAGAGTGTTTAGTGCCGCCGCTCACCTTGTCAGCAATCGGCGTACGAGGTTACATCCAGAAAATGTGGAGAAGATGATGTTCATTAAAATGAATTATAATCAATTCCTCCGTGGAGACATTGACCAGCAGCAATTGCCTCCACAAAGTACACAGGGAGCTGAGATGGTGGATTCCAGTGGGGACGAATTGATAATCTGTGAGGAGGGGGATGTACACGGTGATATATCGGAGGATGATGATGAGGTGGACATCTTGCCTCTGTAGAGCCAGTTTGTGCAAGGAGAGATTAATTGCTTCTTTTTTGGTGGGGGTCCAAACCAACCCGTCATTTCAGTCACAGTCGTGTGGCAGACCCTGTCACTGAAATGATGGGTTGGTTAAAGTGTGCATGTCCTGTTTATTCAACATAAGGGTGGGTGGGAGGGCCCAAGGACAATTCCATCTTGCACCTCTTTTTTCTTTAATTTTTCTTTGCGTCATGTGCTGTTTGGGGAGGGTTTTTTGGAAGGGACAGCCTGCGTGACACTGCAGTGCCACTCCTAGATGGGCCCGGTGTTTGTGTCGGCCACTAGGGTCGCTTATCTTACTCACACAGCTACCTCATTGCGCCTCTTTTTTTCTTTGCGTCATGTGCTGTTTGGGGAGGGTTTTTTGGAAGGGACATCCTGCGTGACACTGCAGTGACACTCCTAGATGGGCCCGGTGTTTGTGTCGGCCACTAGGGTCGCTGATCTTACTCACACAGCTACCTCATTGCGCCTCTTTTTTTCTTTGCGTCATGTGCTGTTTGGGGAGGGTTTTTTGGAAGGGACATCCTGCGTGACACTGCAGTGACACTCCTAGATGGGCCCGGTGTTTGTGTCGGCCACTAGGGTCGCTTAGCTTAGTCATCCAGCGACCTAGGTGCAAATTTTAGGACTAAAAATAATATTGTGAGGTGTGAGGTATTCAGAATAGACTGAAAATGAGTGGAAATTATGGTTTTTGAGGTTAATAATAAAGGCGAGTGACGGGCCAGCCGGAACCGCAGACATCTGGGAAGAGGACCGAGAAGATCTATGTAATCTAGGATCAAGCACTAAATTATAGTCACCCAACATTAGCAGGGCACCCTGACGAACCCTCGCAATAGTCGAGCAAACTTTTCTAAGGAAGGGGACTTGGTTAGAATTGGGAGCATAGAGAGATACAATCGTAACCATCTTATCCTCCAATTTTCCAACTAGAATGAGGAAACGTCCATTCTTGTCAGCTATCTGGGACAGCAGTTTAAACAAAACAGAGCTCCGAAAAAGAACAGCCACTCCATTGCGCTTGAAGGGGCCATTTGCAAAAAAGCCAACTGGGTATCTCGGGTCTCTCAGAGCCGGGGGACCTGCTGACAAAAAATGCGTTTCCTGCAAGGCAACTATGTCAGCTCTGTGTTTATGAAAAGTGGTCAAGGCTAGCCTGCGTTTTTTGGGGGAGTTCAACCCTTTAACATTCAATGAATATATTCAAACCATTTAAAATATAGAAAAAGCAAAAACAGCTGACATCCCAATTTTTTTTTTTTTTTTTTGGGGGGGGGGGGGGACAAACTAAGGAAAAAATAGGAAAGGACAGGCTGGAAAAACCAAAAGTGCCCATTATATTGGGACCGCATTGCTACTGCAGGGGAAAGGTATGCAGCAGAAAAAGTATGGGGAGGTGGCGGTAGTATCACCACCCGGGGTACAAAAAGCACATGTATACCTGGAGCAATAACGTATAGCCAAACTACAAGTACCAATAAGGGTACCAACAAGCACATCAACAAATAATGTAAGTGACTAGTGAGATACCCTCATGTGTACAGTAAGAAGAAAAAGAAAGATAAAAGAGTGTCAAAGTCAGAAAAATATCTCTACACACACTGCCATATTTGCACCTCATACTGGTCCGCGCTGTGCATGCGTACGCTCTCCCGTATGTGCACATACTCACAGTCGCGGGCACCCGCAGGCGCACGGTATGCGTATTTACGGTAGAGTTTATGTAATCGTAGCGTGCGACTCATTCGTTACATATTTTCACTAATAATGTATTTTGTAGATCATGGTCCCTTTGATAGATACTGAAAGTTTAGTTAACATAGCATGTTCCTGAACAGAGAGATCCCTCTTTGTATTGTACGAAGGGTCTAACAGGGGTCATACAGTAGTGTTTGGTACCCATCGGAAGAGTATTTAAATAGCAATATTCCGGTGTTGGTTTGGAGCGGATTAATCGCTCGTGCGAATAGTTATGGACATAAGAAGTTTATGTCCATTTACTATTATTTGTTCTTACTTAGTCATGCGGCGGGAAACCCAGTATCCCACCCACCTGAACAGTTGGAAACAGTCACAGCCCACCTGTATGAATCAACCTATGACCTTTTGTTATAATGCGAAGCCGAATTCCTGTGTCCAATGAACAATGAGATTGTAGGGACCATTGAATTGTATTGTGTGTGGAGCATAAATAAGACAAGCCTGTGGCATCCAGCACTCACTTCTCTTCAAACGGTTCTCATTGCTGATAATCGGGAGCTGGATGTCCAGAGGCGCTTGCGATCGTTTCCCCTTGTGCGTAAGTTTTCTCCGCAATCATATTGTCTTGATGTTATTGTAAGCCATCTCTCTCTCCCCTCTTTTTCCCTTATTTTCCCTTGATTGTATTGTATTGTATTGTATGGTATTTCCTGTGTAATTATCTGGTTAGTTAGTCTATGTTATATTGTAGTGTATGCTTTGTACTGTGATTCTTTTGCAAGTATAATAGTCATAATACATATAATAGGTTTTGGACCCTAAGCCCAGGTATCTGTGTATTTCTTATAGTGTTAAGTATTCCCTGAGCGTCGGTGACGCTCAAGCAGCTTTGTAGTTAATCAGGTTACACCAGGTTGCACTTACACTCTATCACCACACTAAGGTTTACTGTGTATTTCATTGTTAAAGGTATAGATATAAAGGTTTAACGTTGGGAGCGTCTGCACCGCTGGTGATCTCCTCGTGGTCCCAAGCGTCCGCTATGCTATAGCGAATTATTACGTTAGTCGGCAGCCAATAGCGTGCCTGCCTGTGATCTCTGGGCCGTAAGCGAACGTGACGCTTGAGCGTCTCGACTACGGTTGAGCGATCGTTACGCAACTTGCGTACCCTTACGGTACTTCTTACGTAGATAGCGTACAGTGTTCTTAGACCTCTTAAAGTGTTTTATATACGATAAATATTTAGCTTTATCAATTGGGGGCCGTCCAGTCCTTCACATATCTGCACTAGGTAATATCAGCAGACATTATCCATCAGCAAAGGGCGGGAGGTTGTATCCCTCGTAGTGCTGACGGGATAAGCGTCTGCTTCGCTTAGGTAAAGGGTGCTGAAGGAATCCGGGAACCGGAGGTAAGAGCAAAACGCTAGTGTCTTTTAAAACTGTTTATTTTTCTATCTTGCGTACACACGCACACATATATATCTGCATTCCTTTTTCATTTGTGTATTTTCGTATATCGGCCCTCATTCCGAGTTGATCGGTCGCAAGGCGAATTTAGCAGAGTTACACACGCTAAGCCGCCGCCTACTGGGAGTGAATCTTAGCTTCTTAAAATTGCGACCGATGTATTCGCAATAATGCGATTACTAACTACTTAGCAGTTTCAGAGTAGCTCCAGACTTACTCTGCCTGTGCGATCATTTCAGTGCTTGTCGTTCCTGGTTGTCGTCACAAACACACCCAGCGTTCGCCCAGGCACTCCCACCGTTTCTCCGGCCACTCCTGCGTTTTTTCCGGAAACGGTAGCGTTTTCAGCCACACGCCCCTGAAACGCCGTGTTTCCGCCCAGTAACACCCATTTCCTGTCAATCACATTACGATCGCCGGAGCGAAGAAAAAGCCGTGAGTAAAAATACTTTCATCATAGTAAAGTTACTTGGCGCAGTCGCAGTGCGAACATTGCGCATGCGTACTAAGCGGATTTTCACTGCGATGCGATGAAAAATACCGAGCGAACAACTCGGAATGAGGGCCATCACTCTCCTGTCTGCCAGTTTTTTAGTTGATAAACGTGCTAAAAGAGATTTGCCGTTATTTCATAGTTTAAGAATAGAGGTAATATAGTTAAAGTGTAGACAAACACACAGTTTTTGCCTGGGAGATAAGGCGAAGTCAGTGTGGTGTGTGGTAGATGATCAAGGATCATCTACATTGATAAAAGTATAAATTGTGTTACGGTGGATCTTTGCTTTGCGTACACGTGTCTCTAACAAAGACTTGCGTACACAATCCAAAGGCCGACGCACGCAGCGTATATTACGCAACGGAGCGTCTGTGTACGCCCACGTAACTCAAACCACAAGTTGATTTTAACAGGCGATAAATAGCGCAATGCGGTAAATAGCGCAAGGCGATAAATAGCACAAATTGATTTCAGTTTTCCAAAACTTAGTTTAAATACCTTACTTTACTGTAATACCTCTGGGGAGAGCTATCAGACTACGGGAAATGATTTTTCTGATCAGAAAACTATAAGAATGATAGTGGGTTGAAAACGGTATGAGTGTATTGAATCCCGCTTTGTGGACTTTGTGGTCTATGTGATAAAACGGTATTAAATCCCGCTTTGTGGACCTTGTGATCTGTGTGATCTATGAGCACGGCCTGAAGTGAAAACGTGCAACAGAGTGTGATAAAGTTTTCGTTGTGTTACGCTCTGGCTGTTTTGGAGCACAGTAGGGAGACTCCAATGATCCTACCATTTATGGGCAACAAGTGTCTATAAGTGGTACGATTGGACCGCACGGTTGTATGTGTGACCAATAACGCAACGTGATATGAGGTCTTGCCCTCATACGTGTTGTAGGGAGCACATGCAAGCGTGATTTGTGTAAAGAAAAAGGAAAGGAATTTTCTCAGGAAAATCTCTAAAGATAGGGCCTGCAACGGCTACACTTGTCTGCTAGAAGGCGGATCGGAGATACCCGGAGCAGAAGAAGTTCAGTGGAAGAGCTTTAAGGATTTCCAACGAATTTCTGTGTTTGGTGCATTTTAGGAAGTTTTTCTGTGTTAAAAAGGTCCACAATGGAAGCCAAGTGCACGACACAGAGACAGTCGGCAGTCAGGATTCAGACTCCAGAAGCTTGCAGACCCCGAGGGTCTGCTCGGTTAGTAATGTGGGGGAAATATGGTCCCCACACTGAGACCTTTTGTGATGAATGGACAAGAATGACTGCGGGGGATAAGGCACCATTTCCCGGGATAGGTAGTTTTGACTCAGAGGTGTTGCATAATTTAAGGAGAAGGATATGTCTCATTAAATCAGCAAAGAGACGAATCAAGCATTATGATTGTTTACAGTTATGGCAACAGGAGGGTGAAATGCAAAGAAATGTAACTCACATACCTAACTTTCATCTTGAGAGGAGAGACATGGCAAGGGAGAGAATTATGGTTGCGGAGAAAGGCACAATGGGGTGTGATAAAAATGCACTTAGTAACTGTGTTAAGAATGAAAGTGTAAAATGTAATAAGGTTTATAAAAATGAAAGTGTTAAATGTACAACTATTAACCCATGCAAGTCGCACCCCATGTTAAACTTTCCTCAGGAACACCAACAAGAAAGCGAGCCCAGAACGATGTCGGCACCTTTTCCAGCAGCCATCACACAAGACATCCAGGTGGACA
Organism: Pseudophryne corroboree; assembly: GCF_028390025.1. NCBI lineage: Eukaryota > Metazoa > Chordata > Amphibia > Anura > Myobatrachidae > Pseudophryne > Pseudophryne corroboree. The sequence continues at coordinate 722,255,536 of NC_086446.1, forward strand.
CGACCAAATCGGTAAAGACTGTAATCAAACCCCCTAACGGAGGGTCAGGTGAGGTCGTGTCCACAGGTACGTATGGTATTATACATTACGCACAAACAAATGTACCTCATATTGTAGAATCAATTCAGAATGACGTTACTGGACTTAATCCTGTCAGGGTAATTGCAGTACCAAATGGGAAAACTGACTCTTCAGGAGTCACCCCCGTCAGGAACATCGCCATGTACTGCCCTTTTTCCCGAACAGAATTAAGAACAATTCTGTCTGAATTTCCTGATCCCAGGAAAGACTTAGTTGCTTGTCAAAGATACATTAGAGTGCTAGGACACACTGCAGAGCCAAATAACAAAGATTGGAGGACAGTTTTGAGGGCATGTTTACCCCCCGATGTTGATTCATTGAAATTTATCGCTGATTGTAAGCTAGATGAGGAAGTGCCACTAACAAACGAGTATAACCAAGATAATGTAAAAAGAATCAATCTACAGTTGAAAGAATATTTTCCTACAGTAGTAAAGTGGAATAAAATCTTTACAATAAAACAAAAAGAAGGTGAATCCGCATCAGAGTATTTTCACCGGGCTCTGCAGGATATGGCTAGGTACACTGGTATAGATGACATTGAAACTAATGTACACCACAGAGAGGTAGCTGTGTCCGTATTAATGAACAACTTAAAAGACACACTAAAAATTAGGGTACAAACTTCCATACCACATTGGAGAGGTATCTCGGTGGCGGCATTAAGAGAGTCCGCTATCGAGCATGACCGAAATATCCAAAGAACCAGGGAAGCGCAGGGAGAGCGGTTGATGGCACTGAACATCCAAGCACTAGAGGATGCATCAAGTCGACCGGAATCCCAGGCCCCTAGCACATGGAGAAAGCCAAGGATTTGTTATCATTGTAGAAGAGAAGGGCATTATGCCAGCAACTGTAATAACCCACATAAAGTCAGACCCCCTAGACCAAGAATTGAGCAAAATTATAACACACACCATTATAATCAGAGATCAGACAGGAAAAATTTTGGCCCACACCCATGAGATATAGTCAGGAAAGGTGATTATTAGGACTGATGGTAAGCCTGAGGTAACGGTTAATAAATTGGGAGGTCATTCACTAAAGACACAGGAATGACCGGGTGAAAAGTTGTAAATGTATCTGTGAAATGTTTCTTTTTCTATCCCCATCTCTGACGATTATTGGTAAGAATTCAAACATTGCATATCCGCTTGGTCCTTGCAGAAGTCTACCAAACCCCAGCATGACCTATCCACCACAATGTATTCTGGCCAGATACAGACAGTGGAATATGGAGGTGCTGGTGGGGAGGGACTGCTCAAGGAAACCATTAGACACGTAGATATGACAGCCTGATAAATCTGACAATGTTTTCTTAATGCTGACCATGTTTTAAAATGTTTGAAAAAAATGTTTAATTTCTCTTTTCCTATTGGTGTTTATTGTTGAGTTATGTAATATGTATATATGCACATGAATTGTTCTCTATCTCTTTGGTTTTTTTTTGTTTTCTCTCTCTTCTCACTCATGTTTTCATGGTTTAAAGATGGTATGTCACCCCTCAGTTGGACCAATGGTAATGCCAGATTTTTGCTCCTTACAGAAAGATCGCTGGTTAGGAAGGAATATTGCATCACCAGAATGTTCATTTGGAAGACTGAAGAGACAGCACCTTTTGAGAGGACAGCAGAACAAGAAGAACAACAAGACGAGAGAACTTATTATCGTAACAAGTTCTCTCCCCCACAAACTGTTTTCTTATACCCCCATTACAAATTTCTTCTTTTCTCCTCCTGTAAGATGGACTTGCCCCAAGAGACTGTGATATGGATTTTCATGTTGACCCTGATGTTGACCAGAGCAGTCTGTTTCGGTGAGAGTACCAGTGAGGTCGAGAAAGGATCCAGAAAGGTTCTGATGACTGAGACGGAGGTGTAAATTTCCAATAGCAACCCAATCACCAAGCAAAGGCGAGTACCGGAAACGATCCAGCAGCCATGTTATCTGTAAACATTTTTCTTTTAAGGATTGTTGGCTGAAGAAAACTGTATCTGTAGGCTCTGTAACAATGTCATTGAGGATGGGTGCATTAAGAAATGCCAATCCAGTTTTAATATCCATATGGACCGGCATCCATTGAGTAACTATCACTCCTTAGTGGGTAGTGTGTTAAACAAAACAGATTGTTGGGTATGCTCTCAAGTACCTCAAGGTCATAGCAAATCAGGGCTAGTACCATTTCCTTTAACGTTAGGGGAGGTACTTGAGTTAAGTGGTGGGAGACCGGTGGACAGGAGGTTTAACATCTCCAGCCCTCCTAGTTTGAAGCTCCACCAATACCACGTGGATAGGTCCCTATTATGTTTCAACATCTCCAATCCCCGAAAGCCGGGAAATTGGGAAGTGTCATGGAGTAACCACACCATGACCTTTTCGCATAGAGCAGATAGAATGCCTACAGATACAGAGCTTGTACGCCACATAGCCAGTAGAGGAAAATCTTTCCGGTATAGGTACACCTTAGGAAATAGAATTACAAGAGTTGGAGAAGTATCACCAGGATACTGTGCACATATCGTACAACCTGATACGTGTACTAAGCAGATGGAAGAATTAGGGTCAGGAGATTTCACATGGAAGGTGTGTAATATGGTTATGTCCTACTCCGTCCCATATGTTCTCCCCGATGATGCATATTTCATATGCGGGAGAAAGGCGTTCAAGTGGCTTGCCCCAAACTCTAAAGGATTGTGTTATATTGGAAAAGTATTGCCTGAAGTAATGACTGTGTCACATGACAAAATGAAAGACATACACCGTGGTGCCCAAGCTCCTTATACTCACACCCATTACGAGCACGTTGTTAAAAGGCACCTGATAGAGAAGACAGAGCATCCGGCCTCTGATCTGATCCATGAATCCACCGGGATTCAGGTTCTGGTGGCGTTAGATTTCACTCGCACCGCTCGAGGAGTGCTGAATTATAAATACATATCGGCGCTCGCAAATTTGTTAGATAATATCACTGAAATGTATGATGACACGTTTAGATATACTGGAAGGGAACTTCAAGCTTATAAAACAGAACTGGTGCAGCATAGAATGGTTCTTAATTACCTCACAGCAGTGACAGGCGGATATTGTGTTACATTGGCAACACAGTATGGCGTGAAGTGTTGCACGTATATCACGAATAGCACCGAGGATCCGGTCGAGGTCATAAACCAAAAGATGGACGATATTCTCCAATTGAAGTGGGAATTTCGCCGAAAACACAATCTCACTCTTGCTGCTGTAGGTAATGAGCTGACTGGTTGGGTGTCATGGTTGAACCCGCGAAATTGGTTCTCCGGTTTAGGAGACTGGGCTCAAGGAGTCATAATGGATGTTGGGAAGTTTCTCCTATGTATCTTAGGTGTTGTCATATCGATTGGATTGATATTTAGATGCGGTCAGGCTTTAATGAAGCGCAATCATCGTACTAGGGTAATGAGTTTAAGGAGTGAGGAAACTGTAATTAACCTGGACTTGATTTATGACCCAAATGTAGAAACAATGATGTGATGAAAATGCGATTTCTACGGTCCGTTTCTTTCACCTGTTTTTCCGTTTTCTCCAAGGTAACAAGACCCACTTGGACAAGGAAGTTGACGAGACGCTATACAGACAACGGATTGACCAAAGAAGAAGTTTTGACCACTGTAGATACGGACATTTGATGAACTTTGCCATAGATCCCCAGTTTCCCTAGAATTCTTAAACTTACGCTAGCCCAACATTTTTTTTGTAAATCTAGTGGCATTGACAAAGCTTTTTGCTCGCACCTAATGGGCAAAACAACGCAAAGAAGACGACTTTCAACTGATACCGAACAAAACTTTAACCGACAGATGTACATTAACCTGACATAGAATACCACTGCATTTTCCATAAGTGTTCTTTATCTTCATCTCTACAACCCTCAGGTAATGACACACATAGTCGATAGGGAATACAGGCACAGATATCAGCAATCACATATCTCCCCCATTCATGTATCATCAACTAAAATGTGCTCCCCCATTTTGTTACAACCAAAGCCAAAAAGAGCTCGGTAAAGTTTGACAGCCCATCCACAGACCCGTACCACGGGATAAGAAGGAATTCAAATGTATACTTCGCAATACCTCGAAGCTTGATTTACAACACGTACGGCACGATGATACATGACCCCCCAAACATGGACTCATACACACATGCTTCTGCTATCTCACTAGGTCATACCCTCTTCCCACCTACTCCTCTCTCCTCCCTTACCAAACCATGGAAATGAATTAACCCCTGACATATATTTTTCTCCTTTTGAAATGTTTTAGAAGGTGGCAGTTATTATTGACTGCCAAAGGGTGGACTGTCAAAGTCAGAAAAATATCTCTACACACACTGCCATATTTGCACCTCATACTGGTCCGCGCTGCGCATGCGTACGCTCTCCCGTACGTGCACATACTCACAGTCGCGGGCACCCGCAGGCGCACGGTATGCGTATTTACGGTAGAGTTTATGTAATCGTAGCGTGCGACTCATTCGTTACATATTTTCACTAATAATGTATTTTGTAGATCATGGTCCCTTTGATAGATACTGAAAGTTTAGTTAACATAGCATGTTCCTGAACAGAGAGATCCCTCTTTGTATTGTACGAAGGGTCTAACAGGGGTCATACAGTAGTGTTTGGTACCCATCGGAAGAGTATTTAAATAGCAATATTCCGGTGTTGGTTTGGAGCGGATTAATCGCTCGTGCGAATAGTTATGGACATAAGAAGTTTATGTCCATTTACTATTATTTGTTCTTACTTAGTCATGCGGCGGGAAACCCAGTATCCCACCCACCTGAACAGTTGGAAACAGTCACAGCCCACCTGTATGAATCAACCTATGACCTTTTGTTATAATGCGAAGCCGAATTCCTGTGTCCAATGAACAATGAGATTGTAGGGACCATTGAATTGTATTGTGTGTGGAGCATAAATAAGACAAGCCTGTGGCATCCAGCACTCACTTCTCTTCAAACGGTTCTCATTGCTGATAATCGGGAGCTGGATGTCCAGAGGCGCTTGCGATCGTTTCCCCTTGTGCGTAAGTTTTCTCCGCAATCATATTGTCTTGATGTTATTGTAAGCCATCTCTCTCTCCCCTCTTTTTCCCTTATTTTCCCTTGATTGTATTGTATTGTATTGTATGGTATTTCCTGTGTAATTATCTGGTTAGTTAGTCTATGTTATATTGTAGTGTATGCTTTGTACTGTGATTCTTTTGCAAGTATAATAGTCATAATACATATAATAGGTTTTGGACCCTAAGCCCAGGTATCTGTGTATTTCTTATAGTGTTAAGTATTCCCTGAGCGTCGGTGACGCTCAAGCAGCTTTGTAGTTAATCAGGTTACACCAGGTTGCACTTACACTCTATCACCACACTAAGGTTTACTGTGTATTTCATTGTTAAAGGTATAGATATAAAGGTTTAACGTTGGGAGCGTCTGCACCGCTGGTGATCTCCTCGTGGTCCCAAGCGTCCGCTACGCTATAGCGAATTATTACGTTAGTCGGCAGCCAATAGCGTGCCTGCCTGTGATCTCTGGGCCGTAAGCGAACGTGACGCTTGTGCGTCTCGACTACGGTTGAGCGATCGTTACGCAACTTGCGTACCCTTACGGTACTTCTTACGTAGATAGCGTACAGTGTTCTTAGACCTCTTAAAGTGTTTTATATACGATAAATATTTAGCTTTATCAAGAGATAGAATCAGAGGAAAATGCAGGTACACATAGTAATATAAACAGCAAATGAAGGAACCAAAAGCATACACATATATATCAGATAAACTCACGTATCTGGTATACATTATAAGGGGGACGGAGTCCCCAAACATGAAGATCAACCAGGAACTACATTAATTGGAACATTGAATACTCAGTCAGGTCGCAGACCACTCACGGGTAAGTGGCAGGCGAGGTTTCAATGTAGAGGGCACTTTGACCGAAACATCCCAGTCATTAAGCAGCTTAACCCCAGCATCCAGAGTGGCAACTACGTAGGAGGAATTCTCATGGGAAATCACCAATTTCACTGGGAAGCCCCATCTGTATCTAATGTCATTAGAACGTAGTGCCTCCGTGATAGGAGCCAGAGCTCTACGTTTAGAGATGGTCAGTGCCGAGAAGTCAGGAAATATTTGTATGCCTCCAAGCGTATCCGAATCAGACGCAGATCTGGCAGCTTGCATTATCCGTTCCTTGGTCGTGAAGAAGTGAACACGGAGGAGGGTATCCCGAGTGTAGGAGGCGGAAACCGACCGTGGTTTCGGAAGCCGGTGAATGCGATCGATGAGAAGGTCTCTGTCGTCCGCCCCAGGTAGCAGTTTGCGGAAGAGGGACATAGCATAGTCCAGAAGTTCCGAATTGACCACAGAGTCTGGGATACCTCGGATTTTAATATTATTTCTCCGCGACCTGTCCTCTATATCCACCATTTTGTCTTTATACGTCTCCATCTCAGCTTGTTGTCGGTCATGGGCCAAAATAAGGTCATCATGAGAGGACACCAGTTCCTCCATTTTACGTTCAAGATGGTCTGTGCGATCACCTAAAGCAGTTAGCTCCACTTTAACTTCACGGATAGCCAGAGAGAGAGCTTGAGTGAGCTCAGATTTAAAAGCCGCAAGGACTTGACAGTGAGAGGATCCGTAGAATTAGAGTCCACCCCAGGGACTGATAAGGAATGGCCAGAACTCTCCTTAGGACGGTCAGGTTGGCTCGATGGGATGGAGCTCCCGGCAGGAGACGAGGAAATACAGGCCCCTTTTTGATTAGAGAAAGCCACCGGGGGCGGGAGTGCATCCTTAATTTTTTAGGGGGCATTGTTAGAGGGCTGCAGTAGAAGGAGTAGACGAATGAAAATGGAAGGCCAATGCGTTACAGGCCCTGGAGGCAGAGTAGTATGCTGGTTCCAAACAGAAGCTACTATGTATGCATAATAACCCCGGGTGGAGGCGTAGAGAGGACAGAACACATCACATCCCTATTCAAACATTATTACATGCAGAGAGATCTTTGCAGGGTCAGGGAGAAACGACAAATATGAGAGAGGCACAACAAATCCCAGCAAGGGGGTACTCACAGATCCAGTACAGGGGATTCCAGCAGGAATCGGCAGCACTACCACATAATGGAATATACACCCCGAGGGAGATGTAGTAGAAAAAGCTGGAGGAGAGCCCCAGGCAGATATCACTGGTCCTGGTCTAGCTCAGGGTTCAGTTTCAGCCTAAGAAGGAGGGGACAGAGCGGCAGAGATGCACAGACTGAAGAATCCAAAATGGGCACTTGCTGTGAATGCCTCCTTCCCAGCTGGAGACAGAGGTGGATCCCAGGCACACAGGAGTAAAAACACAAGGGCCCACGGGTCCTCGGCCTCTGGGAGCCCCCAGAGACCCCCAGGAGCCTGCAGGGAGAGGTAGGAGCCGTCCTGCGGAGCCACGTCCTGTTTTCCCGGGACCTGGAAGTCCGGCCCGGGTAGGCTTGAAAATTTAGTCCCCGGCTTCAGGGCAGAAGGTAGGCCGCAATCTGCAGGAGCCTCCAGGAGTGTTCCCCGATTTCGCGGACCTCACCAACAGGCCAGCGCACAGCAGCAGGAGTGGGGGAGAGGGCACCAGGCTGAAAGGAGCAGAGATGGATGTGCAGGGAGGGAGAGAAGTGCCAGAAATCCTGCAGCTCTGCTGAGACATTTCCACTCACAGCAGCAGCTAGGCCACGCCCCCCTTTAATCCTGTTTTTTAAGTTTTTAATCTTGTTCCTTTATTTTCTCTCTTATATATCAAATTTTGGGATCTTCTGCATGACATTCAGAGATAAAAGGGACCCCACCCGGGTAATAGGGACGGACTGGCTGGGAACATAAAGTACCACAAAGCTTGGTCAGTTGTGGGTGTCCCTTTTATCACTCATATAAAAGTATAAACTCCTGGAACAGATGGGAATATATGATGTGAAGAATGCAGATGGGCAAAGAAACCAATTATCCCTGAAGCAAGATGGCGGATGTGACCTCCATAAAGATGATCTATCCATCTATACCAGGACATGGGAGTGTCTAACATGAGAATCCCCAAATTGAATGATGGAATGTGCTACAGGAAAGACTTTTCCATTTATTTTAAAATACTGAACGTAAATAAGAAAATCTGCCCCCCCCTTAAGGAAAAGAATAGCCGGTGACACGCATGACGTCACCCATGGGAGGCGGATGCGGAAGTGTGATTGACTGGCAGTAACGGAACACAGGAGCATGAGATGGACGATGCACGACTTCCGGTAAGTGAATGGAGAACATAGTACGTCATTTCCGGAAGTTGATGGAACGCACGGAGCGTCACTTCCGGTTGAATGTACCGGGAAGCGGAGGCTACGAATTAGTTGCATGTTTAATTACTTGAGCCTGATAGGAGGGGTATAAATAAGGAGTTACAGAGGAATCCTCTATCCAATCTTGAAAAAGGTCACTTTAGTTGACCGAAACGCGTTGCTTGGAAAGAGGATTTGCTGGATGGGGAGCAGTGACACGAGTGGAAGGACTTGTATGCTGATTAACACTTTCTGCAGTGGTGCCGGGCTAATCAGCCTTGGTCCCAATTTGCTTTACAAAAAGCTAGCCCACCGCAGGGCTTATATATGGTGAGAGATCTCCCTATAATTTATTGCACAAGTCACTTTATTCTGAACAATTCCACCTGCCACGTCCTGATTTGTATGATATTCATGTGTTTTTAATTTATGTAATTTTGTTTGTATTTGTGTAAATAAATGCACTTTATTCTTGTAATCCATTCCACTAGTACTTCCTTATCAGTGGATTCACCAACTCCCATTAATTTGAGGGGTTAATCTTAAGGTTCCAGCGCCAGTGGAATAATATCAGGAAATGTGTTATTTCTATCAAAGAAAAGAAGTTGGAGTATTTTTATTTTGACTTCCTGCAAGGTAGGGGAAGAGGAGGAAACACAATGTATAAGGATAATTTTCTTTGCAAGTGTCACAATGGTTACCAATAATGGGATATGAGGAGTAAGTCCCCGATTAGAAAGCCAGTTTTTGAAATTTGCGCATAAACAAGCCAGTGGATCAGGGAAAACATGCGTAGAAAATAAATAATTTAGATAGTTAATTACCTTATTCCAGAACCTCCTTATCTTACCACACTCCCAAAAACAATGAAAAAAAAGAAGCATGAGAATAATGACATTTTAAGCAAGCACTAGATGTGTTTGGGGACATATGGTGTCTTTGTGCAGGGGAGATGTAGGCCCTGTGTAAAGTTTTCCAGTGCACTTCCTGGAGATATGAAGATTTTAAATATTTAAGGGTCTGACTCTTATCACAATGTTTAGTGAGTTTCAGGGTGGAGTTAACGTCAGGAATATCGGAATGCCATGTCAACGACAATAATTGCCATGGTTTTGTATCAGAAGTAGGTAAAAGGATAGAATAAAGAAGTTTAGTACGATAAGGGACGCTATGAAGTAGGCGTAAAAGAGAATTAATAGGGTCAGTGGAATATGTACTCCTAGTACTGGGTTCTAAAGAGAGAGCAAAATTTCGAGTTTGTAAAAACATGAAAAAGTTAGAATTATGCAAGTGGTATTATTTCTGAAGGGTAGAAAAAGTCAGTATCTTTCCTCCAGGGTCAAAGACTTGTAACGTAAGAGATAAACCTTTGTCTCTACAAGTGAGAAATATCGGATTGTAAAGTGATGGGTAGAATGAGGGGTTACCCCAGAGTGTAATGTACAGAGATGTAGATGGGTTTCACGCTTGTTTTTTATTAATGGTTAACCAAGCTAATTAAGTGTCGTGAAACAAAATATGGTGTAGAATATGAGTGGGAATGTCACATTTCTTGGAGTGAAGAAGAGCACTAGGGGGATATGGACTAAAAAGAGTTGAATATAAAGACTATGTAGTGTAAGAGGATTTAGAAAGTAACCAGTCAGAAATATATCTGAAATGGATAGCTATTGTATATACAGTAGTTTTAAATTTGGAAGTGACATACCTCCGTTAGAACAATGAGTTCGTAGTTTATGAAGAGCAATTCTAGGATGTTTGTTTTGCCATAAAAATTTAGAGGTAAGCTGATCAAAACGTTTCAAATCAGAAATAGAGAGACCAATCGGTAACATTTGTAACAAGTAGAAAATTTTGGGAAAAATAATGCATTTCACAACTGCTATCCGACCTAGAAGTGACAGTGGCAGGTTTATCCATGAATCATAAAGCAAGGATATTTTTGAAAGGACTGGTGTATAATTGAGTTTATATAAAGAAGAAAGATCTGAAGGAATATGTAGGCCTAGATATTTAATATCTGTTTTAAGTGTAGATAAAGAAAAAGAATAAGAAGAAAGTGATGTGACTGTACCTGGATCAGAGATGGTTAGAATTTCTGATTTAGAGGTATTTATCTTAAATCCCTCATGGGCACCAAAATTAGATATTAGAGATAGTAACGAGGGGAGCGAGGTTGAAGGGTTGGACAAAAATAATAACATGTCATCCGCATAAAGGGCTAGTTTCAAAATGACATCACCCACCGAAATGCCATGAATGTTAGGGGAATTTCTGATATGGATTGCAAGGGGTTCGACAGCCAGGGCAAAAAGTAAAGGTGAAAGGGGACAACCCTGACGAGTGCCCCGAAAAACAGTGAAAGGAGTAGATGAATGGCCATTACAGTATAGTTGAGAGGTAGGTGAGGTTTACAATGTCCGTATAAGGGAAATGAAGGATGGAGGATAACCAAAGAGCTGCCTAGATTTAAAAAGGTGGGACCAAGTCAAAAGATCAAAGGCTTTTTCTGCATCTAAAGCCAGTATGATATTGTGACCGGGTGAGGGAAGCGCTGATAAATTTTGAATTACAGATAATATTTTGCTTACATTAGTCACGGAATGTCGGCCCCAAATAAATCCAGATTGGTCTGGATGAACTATGTGAGGGAGAGAAAATTTAAGATGATCGGCTAGGATTTTTGTAAAATTTTATAATCTGAATTTAATAGGGAGATAGGGCGATAGGAACTTGGAAGAGAGGAATCATGACCCGGCTTTAAGAGTACTTTAATTATAGCACTATTAAAATATAAGGGAATGGTCTTAGATTGTATTATGGAGTTGAACAATGCTAAGAGATGTATGTCAATTATGTCCAATAATAATTTATAAAATTCACTAGAAAATCCGTCGGGACCTGGGGCTTTATTGGATTTCAAATGTTGGATAGTGAAACGAACTTCTTCTAAGGTGATAGGTTCGGAGAGAGAAAGAAGAAATTCAGAAGGGATTTGAGGTAATTGGGGAAGAGACCAGGTTTGGGAAGATATACTAGAGGAAGTTTCAGGGTCAGAATAAAGAGATTGAATGACTTCATGATATTATTTGAGGGTCTGTGGTTAGGGAATCATCTGGGAGTTTTAAAGGATGGACAATCATAGGAGAAGAGCTGCCTTTCAAATATTAGTAAGGAGCTTACCTACTTTGTTTCCAAATTTATGAAAACGAAAATCAACTTTGAATTTATATGTATCATTCATTAAATTGAAGTTTTAACATTAAATACGTGGATTTTGTGGATGATGAGGGGCAGGTTTTGAAGACTTGATAGGCTTCAGAGAGAGAATGTTGTATTTCCAAGTAAGATTGAGCATATTTTTTTTAAGGGCAGAGGAGTACGAAATAATATTGCCTCTAAGTACTGATTTGGCCGTTTGCAAAAATAATGGAGGGTCGATTTCAGAGTGCAATTTATTTGAGAAATGGAAAGAATCCCAAGCCCCTTTTAAGGAATCGCAAAACTTTACAGAATTAGACAGATGGAACAGGAATCTCCATTGGGAGGTCAAGTGCGTTCCGTGTGTAACATAAAACAGAACCAAAGTAGTGCATGGTCAGAAATAAAGATGGGCTCAGTCTGTTACTGTTGGGAATAGATGTTGCAAAATAAACATATAATCTATTCTGGAGAATGTGTCGTGGGCAGAGGAGTGGCAAGAAAATTATCTTTCGATAGGGTGAAGTGCACACCATATGTCAATTAGTTGCAGGCTGTTAGAAAAATGAGGGACCCCAAGTCTGGGAATGTGTTGGAGAGTCTTAGAAGGATTGGAACGGTATAAGTAAGGAGAGGACACTAAGTTGAAATCACCACAAATAATAAGGTTATCATTACTGAGGGGAGTTAGTTTAACTAGAAGTGTCTGGAAAAAGGTTTTATTATATATATTTGTGGCATAAATATTACAAAAGATAAAAACATGTGCATTAACGGACAATTTAACAATAAGAAATCGGCCATTAAGGTCAGCATCAGAAGAGAGAACCTAAATATCAAGTTTACGTTTTGCTAATAGAACAACTCCTCTAGATTTGGAGTTAAACGGAGCAGCTGCTATGAGGGACCAATGTGACATCTGCAATTTCATGGATTCATCTTGTGTCAGGTGAGTTTCCTATAAAGAGGCGATGTTAATATTTGATTTGGTTAAGAATAGAAGGATTTTACGGTGTTTAGCCGGAGAGTTAATACCACCAACATTTAGTGTACCAATTTTAAGTTCAGTCATTTATAAACAAAGAAGGGGTGAAAAGTAATAATAGAGTGCTGCTAATATCAGTTTCATAGATCAGTAATAGGAGACTGGAAATGGGGATAGGAAGGGGAGGGACACGGAAGCTATTTAATTGAACATAAAGAAATATGAGAATGGTTTGACAAGCAAACAAACTTCCAGGCAATAAAGAAAACATGAAAAGAGCAATGTGACTATATATAAACTCTGATCTGGTACAGTACTCCAGGCAACCTCCCAACATTGGCATCTGAGTTACATGGGTCACAATAATATAAAAGTGCTATACTAACAGTTAGAGAGGGGGATATCAATTCAACACATGTCAATATATTCTTAAAACTGAAAAGAATAGCATGTGAAGAAATATATATCTATATATATATATATATTCAGAAATATTTGTTATAGAAACAGAATGTGTAGAAGTATAAAATGAAGGCCCGTATAGGCAACAAAGTTTACTAAGCATGACTTAAAGACAATAAAACATGATGAAAACAGAAAATGAGCCCTGTGTAAATAGGGAATATCAGAAATATAGCAGTATATATGATTCCGTTATTGGGAAGAATAAGGAAGAATCAAGGAGAGAAAAATATTGTTAGCTCAAAAATAAAACATAAAATCAGGGATCTGTGGCAGTCAAGACATCAGTGATGTCTATGTGGTCATCTGTGGATTCTTCACAAAGGAATGCAGCCGCATCTTCTGGGTTGGTGAAATCAATATGTTTGTCCCCATCATTAATGCGAAGTTTAGCCAGATAAAGCATGGAGAATCTACGTTTAGCAGACACTAATTTCGTGCAAATGGAGTTGAAAGCTTTCCGAGCTCTTGTCAGCTCTGCTGAAAAATCTTGATATATAAGCAAGCGGTTATTTTCCCACTGAATAGATCGGAGCTTCCTAGACGCTGTCCAAAAGGTGACTTTATGAAGGTAGTTGAGACACCTAAACAAGGTCACACGTGGGCGGCCAATTGGGGATCGGGGTGGAGGGCCCATGAGGTGTACACGCTCAATCACTAGGTCTTTGCAAGATTCAGTGATACCAAGTAAGGCAGGCAAGGTGGATTGTACAAAATGGACGAGCTCATCCCTTTTGACAGATTCTGGTAGTCCTACCAGTCTGATATTATTTCTTATGGATCTATTTTCTGTGTCATCTAACTTCATCCAGAGCTGATAGTTTTCCTTTTCAAGGTGTTTAATACAACCTTGCATATCAGCCATATCATGACAGAGACCTCCTATTCTGTTCTCATTATTGGAGACTTTGAGTCAGAGGTGCTGCAGTTGCAGTGTTATGTCAGACACTGCTTTTGACAGTAATAGGGCCATGGCTTGTGTTATAGCCTCTGTCAGATCCGCATATGTTAATGGTGAGTCAGGGGACCGAACAACCTGTGGTGTGCAGGAGAATGTCTGCGGTGCAATCAATTTCTTAGGTGCTGGAGAAGAAGGGGCAGGCGCCATATTAGAGTTAGCCCTCTGTTTTTCCTGTCTGACAGGGAGTGATGATGTGGGTGTTTTCACTTGAGTGCTGAGGGACAGGAATCGGTCCATCAGCAGCAGCGGGATGTGAGAGGGAGAGTGGCTCAGCGCGGCTGTCAGTTGACGCTGAGCGCTATGCAGAGTGAGCTGTACCTGCACTGGCGGCTTCACTGGCGGCTTCTCCCGGCTGTCTGACGGCGGCTCGTACTAGCCATCTCCCGCGGGCGGCTTCTATCCTGCTACTAAGTGCAGTTAGGGTTAGGCACCCTGTGGAGACTGTAAAACAGTCGCTATAACGATGCTGTAGTCAGGGATTGCCAGAGCTCTGCTGTAATGCAACTTCACAGCATGAGACCGGAACCGGAAGTCAGAACTCTGTGATTTACTAATGTTTCGTATTTGTAGGTTCAGCCATGAAAAGCTTAAACTCGGCCGCAAAACGTTTCAAATCGTACTAAATTGCACTTTTCAAATAGTACTGCTTTTTCCTGGCGTGTTTCACACTTCACTACTCTACAATGTGTATTTTTTGGAACAGCATACGTCTTGCTGCTTTGGGATGTATTTTGTGTGTATTTGTGAATACCTGCAATGTTTTTAAATACACTCACCTTATTTGTCCTGAATTGTGTAATTTTTTAATTCACCTAAAAAATGTAAAACATGAACGTTGCATAGCATTTATGTTTCAGTCATTGTCAAATGCATATGAGGCCTAATGGTGAAATGTCTAAGGTAGGAAAAAGCACCTTACATAATTTTGCCAGAAACAAGTCAAGTTTCTAAAAACAAACACATAACCTCTGCTGCATCAGTACTGATTGTCGCATAAATACCACCATGCATATAGTAATAGTAAACTGATAATATTATGTTCACCTTGCAAATACACACAAACACATTTTTTATGATTGCTTTACTTGTGCTTTTGTCTCCAAAATTTAAAACTCATAATGTGCAAAAATAAAATTCAAAAACCAAAACAATACAAACAAACCAAAACTATTTCTCCTTGTGACCCTTTTCAGTGGATGTCCCCTTTCCACTGAAGTGTGGCCGAGTTCGGCCAGAATGTCTGGGTGGTGATGTGACAGGAGTCACTAAGGGGGTTGTTGGTGTAGAGCTCGAGCTTGTGTGGTCCCCTTGATGTGTCAAATGCTGTGTTAAATTTGTAATAGTCACGTTTAAGTCTCTTGTGGCCGACGTTTGACTCTCCATCATTCCGACCATGTTGTCTTGGGTTGTTTGTGTGGCTGAAAAAAGCTGCAAGTAGCCTTGATGTAGCCTATGATTCTCATACATCACTCGTTGGTATATGTCGATCACTCTATTGTTGTCTGCCCTCATGAGTTCCAGTGTGTTGGCCACTCTTGTTAGCTCCATAGTTTGCCTGCTGCTAGTTCTGCATAGGCGTGGTACTGTATGTGATGGGCTACACTTGCAATGCCCTGTGTTTGTTGTCGTAAGCAGTCCAAAGTATTGGTCTGCTGGCTGGCCCAGCTAGCTCAAAAAGCTTGTTCTTGAGCCTGTGGTGTTTTGGGGGGGGGGGGGGGGGTTAGGCTTGTGTCTGGGTCAGGTGTGTGTGGAGTGGGAGGTGTAGCAAACTGACGGGACTTTGCTCATGCGGTGGTATTGTTAAATGTAAGACAAACGTATCCTCAGTGGTTGATTGCTGGCGTTGGGCAGGTTGACTTGGCATCACAATGTCCTCTGCTGTAGAAATAAATGATGTTTGTGTAAGTATATATTTGTGTTCACATTTGTCGTTTTACTGATGTCTACTTTGGGTCACATATAGGCCACAATGTTAAGCTAAGTTTGTTAAACCTTAATGTATTTGTTTTTTAAACCAGAAATTGTTCCAAACACATTTGCACATTTTTATTTACAATTACAATGTACTGTAACACTACACTTTATTTTGAATAATACAGATGGAGCCATCTTTATCCTTGCCTTTCCAAGGTGTTTTTTTTGCAAGGACAGGCAGACTTTATACTCTAATGTAATTACTTACTCCACGGATGTTTTGTTGTGTGACTACTGTTAGTATGACATAAAATAAACAATACATGATTGGCTTATGATAAATCACCATGGTGTGTGTATGCGCCGCAGAGATTACCAGATAAAGATGGCTCTATCTGTATATGTGTTTTACCACTGGTTTTGTTCTTGGAAACAATACTCATAGTCATAACGAACTTTCATGTGTTGAAAAATTTAAGGTTGATGTTTTTTTTTATATATAATGTTAAAGGTATCTTTATAGTTAAATTTCCTCTTAAAATGTGCTTGTGGCTTGTGCCACAATATGAAGGCTGTATTTTTAACCTGTAAAGGGAGTTTGTGAAACAAATTTGTGATGTGTGATTTTGCAATACAACTCACCAGGCAGGTGTGGTGACTGCGGGGACATGGGTGGCGGACTCTCGAGCAGTTGTTGTGGTGGTAAGTCTGCGACTTTGGAGATGCGTCATCTTGGTGATGTCTGTGGAGCTGGTCTGGAGGCCCCAGTCATACTTAGCCTCCGTGTCGGTTCGACCTGTGTGGATAATCCTGTGTGTGTGGTGTTTAAAATTAATTTTCACGCAACATTGTTTACTAAGGCATACCAAAAAACAGGATTTACCTGCAGCAGCAGCATCCTGTTTTGCAGAATGTGAAGGGCCTGGGCCAGAGGTCCCTTTAGGCCTTTTAGGCACTAAAAAACAAGAGGAAACTATTTTATGGTCCAAAGCTATTTGTGGCTTCATTAACATTTCAGTAGTTATTTTTTTTTTAAATACATTGTTTGTTTGGTATCAAGCACCAAAAATGCAAAACTAAAGTAAACCTTAGACCTTTCCAAACAATATAAGGATGCATTAAAAATACACTCTTCCTAAAAAAAAAAAAAAAGTCCCAAAATTACACTTACATCATACACAATGCGAAATGCAACATAAAATACATTACAAACCAAAAAAAAAAACTTACCAGCCTTCTTTGGCCGATCGGAGTCCGTCACATAAGTCCCCCTCGCTACCTCTGTAGGAATGAGGTTCTGCAGGGGCAACTCATACTCCAAATACGTCGCCACAAAAGGGGCACCACTGCCAGTTTTGCATGCAGACTTTGCCTCCCTTGCCGTTTTGGCTTTGACACGACGCTTTATGTCATAAAACCTTTTCCTGCAGGTCTCCTCGGTTCTCCTCACCATGCCCTCACAATTGACTGCAGCAACCATCTTCTGCCACATTGGTGTTTTCTTCCTGGAGGGCACCTTAGCTGCCTCTTGGCAAAAAAGCTGATGATGATATTGCATTATCGCCTGAACCAGGGCCACATTCTCGGCATAAGTAAATTTAACATTGCGGCCTGACTTGGTTGTGGTACGTGGCTGCGGAGCCACATCACTCTCACTAGAGGACTCAGGTGCCTTCTCTGCAACCTCCTCCCCCTCACCCCCCTCACTAAACGCCTCCACCTCACTAACCTCCTGCACCTTTCCTACCTCACTAACCTCAGAATCTGACATGATTCAGACAAACAACACTGAACAAATAAAATAAAAAACAAACAAAACACAAACCTCCTCTACCTCTGCACCGCACACAACACACACACACACACACACACACACACACACACACACACACACACACACACACACACACACACACACACACAATTACAGTGACAAGAGACTCTGGAAAAAAACCAAGGACAGAAAAGATGAAAAAAAACCAAGGACAGAAAAGATGACACACTTATAAGTAACAAGACAACATACAAGACAAGACACCTTTCACAGCTCAGCACTCAACAATAGCAAAACCACAAAATTCCTCACTCACCAAACACCTCACAATGCTACCTCTCTCCTCTGACTAAACCCAAGAGGTTCGGTCGTTTGGGGACGTATTTATATGATTGCGCATTGGCACTCCCTCGTATTCCTCTTAACCAATCACGCTTCACATTACAAAACAAATGAAAAATGCAAAATGCGGCCGCATTGGTGACAAATTACGGCCGCACACAAAAATTACGAATGATGCAGGGAATATACTACCTTCGGCCGAAAACAAACACATTCGGCCGTGAAAACCACCCAAAAAATATGAATGACCTTGACATTGAAAAATACGCATAGGACGAATACGAAAGGTTAGTAAATGACCGATTAAAAATTCAAAAAGTTGCGAAATCGAACGGCCGATCTCATTTGCATGCCAAATTGAGCAAAATCGGCACAAACATGATTATTAGTAAACAAACCCCACTGTTGTTGATTTTTTGGTGATGTTGGTTCAAAATCAACTTTTAGTAAATATACCCCTAAGAGTCAATTTTTTTGTGCAATTCTATCATCGATGGCGCATTGGTTTCTATTTTAAGTTCTATTTGAATTTGAAAATAGTGATCTTTGGTCGACTTACTGTATGGTTCTATCGAGGTTCTATTTTCAAATCGACTGTTAGTATATGAGCTTTTTCTATTGATATCTATGGGGAAGTATCAATGGTCTATTTGAACTTCAATTTGTGTGTGAAGTCGAATGTCTGGTAATTTTGATGGGATTTTGAGTCCGTTTTGCCTTTAGTAAATACCTGATTGTCAAAGGCACCACCAAATCACCTCAAAATGGTCTGAAACTGAAAATCGATCTTAAGTAAATATACCCCACGAGGTGTTTGTAATGACAATTATAGTGTTTTATTAATGTTTATTTTGATATTGCTCTTAAAAAACAAACAAAAAAAGAATAGCAAAATAAACATTTATTAATAAAACAATATAATTGTCATTCCATACACTCCTTGTGTGCACCACATATCCTCTTTCTTTTGTCTTTCTCCTAACAATTTATGTATAAGAGTTTGGCAGCACCCCATTTCCCTTTATTGCTATAGGAACACTAAATAGAGATGACCTTGAATAACCAATAGTTGCTCAAAGTTGCATAAGGCTCAAGTACACTGTGCAGTATAATAAATAGCAAGAGTCATCGGCACAACAGATATACAGTACATGTACAGTAACTCTGAACCAGGCCCTGAATATGCTTCTGTAATGTGACCCCTTGGCCTAAGCACCAGTCTGCTCAAATTATTCCTTAATCTGTCCAGACCACATCACACGATACTTGCCTATTCTCCTGGAATGTCTGAAAGACTTCCAAATCTAGAGTGGCTCTCCCAGATGTCCGGAAAAATAGACAAGTCTGTCAGAGGCCCCCCACATCTGGGTGACCTGATGATGGACCTTACACTGAATTGCGTCATCGTGGCCCTGCCCCCATGGTTCCATCCCCTGTGGACCATGATGAGGCGATTGTGGTACCATGCCTCTCGCCCTGCTCACTGTTGATGTAATTGTGGTGCCAGTCCCCCACACCACCCACTTGGCTGCACCAATTCCCCAGCACCTCCCATCTGGCTGCCAAAAAGTTGGCAAGTATGGACCACACCTGGGCCTACACAACAATGCCCCCAATCAAATGTAGCTTCTGAAGAGTTTGCGGTTGTGTCCATGGGTGTGGGACAACTAGACAGAGAATTTGGTTGCTCAATGCTTAGGCCTAATGCCTCATTCTACCCATGGGGGAGATGTATCAAACCTTCAAAACAGATAAAGTGGAAAAGTTGCCCAAAACAACCAGTCACCCTTTTTTATCTAACACATTGTGGGGCAGAGGTGCTAAGCCTTTGAGAGAGATAAGTGGATGGAGATAAAATACCAGACAATCAGCAGTCCTGTTAAAGGCTTTTTAAGAAAATGATAGAGCTATTTGGTTGGTAGTTTATCTCTCGCCACTATATCTGTCTCCAATTCTTGGAACATTTTCCCCACATGAGCAGAGGGTTTAGTTACTTCTGAAGCACGCTGCTGAGAGTGTTAATAAAAAAACAATGAGAGGAAAGGGGCCGTTTTACATATAGCAGTAATTGGTCTCATATTTTTTCTTCTTATGATCTAATATCACCCTCACCCATCCATCTACAATAGGCCTCCCTCATACTTACATCATGACTTTAGTTTAAACATAATCAGATTCTGCAATTCAGCATTTACAGTGCTTTAAAATATTCCAATGTTTCCTAGAATATGATCTGCTAATATCTTCAAAGGGTTACATGGTTCAGTAGATATATTTGGTTTTGGAATGATTCTTGAAAGCACCTGAGGATATTTATAATTTGCGGGATTCACATGGTATACATAACATCTGGAAGATATAATTTGCTGCTCAATTAGTTTCGGTCCTCTGAAGAACGGCGGTTTCCAAGTGTCTATTGCGTCTTTCAATTTCCAGCATTTAAATGAAAATTTAATTACAAGGAGAAATTATCAAGCTAACATTTTATTTGGTACATTTACAAAACTTGTCCTTGTTACTGTAAAACCTTTCAAAATGTGATGTATTTTGTGCCAGTTTCTCCAAAATTAAATGTTTTGTAATAATGAAATCTCTAATACATGAATCTGCCATAAGCTGATTCAGTGATTATTTAGTAACTTACCTGCAAAAATGGAAAACTTAGTGAACCACTGGACTTGGGCCTTGCTAACAAACAGCCTCAAATAGCCTGGGACCTGGGACTACAAATATTATCAAAGAACATGTAGAGTCTGGTGAGGAATATGGTGCCGGGGACATAACCGCATCCCATAGAGTCAGGGGTGTAAAATTTATACCAGGTGCCCAGAAGCACGATAGTGGTTGGTGGTGTTCCCAGTGTCAGACTGGGGTATGAAGGGTCCACCGGGAGAATGTACTTGTAAAGGCCCTGGTTTAGGGATGTGACCAGTCTGCAAAGGAGGTATGGCCGGCCACCACATTGGTTTGCCTAACCATTAGAGAGTGCATGGGCTGGGCTCTTTGATAAATATACTGTATATAGCAAATACTGCTAGTGCATTCATGATAATGTAGCAGATTAAGAACAGCAATGCACGTTAGATAATATATTATAGTCTGCAGTATTAAGGGAATACATACAATTTACCAACGGGCAGGATGCGAGCTGTCAAGTTCCCGACAGTGGCATACCTCTCGCCACAGGCTCTGTTCTCACCCTATGGATGTCGTGGACACCCAGGAGTGAGAATAGTCCCCGCGCACCTGGATTCCGGCTGTCAGCATTGTCAGCTTTTGGGATTCTGGCATCGATATCCTTACCGCCGGTATTCTGACAGCTGACAAATTGGTTGCATCCCGTATAAAGTAACATAATTCAAGTGCACAGTCTGGAACCTGATCCCTAGAGGAGGAGGCGGGCCCTCATGCAGTAGGGCCCTTTAGAGATTTCTCGTGTACCCCTGTAGTCCATTCCAACCTTAGGTGTTCCTAACCCCTTCATTCATTACCAACACCCCATCAACACTCAACCTTTGACCCTTCTTCTTTCCCTAAATCCTATTGGCTCCAGGACAGAACCAGAGGTGGATCCATTCAGGGCGATGCCTCCCTCTTTGTAATACTTCCCTCCTACCCACGTCCGCTGGCTGCTGTATAGCAGACCTGTAAAGTGCCAGTGTGCGGCACATCAGGTAGGCAGAGAGCAGAAGTTTCCACAGATCCTCCACAGCCAAGCAAACAGCAGTGTGTGCTGCCATTGGCAATATAGGGGATCATGGTGCCTCCAGCAGTGATAACTGCCTCCATTGTCTTCAGTTGTTCCACCACTGGACAGTCTGTGCACAAAGTATAAAATTATAAGTAACATTAATTACAATGTCTGTTTATTTATTATATCTGCAAGGGTGCTGTGGTCACACAAAAGCTTAATTGACAGCGTTCAATCTGATGATAAGAAATTGCTACACCTGCAAAGATATTTTTCATAGTACTGAGTACTTACCTGTAGATGTACTGTAGTCATCAATACGCAGCTTGGCTGTGGTCTCCTCAACAGCTAGATCTGCTAGGTTTGGCATCACCATGTGTGGTAAAGTTGAATAGAAAACTGTCAGTGTGTGGACTAAAGATGAGCGGGTCTAGTTCCTCGAGAACCGGAAGCCACCCAAACTTCACGATCCGAGTCCGGCTTAGGAGTTCCCGCCTTACTCGGATCCCAAATCGAGGCTGAACGTCATCATGCCGCTGTTGGATTCTTGCAGGTTTTGGATTCTATAAAGGTCCCCGGTGATTGGCGCCATCTTCACTCCGGCTGTGAAGAGTGTACTGGATGGACGTGTCTGGCGTGGGGCGGGTGCTCTGTCTGCTGTATCTCAAAGGGGTAATCTGTGTGTCCATCCAAATAAGAAAAGCTAAGAACAAAAAGCCTAAAAATATCATTATAAAAAAAAATATTTTTTGTTTGTGCTGTACCCCAGTGTAATATACAATTTTTATTTTATTTTCATAAGTACTGTGACACTACCGGTCAGACCGCAGTATATTATTATTTCGTACTCATACATGTATTGTGCGACACTGTTGGTGAAGATCAACTGCAGTGTTCGATTACTATTTCTGACGCACACACTTATTGTGTGGTAATGTGGGTGAAGGTGGTTTCACAGTAATATATTTTATTTCCTACTCATACGCGTATTGTGCAAAACTGTTGGTGAAATTAAACCGTAACGTTAGATTGTTATCTGTGACTCAAACACGTATTGTGTGATATTGTTGGTGAAGTTTAACCGCATTATAGTATATTTTATTTTGTTCTCATACATGTATTGTGTAACTCTGTGGGTGAAGGTGGTACCACAGTAATATATTTTATTTCCTACTCATACACATATTGGGGGTGATTCCGAGTTGATCGCTATTTTTTTCGTTCGCACAACATATTCGCAATTTTGCGAACACATTGTACAATAGCGAATAACCGCCCCCAACGTATTTTTGCTACTTCGTATGCAGTAGTACACAAAGTAGGCGTATGCCAAATGACATCGCCGTAATGCGAACCCATCGCATTACCACAAACCTCATCATAAAAATCCTAACTTCTCGTAGATATACACATTCCTCTTAAAATTGCACACACTTTTGCTAAAATCCGCACAGCAATGTTTTTTTTTTTAAAGTTAAATTACACCTTTCAGTTCAAACGCCACAAGCCTTCCTCAATTACGAATCCAATTAGTGTAATGAATGATAATGGTCTTGACCAATTAAGTCTTCAAAGAATACCTGAATAACACTTTGTAGGCATAATTGTACATTAACATTTAAATTAATAAATTAAAAATATAGATGTGGTAAATGTGCCTGGTCTAATATTTTTTGTGTGTGTAGAGGTGTAGTGTGTGAATAAATGTGTTAACATGTTTTTATAAACAATAAGCTCCTAACTGTTTTTTTGTTTTGTTTTTGTTTGTGTAATTTTAATTAACTATTCTTAAATAATATGTGTGAAGTGTTTTAGGTCACCAATTTATGCATGCAAATCTGTTTTTCCTAAATAGCATTATTAAACACAACACCCGCTTAACTTCAAAATCACTTGTATTTATTTATTTATTTCTTTTTTTTAAACAACTAATGTAAATATAAAAAAAAAATACAACTTAGAATTTCCCCCCCCAAAATTTTGCAGATCCTCAATCACGGCCCTCGGGTTCCCTTTAAGCCGGGAAACAATAGCAGGCAAACTGCTGGGATCTCCAACTGCCACATCTGAAATGAAGAGGCAAAGAAAACATTACTAACTTACTCACATTACCCATTATACAAGCAAGGCACAAAGCACACTTTAATGCAGGCATGTCCAAACAGTGGCCCTTCAGCTGTTGTGAAACTACATATAAGCTAAGAGAAACCAACAGAAGAGAGTTGGAAAGTAGACTCTTGTGTGGGAGCACACAATTCAGAGGATTGAGTGTGTGTTAATCAATACTGATAAAGCATACTTTTATTAATTCATTATTAAAAAGATGATTATAGGAGTAAGTTATAAATAAGTAGTGTAGCTACGCGAAAATATAGCACTATATTCTATATAATTAGAGTGGTTTTCAATACCACAATGAGAACTGGAAATCAATATCTTTGGCCTCATGGTTTTACTGAGATCACAGTAGCACCTCTGTAAAGTATATGACCATCATTTATTCTACAGCAATCCTATTCAGGATTAGTTAGTCGTAGAGAATTAAATCATAAGTCATACAGAACTGAGTGCTAATTGGTATTATTAGGGATCACTCTAGATCGGGCAGAAGAATTTTTTGCAGTACCAGGGTGTTCCAGGGTGGTCTCCCATCCGAGTACTGACCCGGCCCACCACTGCTTGGCTTCCAAGATCAGACGAGATCGGGCAACTCCAGCGGGGTATGTCCGCAATTTTAATCTGCCCGTTCAGTCAATCCCAATACCCGTATTGCCACAGTAATGATCTGAGTCAATCGTGTGTAAGATATCTGGATCTCATGCCCATAGAGATGAAATTCTGGCAATATTGATCATATACAGTAATTAAGTACCAGGGCATCCACTATGCAAGTGGACAAAATTATGGTGAGAACAGTTAGCATATACAGGGATTTCTATACAATGGTATCCGCTTTCATAGCCGGAAAAGGGTGGTGATGATAAGGCGCCAATTATAGCAATCCTGTTGCTGTAATAATATTGTGCAATCACAAATACATTAGCCTAAGATAATTTATATCACACGCACCAGAACTATTTCTCACTGTCTGTGAGCCTCTGAATCCTGATGTATTTGTAAAAGAGATTGTAATTTATACATCATGTCAGAGAGGCTAGAGTGAGAGAAAGAGAGCAGCAAGAAACAGCTGAGGATATTCTTTGATATCCACAGTGGAAGACAATGCACACAGTTAAGTAGCAATTTGCTGCAGAGTTAGAACCAATATACAGCTGGGAAATTCTTTGTACAATTATCGGCCGTACTTAAAAATATATCCTGGTTTGCTCCCAATGCCTATTTGGTACCATTCAGGTTCAATAACCTCTTGGAGCAAATAAGAGTATCTATAAATGCACTATAATGCTCAGAAAGCTATAAGATTGAAGCTATCACTGGTAGGCATGTAAGAACAGTACATAAAATTTGCTTACACAATATGCTGCTAATACACATAGGCAGCATCTATGTGTTTGAAGACAAATAAATAGCTTGTTAAGGCTGAAAAAAATGCAAAAAAGGAGGGAGAATTTTTTTGGGGTATAGGGTATGTGTTCATACGATACCAGTCCCACAAGGTGCTGCCTATGGAGGATTGCCGCTGGTGAGTCCTGTTGGTAACGAGGCTCCAGAGATATAGTGTAACTAAAGCCGCGTGCTGACTTCAGTGCGGGAGGTGTGGAGAAATTGTCGGCTATTTAGTAGTGCTGCTAGCTTCCACATGTAGCTGCTACTCTCTGGAGTGATGCAGCGTGTGATCGCGGCGTGTCTCCCTGCTCCCGGCGGCTTGCCGCCGTTGCCCGGGTAACTGTCCTTGAGTTCCGGTTTGTTGCGATCACGTGTGCGCACCACGTGACCGCAGGAGTTGACGTACGTTTCGCAGTGTAGCTTGATCACAGATTGACTCAGATCATTACTGTGGCAATACGGGTATTGGGATTGACTGAACGGGCAGATTAAAATTGCGGACATACCCCGCTGGAGATGCCCGATCTCGTCTGATCTTGGAAGCCAAGCAGTGGAGGGCCGGGTCAGTACTCGGATGGGAGACCACCCTGGAACACCCTGGTACTGCAAAAAATTCTTCTGCCCGATCTAGAGTGATCCCTAATAATACCAATTAGCACTCGGTTCTGTATGACTTATGATTTAATTCTCTACGACTAACTAATCCTGAATAGGATTGCTGTAGAATAAATGATGGTCATATACTTTACAGAGGTGCTACAGTGATCTCAGTAAAACCACGAGGCCAAAGATATTGATTTCCGGTTCTCATTGTGGTATTGAAAACCACTCTAATTATATAGAATATAGTGCTATATTTTCGCGTAGCTACACTACTTATTTATAACTTACTCCTATAATCATCTTTTTAATAATGAATTAATAAAAGTATGTTTTATCAGTATTGATTAACACACACTCAATCCTCTGAATTGTGTGCTCCCACACAAGAGTCTACTTTCCAACTCTCTTCTGTTGGTTTCTCTTAGCTTATACCCCTATTGACTCTAGGGAGCACCACTGATAGCAACGAATATTTGCAAAAAAATTTTTTCACATGCATTAGGTTGCTGTATCTATAACGCAAATTAGCGTCATAAATCAGTTTTTCAGAGGTCATTAGAAATCCAATGTAAGACTAGTGCGGTCCCAAAAAAAGCTTTCTTGTGAAACTACATATACCAGCATGCCTTGACACATTTTTGCGGTCAGAGAATGCTAAAGCTGTTTCAGGGCATGCTGGGATGTGTACTTTCTCAACAGCTGGAGGGCCGAAGTTTTGACAGGCCTGCTTTAATGGCAAAGTGACTGCATCATGGATGTTTCAATGAGAAAACAGTAGCAGAAAAACACACAAGCCTGCTCAGCAATGGTTTTTTTTTATTAATATTTTTAAGAAAGTGTACCACACCATGGGGTACATTTACTAATATGTGAGTTCTATTTAAGATGGGTCATTGCCCATAGCAACCAATAACATTAAACATATTATCTTGTAGAAGATGAGAAAAAATTGACAAGTAGAATCTGCTTGGTTGCTATGGGCAACATCCCATCTTAAATAGAACTACCATCTTAGTAAATGTAACACCATGCTGGGATTCATTCACATCTGGAGTGAAGCAGACTTATCTTTTTTGGGGTTGACCCTAAATCATCACTCTGCATATCAACATCTTCAGAAGGACAACATTTCCTAGCATGCCCACACTCCCTGAAAGCCTGCCTTACTACATAAGGTCTAACAGCTTTCAAAATGTAAAAATCCTAAATTGTAGGAGTGTAACTTTCACAACACAAATCACTGCGTCCTTAGCCTGCCTAACAAGGTGAAGCCTGCAACTTCAATGTGCAAATATTGGAATACCCAGGCACAAGTGTAAAAGTCAAACCACAAACTAAACTCCACTCAGGTCTAACTGTTTTGCATATAATGTATCACATACAAACACTGTTGTGCAGGCAAACCTGTTCACATAATGAGTGTCGACCTACAGTGGGCATCCTCAACATTGCAGACGTAGACACTGTACATCTAATGTTCCTCACACAAATGTAAATGCATCATCCATACCATGATGAAGAAGACAAGCATTTAACCTTGCCAAAAGATTGGCCACAGTACAACATTGCATTTATTAAAATGTGATGTTAAATACGTTTCAAAAAGAAATGTCAATGTGTGTGAACTTACTCTCCTCTGCCACTTGCCCACCTACCTCAAGTGGCTCCGGGGCCTCTGCTGCCCATTCTGATGGCGGAGATGTTGGCTAGCTGGGGGATGTCGGCTGGATGGGAGATGTTGGCTGGCTAGGGGATGTCGGCTGGATGGGGGATGTTGGATGGATGGGGGATGGCGGCTGGATGGGGGAAGGAGGCAGGTTGGGGGAAGTAGGGTGGATTTGTGAAAGAGGATGGAAGGGGGAGGAGTTTACAGAGGGTGGGTCAGATTGAGAGGGTGAGGGTGGTGGAGAGAGGGGTTGGGCAACAGAGGGGGAGGGGGGCAGAGAGATTACTTGGGAAAGAGAGGGGGAGGGTGGCGGAGAGGTGGGGTGGGCCACAGAGGGGGAGGGGGCAGAGAGATGACTTGGGAAAGAGAGGGGGAGGGGGGCAGAGAGGTGGATTGGGAAAGAGAGGGGGAGTGGGCCGGAGAGGGGGATTGGGAAAGAGAGGGAGAGGGGGAGTGGGCCGGAGAGGGGGATTGGGAAAGAGAGGGGGAGGGGGGCGGAGAGGGGCAGTGGGCCGGAGAGGGGGATTGGGAAAGAGAGGGGGAGGGGGCCGGAGAGGGGCAGTGGGCCGGAGAGGGAGATTGGGAAAGAGAGGGGGAGGGGGCCGGAGAGGGGCAGTGGGCCGGAGAGTGGGAGGGGGCTGGCGAGGGTGAGTGGGATGGAGAGGGAGAGTGGGAAAGAGAGGGGGAGTGGGCCGGAGAGGGGGATTGGGAAAGAGAGGGGGAGGGGGCCGGATCGGGGGAGGGGGTGGAGAGGGGGAGTGGGCCACAGAAGGGGAGGGGGTGGAGAAGGGGTTTGGCCTGGCCCTCGAAGGCGCCGCCTTGCAGCCGCTGCTCGCCGTTGTGCTTGCCCTAGAATGACATATGTAATAATTAGGTTGTGGCTTTTAATGTAAAAAATCAGCATTTCATAAATACATTGTTAGGTACCATGTTAAATACACAGATCAACTTATTTTGTTCAGCCGATAGCCTGTGTACCAACTCAGTACAACAACATTAATCTTTTCACAAGCACTTTGCTACACACTCAGTACTGCAACCCATAAACACACACAATGTAGAAACTTGTGTAAGGTTTGTGCTACAATAGTGTCATTACACAGTCTGCTAAATTTATAACGATAGCACTTCTTAGTGAAAATGTGCATTTTCAACAATTTAAAAATGCTGCAAATAATCTCAGTGTAATATTCATATTTTATGTGTGTTCAACTTACTGCGTCTACGGCGTATGCAAATCTGTAGGCGCAGCTCCGCCAACAGCTCCGGCGTGCGACGGCGGAGGTCACTCCACCGCCTTTCAAGTGTATAATGCTGCGGTGTGTCCGGGTGTTTTTCCGCAGTATGCGGCGGACCTCCGCGTAGGCCTCGCTTTACGCTATTAGGGATAAAGGGCCCTGTGCGGCCTGCGCGGCGGTCCATGACAGAGATTAGCACGCGCAGCTCCCGGCGTGAAAAGGCAGCTGCGCGCATGGTGCCAATGGCATTTTCCATACATGGGCATATATTTATAGTGTGTGGGGTGCAATTTTATTGGTTAAAATTGTATGGTGTCATCTGTATTAAACTTTATTGATATGTGTACATTACTGTGCAGGATAGTGTGCACATTTTGCATCAGCGGAAATTCGCACCCGCGAAAAAAATAAATAAAAATAAAAACAAACAACACACACACACACACACACACACACACACACACACACACACAAACTCACTCTCACACACACACACACACACACACACACACACACACACACACACACACACACACACACTTATTGTTGCAAATTTGTATTCCAAACACATGATTAGAAATTACTAGCATTGTTGGTTTGTAGTATTAAAGAAAAAAAAATGACAATGTTTTGATATATGTCTCTAGATAGTTATATAGATACATACACACACATATACCAGTAATTTTTTTCTGGAAAACATAAACATATACCTCTCTCTCTATATATATATATAGATAGATAGATAGATAGATAGATAGATAGATAGATAGATAGATAGATAGATAGATATCTATCTATATCTATCTATCTATCTATATATTTAATTTATTTTTAAAATTATATATATTATAAATATATATATATATATATATATATATATATATATATATATATATATATATATATATAGAGAGAGAGAGAGAGAGAGAGAGAGAGAGAGAGAGAGAGCACAAAAAGCCTAAAAAAAAAAGAAAAAACAAAATAAGTGTTTAAAAATGTGTACTCACCACATTTTGCTGGAACAATCAGCTACACAAAGTCACAAAGTTTTAGAAATTTAGAATCAGATGTTGTGTTATTTTTAATGTAAACAGATGCACAAGCCAAACATAAAAAATATATATATATATAAATGATGGTTAATAACACAATTAACCCAAATATAATTAATTATAAATAAAAAAAACCCATTGTAGACAACAATATTACACAAAAAACATGATAAGGAGAACATTACAGATTAATTATGTACTGAAACAATAATAAAGACTCACGAAACAAAACCAACACATTCTGAACTTTACCAAGCTACCTAAATGACATCAGTCCAAAATTAAAAAACAAATACAGACAGTTTTGGGAGACAAAACTAATAATAAAAAAACACAATACCTGAAATAATCACAGATAATTCTAGCCCTTACTGCATTCCCCCGGCGGTACACACTCCACCCACCCAATGTCCGGCCAACCCCTGGCTCCTCATCCGGCAATTCCTCTGTTTGGGGAAGCTCTACGCGACTCCTTACAGCGATGTTATGTAGGATAGCGCACAGGACCACAATTTTACTTACCATCTCTGGCGAATACATGATGTCGCCACCAGTGCGGTGGAGCACACGAAAACGCCCTTTAAGAACACCTATCGTGCGCTCCACCAGCTGTCTAGTGGCAGTAAGCACGGAGTTAAATGCTGTCTGTGGTCCTGGCCTGGGTTTACTGTAAGGAGTCATGAGCCAGGGGGTGCAAGGATATCCACGGTCTCCTGTTTGATAAGATGAAAATAGAAAAAGGATAAAAAAAACATTAAATAATGTAATACCAAAAATATGACTGCTCAAATAATGAAAAATACCAAACTCACCCAATAGCCACATGTCTTGGCCTTCCATCATTCTTAATCTTTGCCATATCCCTGATTGTCTAATTACATGGGCATCATGGGAGTTCCCAGGGAACTTAGCATTCAGGGACAGGATCTGGAGGGATGGTCCACAAACAACCATTACATTCAGAGAATGAAACAGTTTCCTGTTTCTATAAATTTCTTCATTATGTCTTGGCGCAACAATAGCTACATGTGTCCCATCCACAACCCCAATAACGTGTGGGAAGCGACTACCACCTTCCTGAAATTGCCGCTTCACCACAGCCAGGGCACCAACATCCAAAGGCATTGAGATAAATTGCTTCACTCGGGTTAGGAAAGCTTGGCTGACATGCCGCAGGACCTTACTGAACTGGCCCTGCGACATGCCAACCAGATCTCCTACAACATGCTGGTACGAACCAGTGGCCAAAAAATTTAACACAGCAAGGAATTGTGTCAATGCTGGTATTGCTGTAGGATACCTAATGGATTGTTCTAGATCACTCTCTATTATGGAGAGAGTGTCTAGGATTAGATGAGGTGGCAGTCTGTATCTGCGCAACACTACATCATCAGGCATCCCAAAAAGGAAGACACGGGTACGGAAAATTGGTGGCCTAGCACGCCTCCGTTGCCTTGGAGGATGAGGAGCCGGATGGGGTTGGAGGGCTTGCGCCGGTTGTGGTGGGAGTGGTTCCGTGGGTTGTGGTGTGAGGGCTTCAGCTGCCACATGAATGGACATCACCAACTTCAAGTGAAGGTAAGAATCATTAAAAAACACAATCAAATGACAACACACATTGTAAATCAAAATATATTTTAAAGTGCATGGGTGTTCACTTACTGCAGGAGCGTACTCCATATCTTCATGATGAAAATACGGGACAAAATAACCTAAATTAAAAAAAATACGCCATAGTTAGCTAAGTACCTACAACATTGGTTACCATCACAAATAAATTTTTTGAGATAAAAAACATACCCATATAATTACTGCAACAATATATGAATAAAGTACTAAGTATGTTTTTTTAACACAAAAACAAATGCAAAAATTAAATTCAACAAAATTACCTGCTCAGAAAATAAAGGATCCCTTTTTTTAGAAAATGAATCTGAAAACTGGCCTACTTTGGCACTCATAATGGAACTGGAAAAAGAAACAATAGAGACACCTACAAGAGAGAGAAATGGACAAAAAGAAATAAGATACACACTCGCAACAAACATACACCATGACACCCAGGGACAGGCAACTTACCTGCTCAGAAAATAAAGGATCCCTTTTTTTGAAAATGAAACTGAAAACTGGCCTACTTTGGCACTCAAAATGGAACTGGAAAAAGAAACAATAGAGACACCTACAAGAGAGAGAAATGGACAATGGGGGTCATTCCGAGTTGTTCGCTCGGTACATTTTTTCGCATCACAGCGAATTTCCGCTTAGTGCGCATGCACAATGTCCGCAGTGCGACTGCGCCAAGTAAATTTGCTATGCAGTTAGGTTTTTTACTCACGGTTTTTTCTTCGTTCTGGTGATCGTAATGTGATTGACAGGAAGTGGGTGTTTCTGGGCGGAAACTGGCCGTTTTATGGGTGTGTGCGAAAAAACGCTACCGTTTCTGGGAAAAACGCGGGAGTGGCTGGAGAAACGGAGGAGTGTCTGGGCGAACGCTGGGTGTGTTTATGACGTCAAACCAGGAACGACAAGCACTGAACTGATCGCAAATGCCGAGTAAGTCTCGAGCTACTCAGAAACTACACAGAGATGTCTTTTTGCTATATTGCGAATCTTTCGTTCGCAATTTTAAGAAGCTAAGATTCACTCCCAGTAGGCGGCGGCTTAGCGTGTGTAAAGCTGCTAAAAGCAGCTTGCGAGCGAACAACTCGGAATGACCCCCAATAAGAAATAAGATACAAACTCGCAACAAACACACACCATGACACCCAGGGACAGGCAACTTACCTGCTCAGAAAATAAAGGATCCCTTTTTTTGAAAATGAAACTGAAAACTGGCCTACTTTGGCACTCAAAATAGAACTGGAAAAAGAAACAATAGAGACACCTACAAGAGAGAGAAATGGACAATGGGGGTCATTCCGAGTTGTTCGCTCGGTACATTTTTTCGCATCACAGCGAATTTCCGCTTAGTGCGCATGCACAATGTCCGCAGTGCGACTGCGCCAAGTAAATTTGCTATGCAGTTAGGTTTTTTACTCACGGTTTTTTCTTCGTTCTGGTGATCGTAATGTGATTGACAGGAAGTGGGTGTTTCTGGGCGGAAACTGGCCGTTTTATGGGTGTGTGCGAAAAAACGCTACCGTTTCTGGGAAAAACGCGGGAGTGGCTGGAGAAACGGAGGAGTGTCTGGGCGAACGCTGGGTGTGTTTATGACGTCAAACCAGGAACGACAAGCACTGAACTGATCGCAAATGCCGAGTAAGTCTCGAGCTACTCAGAAACTACACAGAGATGTCTTTTTGCTATATTGCGAATCTTTCGTTCGCAATTTTAAGAAGCTAAGATTCACTCCCAGTAGGCGGCGGCTTAGCGTGTGTAAAGCTGCTAAAAGCAGCTTGCGAGCGAACAACTCGGAATGACCCCCAATAAGAAATAAGATACAAACTCGCAACAAACACACACCATGACACCCAGGGACAGGCAACTTACCTGCTCAGAAAATAAAGGATCCCTTTTTTTTTTAAATGAAACTGAAAACTGGCCTACTTTGGCACTCAAAATGGAACTGGAAAAAGAAACAATAGAGACACCTACAAGAGAGAGAAATGGACAATAAGTAATTAAAGAACCACTCTCAGCACTAGAACGGCCACACTGTAAATTACAGGTAACAAAACTATTAGATAGTACATGTTAATACATTTTTAGTAAAAAACATTAAACACCAAACAACAAAAACCCATTTTAAACCACTACAAAGGACCATTGCACACCCATACATACTTGGTTTGGTAATATCCTAATCTGTTAGAAAATACAAAAAAAAATATGCTTTAAATACGCAACACAACAGTAACAAATTTGCTAGCAAACAAACGCACATTTTTATGCTATATACTGCAATAAAAACTCACTCTGAGTCCACCTTGCTTGTGTCTTGATTCACCATTTATCATCGTACACCCACTCACACAGGCTGCAGTCAAGGGTTTTAAATAGGCAGCACAACAATTACTGGCAGTATTAGCATAATTGACACCTGTGCGAATTACCGCACTGGATAACACACGCAGCTATAAATCGCTAGACACCTGTGCAAACACACATGCCACCAGAAACATGGCTACTCGTGAGCAGAAGGCAGCAGAGATGGACCAGGTGCAGCAGCAGATGTCCGCTTTGACACATAGGTGCCTAGCGTTGCGGAGGCAGATGCTGGAAGCTACCAGTGCGGATGTTGAAATTGCAGGACCCAGTACTTTACAAACTACATCTTCTGATACCCAGGAGTTAGGATTGAATCCCCTGCCAGACATAGATGCTGGGGAAACTGAGGGAGATTCAGGCCTACCATCTCAAACACAAAGTACACAAGCAGCTAGTGAAGAGGAAGATGGTGAGGAGGGACAGGACGATAGCTCACAGGCTACATAAAAAAAAAAAAAAGACAGCCCGCCTTCACTAAGAGGGAGTTACATGTTTTGGTCACACAGGCCATGGAAAAGATTCATCGAGGCAGCAAAAACATGGGTGCTGCATCCAAAGATCGAATCTGGAGGGACATCACTGATTCTGTTAATGAAGTCGGCTCAATAGTCCGCACCTCACAGGAAGTTAGAAGATGGTCAGTGTATATTGACACACCATTTTCTGAGCCAAGTATTATTAAAAACTTAGCTAGATGAGATGTTGCCTATAGCAACCAAATACATAACATGTGTACTATCAATTAAAGCAGGTATCATAACTTTTAAGTCCCTTGCCCCTAATTCTAATCACATATGTAGTTGGGCCGACTTCAAATCCCGCCTGAAGGGCAAGAGGTCTGCGGAGTGGAATGCCTCGAGGGCAACAGGGGGAGGTCCAGCTGCCACTGTGGAATACACAGATCTTGAGGCGATGGCGATGGACTGTGTGAGCTATGAGGAGGGGGTTGGGGTGTCTCATATGGACACGGACCTGCCTGAAATACTGAATGCACATGACGTGCCAGGTAAGTTTACACACATATTCCTAAAATACTAATTTAGTGGTTCCAAAAGTCTCATGTTGTTTTTTTCTACACTTTTTCCACTCATTCTTCTATTTGCTTTGAACATAACACAGCACAGGTGGGTGAGCAGGTAGAGTCACAGGAGGGTTATGTGGCTGAGGCTGAGGTGGGGAGACCTAGTGTCTCTGCCACTGTGGGACCACAGATTCCATCCATCCAGATTCCAACTGCCCCCCCCCCCCCCCCCTCACCCAACCCTCTGCTATCCCGGACATCCTGTCTCAAATTGCCAGGTATGGTGTGAACCTGAATGCTTTTCAGGACAGGATGATCCGGGAGGTAAGCCAGATACCTGTCCGGCTCACTGAGCACAGAACCAGTGTGGAGCAAGGTGTAGCTCAACTCTGCCAAGGTCTGGCAGAGATCAGGCAGGGCCAAGAGCAACTCGCCTCCTCCTTCCAACAAATTGCCAATTCCATTCTGCAAGGGCTCCAGGACATCGCTGTCTGCCTTGCCCACAGTGGCAGGGAGCCAGCCACATCTGCTCCCTCCCCTCCCTCTGCCCAGGAAGAACATCCCACTGGGCAGGGCCCTCGTAGGTCGCTTCGCAGACCGAGCCGTGAAGAACAACATCAGGCGGGGAAAAAGAAGAGAAAGTGATGTCTCTCCAGATGGGAAGCACCTTTGTTTTACATGTTGCCTCAATGTTTTTTTTTCTTGCTTGTGTGGCCAGAATGTACAACTCCCTCAAAGTGAAAGGGTATATTTGTGTTTATTTAAATTGCAGCCTGTGAGTTATTTTCATCTACACCTGAGCCATCTTCCTCTTCCTAGCGTGCTGTGTATGGTTGTGTTTGTGTATTGGTTCCAGAATCGACCTCAGTTCCCCTAAAAGTTTTGTCTGGCTGGGGGTTCACAACATATACTTATTAAATATTAAACATCATGTTTTGTCAGAAGATGGTGTTACCATAGTACTGGGTTCTGCTATGTCAAATTTGGCACTGGCATCTGCTTGTTGCTATGTCCATCTTTGTATGTGATGCTCATTTGTAGCCATGTTGTGTTGCTGCTTTACTTTATTTTTTGAAGTAAAAAACAAACAAACAAAAAAACTTGTTTGTGTGTTTTATTAAAGGTTATGCACTCTGGAAAACTGTGCCCTGTAAACTTTAACATGGCATATTGACATTTGTGGAACAAGGGAACAATCAGAATATTCATACAAACATTGAATATTATAATGTAAAACATGTATGCCTTGCACAACACTTAAGTGGCCATGTAAAAAAAAAAAAAAAAAATGTGGAACTTGGGTTACTAGGGGCAACATGGCATAGTATTAGATATGGACACATATTCCCACAAAAAAAATGGTATTAAGTATCATTAAGTGTAGGCTGCATTATGTTGCTCATGTTATTTAGTATGTACAAAGGAATATGTCTATGTCGAGAAGATTTAGCTGATGTAGTTTATAAGTTGGTTTATTCACACTTGATTAAATTTGATAGTATTAAGCAAATAATTAAAACATGCAGTTAACATCAAAGTATTTAACCAAATAAATAAAATACAGTGCATTATTTGTGAGTGTGTCAGATTTATACATGGTAACAATAAAAATGTTATGTGGGCATAAAATTGCTGTTTGTAGTCTTTTGTAACTGCAGTGTTTGGCAAGTAATTGGTCAACAGGTGAATTCATTGGCCA
Source organism: Pseudophryne corroboree (assembly GCF_028390025.1). Lineage (NCBI taxonomy): Eukaryota > Metazoa > Chordata > Amphibia > Anura > Myobatrachidae > Pseudophryne > Pseudophryne corroboree. The sequence continues at coordinate 722,292,051 of NC_086446.1, forward strand.
ATTAATTGCTAATCAGGGCATACACACTTGTAACAGTACTTTGCAAGTGCTGAGTAGCTGCAGACTTACTCCTCGGCTGCGACAAGATAGCGAACATTTGTTGTGTAATTTTTACCATCGGCTACGCATTTCTGCACAAAACACGCCTACTGCCAGTTGCCTACTCCCACACTAGCCGCCCACTTTCACGCCCATTTCGTTAGATAGCGAAGCCGAGCCTCTGTCACGCCTCCGTCACTCCCTGTTTTCGGTGATGTAGTACGAGCTGATTTTCAGTTAGTAATTTTTTGCACAAGCGATGTATCGCTCCCTTTGCGCACGCGCATTTCTGCTTTCGCGCATGCGCAGTTTGCGATTTTTTTGCCGTTTGCGATGCGATGAACTGCTGCGAACAACTTGGAATGAGGGCCCTTGTGTGACACTGTTAGTGAAATTAAACTGCAGTGTTTAATTACTATTCCTATAGAGTGGGAGGGCCCAAGGACAATTCCATAATGCACCTCGTTTCTTTGCATTATGGGCCTAATTCAGGTTGGATAGCAATACGTGAATTAACTGCAAAAATTGCTACAAGGATGCGGGCGCATGCGCAGGGCCCGTCCTGCACATGCGACCACATTTTTTGCGGCACCCCACAGAAAATGTGATTGCCTCTACCTGTCAATCAGGCAGAGGCATTCGCGAGGTGGCAACGCTTCGTTTCCAAGGCGGAGCATTGCGAGGGTGAAATGGGGGCAGGGCCAGGCAAACGGTGGGAATGATGGGGGCGTGATTGAAGCAGCTGCGTGACATCACACGCAGCCGCTGTGATCACTAAAATGGCGGCGGGCCTCCTGCGGGTGCGCTGGAAGGTATCCGGTCTCTAGGTTGACAAGGCTTAGGTCGACAGTGTCTAGGTCGACAGTAGGTAAGTCGACGTGGTTTCTAGGTCGACAGAGACTCTAGGTCGACATGACAAAAACGTCGACATGAGTTTTTCACATTTGTTTTTTTCATTTTTTTAACTTTTTCATACTTTATGATCTACATGGACTACAACTGGGAACAGTAACCTGTGCCAAGCGCTGCGGCAGCAGAGCGAGGCACCTTACCCGAAGCGAGGGGACACTAATTGTTGTTCCCGGTCACTTTACAAAGAAAATGACACCCAAAAAAGTTAAAAAACTCATGTCGACCATATGTCAAGTCGACCTAGTACATGTCGACCTAGAGTCCCTGTCGACCTAGAATCCATGTTGACCTACTTACTGTCGGCCAATAGTGGTCGACCTAGACACTGTCAACCTAACTCTTGTCAGCCCTCCATACCACACCCACGCCGGAAGGAGGCTACCCCATTTTTAGCGATCAGGTGAAATTGCGGTGTGACTGCAATTTCAGCTGTAAGGTGGTCAAAATTTACTGAAAATTAGTGAAAATTAATGTTAATGTTATTAACAGGCAGAGGCGGTCGCTGGGCGGGAGGGGGCTGGCCGGCGGCGTTTAGCCTGTCTTTAGTGGGCGCGGTCTGGGCAACACAGGCGTGCCCGGACCATTGGGATGGCGGCCCGTGGCGGCTGCGTGATGTCACACGCAGCCGATGTGACCCGTGCTGCGACAAGTAGCTCCCTGCCAGCGCGCAGGAACTGCGCTAGCTGGGAGCTACTCCTACAGTTCAAAAGCATCACCGCTGTGCAATGCTTTTGTGCTGGGCGTCCCCCCCCCGCATGTCAGTGTGCCTGATCGTAGCTGTGCTAAATTTAGCACAGCTACGATCAACTTTGAATCACCCCCAATGTAGACTGTGTACTACATACATATTGAGGGTCACACTCCAGACACACGGGGCGGCCTGTGGTAGTGTGAGAGCTTATATAAGGGTCCATGGCACAGCAGCTCACAAACTAATTATACAGGCTTATTCAGGAATCTGCTACATTAAGGGCTGCAGCATAAATGACATTTCCAAATGCTATGTGTTTATTTTTATACAGATGCAAACGTTGTTTATCGGAATGATTAATGTCAGGATGGCAGCTTCTTCAGGGGGTGCAGAGCTTTGCACCTTCTTATAAGAGAGGAGTGAGTCAGATCTGGGGGTCCCTTGCCAAATGCAGCATATGTGTACTCATGTACTTGGAATTTCGCCCGCATACAAAAATAGGTTTTCATCTTGCTGAAAATTATATCTAAATGAGATTCAAATGGTTTAGAATGTTCATTAATTGGGGCATCCCCTGTTTACCTATTTATGTAGGGTTTATTCTTGTTATAAATGCACCTGGATGGTTCAGACAGTAATTATTAATTAATTTATTTATTTATTATTACCAGTTATGTATATAGCGCACACATACTCAGCAGCATTTTACAGAAAACATTTGACCATTCACATCAGGCCCTGCCCCAGTGGAGCTTATAATCTAAATTCTCTGCCAAATGTACACGCACACACATTTACACTAGGGTTTCATTCTGTTGGGAACCAATTAACCTACCAGTATATTTTTTCATTGTGTGAGGAAACCGGGGCACCCGAAGGAAACCCACGTAAGTACGGGGAGAATACACAAACACCACAAAGTTAGGGCCATGGTGGGAATCGAACCAATGACCTCAGTGTTGTGGGCTAGTAATGATAACCATTACACCACCTGTGTTGATGCTCCATCTCTAATGATTCTAAGGATGTATAATGGTGAAGTCATTCTATTGGGTTCAAAAATGTCAAGCAGAAAACTGAAGAGGCTGCCTTCGATTTGTAGTAGGTCTGTCACAAAGCTGTGGGGTTTCAATATTTCCCCAAAATTTATCCTTATACTTTCCTGCACTGAGCAGTCATCTGGTAGGAACGATAGGAATAGAACTGCATTTCCAGATCTTCCCACTCAATCATCATGCTGTTAGAGTCAGGAGAAATGTCCTCCTGCAGTGGTTACCACCTGTAGAGTCAGGATAAATGTCCTCTTGCAGTGGTTACCACCTGTAGAGTCAGGAGACATGTCCTCCTGCAGTGGTTACCTCCTGTAGAGTCAGGAGAAATGTCCTTCTGCAGTGGTTACCACCTTTAGAGTCAGGAGAAATGTCCTCTTGCAGTGGTTACCACCTGTAGAGTCAGGAGACATGTCCTCCTGCAGTGGTTAACTCCTGTAGAGTCAGGAGAAATGTCCTCCTGCAGTGGTTACCGCCTATAGAGTCAGGAGAAATGTCCTTCTGCAGTGGTTACCCCCTGTAGAGTCAGGAAACATATCTTCTTGCAGTGGTTGCCACCTGTAGAGTCAGGAGACATGTCCTTCTGCAGTGGTTACCTCCTGTAGAGTAAGGAGAAATGTCCTGCTGCAGTAGTTACCACCTGTAGAGTCAGGAGAAATGTCCTGCTGCAGTGGCTACCACCTGTAGAGTCAGGAGAAATATCCTGTTGCAGTGATTACCAACTGTAGAGTCAGGAGACATATTCTCCTACAGTGATTACCACCTATAGAGTCAGGAAACATGTCCTCCTGCAGTGGTTACCTCCTGTAGAGTCAGGAGAAATGTCCTTCTGCAGTGGTTACCACCTGTAGAGTAAGGAGACATGTCCTCTTGCAGTGGTTACCACCTGTAGAGTCAGGAGATATATCCTGCTCTAATGGTTACCACCTGTAGAGTCTGGAGAAATATCCTGCTGCAATGGTTACCACCTGTAGAGTCAGGAGACATGTCCTCCTGCAGTGGTTACCACCTGTCGAATCAGGAAACATGTCCTCCTGCAGTAGTTACCACCTGTAGGGTCAGGAGGCATGTCCTCCTGCAGTGGTTCCCTCCTGCAGAGTCAGGAGAAATAATCTGCTGCAGTGGTTACCACCTGTAGAGTCAGGAGACTTGTCCTCCTGCAGTGGTTACCACCCACAGATGCATATTTCAAGGGTTTTTGTTCTGAAAGGTGTATTTAGCATTTTTTTAGTGTTGCCTATGGGGGTAATTCCAAGTTGATCGCAGCAGGATTTTTTTTAGCAGTTGGGCAAAACCATGTGCACTGCAGGTGTGGCAGATATAACATGTGCAGAAAGAGTTAGATTTGGGTGGGTTATTTTATTTCTGTGCAGGGTAAATACTGGCTGCTTTATTTTTACACTGCAAATTAGATTGCAGATTGAACGCACCCCACCCAAATCTAACTCTCTCTGCACATGTTATATCTGCCTCCCCTGCAGTGCACATCGTTTTGCCCAATTGCTAACAGAATTCCTGCTGCGATCAACTTGGAATTACCCCCTATATGTACTGTACTGTGTGAAGAGGAAACGCATGAGATATATGTCCAGTGTTCCTATTGTACTTTCAATGCTCACATAATGCCGCACCTATGTCCTCTGTGGGAACGGCGATGTTATGCAATGTACCCAGCTCCGAAAATGTTTTTTCACTGGCAGTTCTTCACTAGGTATCCCATAGGAGTCCTGACAGTTGCCTGTTTTTTTATGCTATTATCAAAAGTGTAATTCAGAAAAATGTTGGCTTGTTTTTCCACTAAGACAGTGGATCCCGAACTGGTTGTCTATCAGATGCAAAGCCCTGTCCACCCCCGCCCCCCATAACTGAACCTACGGATGACATATAAGCACAATTTCCTAATTTTTTCATTTTGTCTGAATTTCTCAACAAGAAACTTTCACTCTAAGGGTGCGGTGAAAAAAGTTCTGATATTCTAGGGTGCTGTGTTTCAAGATGAGGAACCACTACGCTAAGAAATTATTCCTGAAGAGTGAAAAAAGAAAAAAGCTACAGTATCTCAGCCTGCGATCCAGACATAACACGGGTATTGTAAATTGTAGACCAAAACATAATGACATGTTTACGGATAAAAGAGCATAATTATTTAATTCTATTTTAATTAAACTACATGGCCTTTTACTGAGAGATACTTGCAAGCTTCTGGCTAAGTAGATGGTATTCAATGAAAATGATAATTACACTATCTAGTAAAAGTCATTTAAGGGGCTGCATGTTCATTAGGCTAACCTTTTTATGTGCCCACCAGCCATTCATTTAACTTTTCAAAAGAATAACTTAATTAAATGAGATGCGCACTTGCAGAGTTTGTTTAGGAAGACAGCACATAGAAGCTGATATCACGCTGTTTGTTCTTCATATAGCTAATTGTTTATAGGCAATATTATTGAGATTGTTTGTTTAGTGTCTTTTTCTTGGAACTTTTGGATAGAGAAATGTCTTTGTAGTAATGTGAATATTATCTGGCCATTGCATGAGATCCCATTCCTCCCCCATGTCATGACATCACAAATTGTCACGATCCAGGTAATTCCTTATCAGTATTTACCTTCCAAAAAGAATTCGAGGGACAAACTAGGCCCGAGAATAAATAAGCGTCCTGGGTTTTTTAAAGAAGGAGCCTAGGGCAAGGAAGGAGAGAAAAGGGGAGGGGAGGGGAGGGGGGGGGGGGGGGGGGGGATAGAGCAGGTAGCATAGCAGTATCCTATAGGTAAGAGGGGGAGGAGAGTTACCTGGGAGGTACAAAAGAGCAGGAGTGCCAGGCAGGCTCCCTCTTTCAGGCTGATCAAGGATACAAGAAGGCACCCACCTCACAGCTCCTGGAATCAAGGGAAAGGAATAAGTACAATTTTATTATAAGCCCCCTCTCATACACTTCAGTTATACACACACTGCAGCCCAAAATCTAGACCCCCCTCCTTACAGTTCACCACAAAATATACTCACTGCACCAAACGCAGCCCAGTCATCTAGCGCCCGCACACCAGAATGCCCAGACCCAGGAGGAATGCCCCCGCCCCCCGGCGCCTCATCCAGGCGGACCAGGCAGCGCACGGTTCACAGCACGCTGCTCACTCCCGAGGGCCCCGGACGGGATCGGCGAGACCGCCGACCGCGTCACCCCTACGCACGTGGCTGGCGCGCGGCGGCCCGGAAGCAGGCTCCGGCGAGCCAGCCCGTAGCCAGCCGCAGGCCGCACCCCCCCCCTCCTTCCGGCGCCGAGCGATCGCGTCACGCTCGGCGCCGCCCAGCCACAGCAGCAGCTACAATCCCCGTCTACGGCGGGTCAGGTCCTAAGAAACTTAACAGGCCGCCGCCAGAGCCCGCACTCACACCCCCAGCGACGCTGCACAGTAGCGGCGCGTACCGACACACGCAGGTACGCGCCCAGCAGCGACAGCAGGCACAGATAGCGGCTCCGGCGGGACAGACACCACCGCAGGAGCCCGTGATTGCTGTGGGTGGAATACTCTACTTCTCACTAAGAAACTTAACATGCTTTCCTTTTTAAAATACTTTTATTAGTATTTTCATGTTTTTAACTAAAAATTAAAGGTAAACGGTACAGCAGAATGTGTTCTAAATCTTTAATCAAAATAAGAACAAAGTGGTAAATAAATATGATACAATAAAAATAATAAGAGCAAAGTGGTAAGTAAATATGATACAATAAAAATATAACATGAAAATATAACATTATAGGAAAGTAAGATTTCAAAAATGTAAAGATCATTTGGAGTAATCCACATTTTACAGGTCACAGTTTCTCATTCTTTATAACAGCACCATGTTAGCTTACATTTTATCTGTGTATACTCCTATGTCGGTAATTGAGTAATGTTTATATAGAAAAATAGTTGCTAAACACTCATTTTGCACAGCCAGAGCAAGTGGGATGGGGGCAGCAGCTTGCAGCGCTCCCCCCCCCCCCCCCCCCCTCGGGTGGCATGCGGGACAGCACTTCCCCACAGCCCATTATCCGCAGTGGGCAAGCTGCTGGCCCGCCGCAGCCCACTCCACCGGGTATCAGCCCCGCCATATCCGCCAGGCTGCACGGGCGCTAGCCAGTACCAATACCCATATCAATCAGCCAGCCTATTTATTAATTCAAGTTATTGGGTTGTTAGTTAATTAATTATTTCCATGAATGTTCCCTTTTCGGTCATGTTACTTTGTAATATGGTACTTTTCCCTCTCACTTACTGTACTTACTTACAGATGATCAGGCTACTCGTCTCGCTTCTCCCTACGGCTTAGCTTCAGGGGGAGCCCACGCGAAACTTTGCAATCTAATGATTCCTTAGGAGGCACGCAGAGGGGCCACCCAGATAAGTATCATGTATTTACAGGCTAGGGGTATGGCTTCTGCGCTATGGCTTAGTGGGTTAAAGCGACTGTCTGGTAAGAAAACATAAGATAATCACTCCAGCCTTGGAGTTGGTTTTAAAAGACAAACGCATGGGACATTCAGCTGCTGCAGGGATAGCAAACACCACATCTAAGCAACCCCCCCCCCCCTTCCCCGTTGCTAAGGCTACCCGCATAAAATCTTTGCTCTCACAGTAATACAATAGCTTCCCCCCTTCTTAATTACTGATAGCATGTCCAGCAGACGCTATCTGGCTGGGGGTTATCTTATCTCCCCTCCTCCAACAATGGTGGTGGTTCCCTTTCATCTTCTCCCCTGCACATAACCCCTCCCAGCAGGGTGACCAGTGTAAGGTATACGAGGGAGGGGGTGTAAAAAATAAAAATACATAAATAAAGGAAATAAAAGGGCAGTGGGGGGCTGGGTAGAATTACAGGGTTGTGGGGGTTATGGCAGCGCATAGTGTGTAATAGTGTCATAGTAGACAGTATAACATGGGTCAGTGGTTACATTGCAGTCAGTATTAAATTACAGAGTATAAAGTATGATAAGGTTATAATATGCGAGTGATGCAAGGATCGCAGAAGTGCAACGGCGTGTATATATTGCAGGGTAGAATAGGTACTAGCAATGCTGCTCACATCGCAAAACCTGCTTTTGAAACGGTATTTGAAACGGTTCTTAAAACGGGTTTGAGCAGTTAAACCCCTTTCACATCTCATGTGGTAACCAGTATATTACCATTTCATTAATTTTTTTTGGTACCTTTCACACTGAACCCGTTTCACCCATAGAAAACAGTGGTTGTCGCTATAAATGGACTTTTCTAACCACACATTATTAATAAGTATTAATTAATTAATTATTAATAAATTTGGATAGTAGTACGATGGAACCCAGCAGCTTGAAGCATTTTGCTATGTTTTTATATATGAGGGTATTCTTGACTGTCCCAGTAATTTGTCTGCAGATTTCCTCATCCCCTCTGATCCTAAAGCAGCTCCCTCACCTCTTCATCACTCCAATGAGACATTTTATAGTGGCTTTGCAGTATAAAAGTTTATAAAGCCACTCTCACATGGGTCTCCGGTGTTTTCCAAGCTGTTTCCTGGTTGTGGCTGCTGACATCACACATGGAGACAGCCTATGACCTGCTGGGGCTTGCAAATACCGTTTCAGACCCTTTCACACTGCACAGTGAAATGGGACTGAAACGGGGAGGACCCTTCTTTTACCGTTCAAAATACCTGTAGTTGAAAGCGGTAAATTGAAGGGGACCCCTTTTCACATCGCAGTTTTGACCCGTTTAGGAAGCCAGTTAAAATGGCAAAATACCGGGTACGGGCGGCAGTGTGAAAGGGGAAGTATACGAGATAAAGCAAATCAGCGATGTCATTGCCGCATGGGTATATTACAGGGTACGGGTCGTACTAGGTATACAGCGTAATGATTACTGAGGGCATGGCGGCAAGAGCATATTTCAGCATCATAGGTATACTAGCGGGCTAATATAAAGCTTAATACCGGATCGAATGGCCGGGGGGTATTTTGCACATTATAGAGGGGAATAGCGATGAATTATATAATATAAGGCAGAACAGTCATCGCATTGCCGTGAGCATGTACTATTGCATTGATAGTAGGTATATAAGAACAGTATAATACAGATCAGTGGGGGACAGTCACGCACCATAACGTTCATACTAGCAAATTTTTTCAGTATTACCCGTGGCCTTAGCTCCATTATTATTGTATTGCAGTTAGTAGGAAGGCGTCACAGGCGATTTGCAATGCCTTGCACAGTCCATACATTAGAAAAATGCATGGGTACACAGAGCATAACGAGGCAGTAACAAAAACCAAAAATAATAATAATAATAATAATAATAATGAATAAATAAAAATAAATAAAAAATAGACAGACCACGATTTGCATAGCGCGGTACAGCCCAGCGCTACGCAGTACAACTTCCACTGTGCTAAACGCATGGTTTAATCCCCTGGCATTGTATTATGTGGTATATAGTTATAATGATAACCGCTTGTTATATAACCTGAGTGTCATACAAAAGGCAGGCCTGGGAGACAAAGCAAGTAGCGATAGCGATCTCAATAGAAAAACCATCAAAGCGGCTTTGGGGAATACGCAGTATTATGTTCACTTAGGTAGCAGAATAGCAGAAACGCACCATTTATGGGGCAATGGTTAGCATTACGGCCTCACAGCGCTGAGGTCATGGGTTCAATCCCAGTTCTTAATTCATATTACATTTACTAGCTATGCCTTTAAGCGCTGAATAAGTTTGTTCCAGAACCGAACGGTCATACAAAATGCAACAAGTAGCGGTAGCGATCACAGTAAAAACCCATCAAAGCTACTTTAGTGAACGTGCAATATGATGGTCACTTATGGTATCATAATAAGGTAGACAGGACAGAAGGAAAAGGAAAGCAAAAGGTCCAGGCGCAAAGCGAAGGTTTAAGGGCTGAATAATACCTCATCTCTGCATAAAGTAGGGGTCAAGGCTGCATGTGCCTTAGCGGTAGACGGGATAACGTAGGACAACTATAGTCTGGCGCAAGGCATGAATATCAAGTCAGCGTAAACGCACCAGTATGTGGCAATGGGTAGTATTACGGCCTCACAGTGCTTAGGTCATGGGTTCAATCCAGTTAAGAGCATTCTTTGTGGAGTTTGTATGCACTCTCGGGTGTCTTATGTCATATGTCAGTTGCTAGGTATAGATCATAGGGCGCTATATGATGAGTATACCTAACCGGATTGAACCCGTTAGGATGTAGAATTGTTGTGTTTTTAATTTCGGCACCGTTAGGATGTAGAAATTTTTTATTGGCACCGTTAGGATGTAGAAATTGTTTTTTTTTTTTTTTTTTTCCGGTGGAGGCATCGTCAGGCCATTTGAAAGTGTAATTATCAACTGACAAGACATGGCAGTAGTGGCACGTAAGGGGTTGCCAGCGGGCGAGACCAAAAATCTGGCCAGGGGGAAATCAGGAGCGTACAAGGTACACTTACGCGCGGAAAAGCAAGACTAGAAGGCAGCTCGGCGTCTTTCGCGAAACCCAAGGCCTTAAGCTGCCCGCCATAAATGGGGGAATGAAGGACTTTTTCCAATTTTGCCCTCAAACAAAAAGAGGTTTTGTGGTTTTCACCTTCATATGGGTCGCGCGAAAGTTCGCACCATAGGTCCGCATACAACAGGGGGTAACGGTTATTTGTAATTCTACTTTTCAGGAGGGCAAAAGGTCTAGGGGGCAGCGATCTAGGAAAAAGCTAGGGGAGCGAGCCGATTACGGCAATTCAAGCCGGCATACAAGGGTTGAAGGGCCGGTGGCCTAATACACGGATCACATGGTCCGAGATAGTCCCAAGGGCACAGGGGGGCACGGGGTTACAAAGGGTCAGAAGAAAGGTGAACAGGGCGGTAGCCCGTCTCTTAACGGGAGAAGGCGATACGATCGCCAGGCACCCGTTGTTGAGGTTCGGAGAGGAGGGACTATTCAGGCAAGGCGGGGTACACCTGACAGAGGAAGGTTTAGCTATATTCTTGGGCAACATAGCAGAAAGCGTCAGTGGAAGGCATGAGGTAGCAGGGGGTGGCGGGCCTGGGTTCTAGGAACCAGGCTATGGCGGCAAGCAGTGCTCCTCGGCGGTCTGTAGTAGCGCAACGTCGGTTGGCCGGCACTTCCCCAGATACTCGGCGAATTTGTCGTGGCCTCAAGGGCCGACACGGTCGTCATCTTAAGGGTGGACCGGTGCTATGCCGATGAGGGGAAGTGGTACCGCTCAGCTAACTTGCGCAAGGGCGGGACTTAGGTTCCGCCCCGTTGTTTAATTGAGGAGAAATTAATATGGAGGCTGTAGCCGGGGGTATGCACTGCTTTCTCGCCACCCACTTATAGAGTACCAATTCTAATCCAATCAATAAATTTGGCTGTGACCTTTTAAATCGCAATTCAGTTGTCCGCGTGTTTATTGGGGAGAAAAGAAGGTAGGGGGGTGGACGGCGAGGCCGTTAATAAAATCAATGGACGGCTTAAAGAATTCGAGGGACAAACTAGGCCCGAGAATAAATAAGCGTCCTGGGTTTTTTAAAGAAGGAGCCTAGGGCAAGGAAGGAGAGAAAAGGGGAGGGGAGGGGAGGGGGGGGGGGGGATAGAGCAGGTAGCATAGCAGCATCCTATAGGTAAGAGGGGGAGGAGAGTTACCTGGGAGGTACAAAAGAGCAGGAGTGCCAGGCAGGCTCCCTCTTTCAGGCTGATCAAGGATACAAGAAGGCACCCACCCTCCCGCCCAGTTGGTAGAGCAATTTGGCCCTGGTATTTAGGAATTGAACATTTTTTAATTTCGGTGGTGGCACCGACAGGCAATCCAGAGTTTTCGCTATCACCAGGGCGAAGGTGAGGTAACTGGAATTTGAATTGAAGTTTACGTCTGGTGGTGGCAACGTCAGGCCAATTCGGTCTTTAATTATGGTCTGGCAAAAGAGGTCCAGCAGGCGCGGCAAGCAGTGCTCCTCGGCGGTCTGTAGTAGCGCAACGTCGGTTGGCCGGCACTTCCCCAGATACTCGGCGAATTTGTCGTGGCCTCAAGGGCCGACACGGTCGTCATCTTAAGGGTGGACCGGTGCTATGCCGATGAGGGGAAGTGGTACCGCTCAGCTAACTTGCGCAAGGGCGGGACTTAGGTTCCGCCCCGTTGTTTAATTGAGGAGAAATTAATATGGAGGCTGTAGCCGGGGGTATGCACTGCTTTCTCGCCACCCACTTATAGAGTACCAATTCTAGTCCAATCAATAAATTTGGCTGTGACCTTTTAAATCGCAATTCAGTTGTCCGCGTGTTTATTGGGGAGAAAAGAAGGTAGGGGGGTGGACGGCGAGGCCGTTAATAAAATCAATGGACGGCTTATGTCTCCTGAGACTGTCCCAGTGTTCCAAGCCTGGATTCCATCTGCACTGTCTGTGTGCAGGACGCTGCATCTCATTGAAGAGAGTATTGACTGCATAGGAGAGAAAAGAGTTAAACATCTGGGGAGGGGTGGACCTAGCTGTTAGGAAAGTACAGCCTTTAAGGGGAGGGCTTGATATATATAGGGAAGGCGAGGCCATTTTAAGTCTCTTGGTGATTTGGTTTTATGCAAGACAGTGCTGCGTCTCCCTAGGAAAAGGGGGACAAAGCCTGATAATGCAGAGGAGACAAAGATCCCCTTTTGAAGGGATCTGCATCACTGGGAGAGGCACAGGCGATCCTCTGCAAATCATCTGGCTGTGAGTACTGGTTGTATTAAGGGCCAGTTAGCACAGCTTCCTGCATATGACAGGTTTTAGAAACCATTTATTGTGGTCAGTTTCCCCCTCCCCTCTGTATCGCAGCGGACACACCGCTGTGAGGCGGCCGGGATCCCTCCCGCAAAGTTTCCCCTAACAGGGAGGCGCCCTGCGGGACCTGATCGAGCGGTCCCAGCGCGCCCAGCCAGCGGGAGATCCCAATGCCGTGCGGCGGTGCACATGCCCTCAGCCGCCGGAGGCGGGGAGCAGGGGAGAGACGCGGCAGTGAGCACGCAGCTGAGGAGATTTACTCAGCTGCGGGCAGGCACTGAATGGGTGCTAATCACCAGCGGCCAGGGGGAGAGCCGCGTCCGGGACATTACCAGCGTGCGGGGAGACACTGTATGGCGCCGCTACGGGACTTGGTGTGAAACGGTCTCGTAGCGCATGCGCACACCAGAGATGCCGCAGTGTTTCCGGGCGGCTGTAGGAGAAGTTCTCCTCAGCTTTGTGTGGGGGAGAGGCCGCTCAGTACAATAGCGCGCCTCCCCATATGGTTAGAATTATTAAAAAGGTCTTAATAGTCAGCTATCTTAAATATCCCAAACGAGCGCCATTTACGGGGAAGGGATAGCCCCCCCCCCCCTGTATAGATCAGAGGGATGTTTTATGTGTGCCAATAGCTCCCTCTAATGGCGAAAAAGTATATGCAGAAATGTGAGGATCTACTTTACAAAATAATCCTTTGGACTATTGTATGTCCAAAGGACTTCTATTATAAAGATCCTGAAAGGAATACAACGAAGCAAGCGGATACCAACTCTACCGCGTAGCTGAGTTACAGTTAAGGGTGTATATCGGCATGTCGGCTGGTGGTTTAAACGTTTTCCCCCCATTTATTTATATATATACATTTCTCATGTTCTGGATTCTATGTAAAGAAGAGAACAGTAATTCCAGCCGGATCCGATAGCCTTGCTCCGTCATCACTCACAGCCTTTCTCTTCCTAGTTAAAAGGGTGGCAGTGCTGTGAAATACCCTGGTACGGGGTTTTAACCAACATGTCTAAAGCAAGGACCCTACACCTGGAAACAGTGCTCCGCATAGGTCATGGCAAAGGACTTGGCAGATGGAATCTCCAGGTGAATCGCAAAATCACGCATGCAGCACTAGAAAAAGGCTGCGAGATTTATATATATATTCATTTATAAGCTAGGATCAGACCGGTTACGGCAGGGGAGCACGGTCGCTGCGTATTCCACGCGGGGTGCCCGGCGTGCGCCGCAGGTGGGGGCCGCCCCCCCCCCCTTTTTGTTTTATCTTCCACAGAGGACCGAGAGGACAGGGATTTGGCAGACTTCGTGATTGACGATGATTGGAAGGATGACGACGAAGAATCCGGGTCGGAGAGGTCGACGGCATCCGGTGAGTTGGGACAGTCTTTATCAAATTCCGCCGCGAGCTCGAGTTCGCGTAACTCTTCATCCCCCTCCTCATCCTCCTCTTGGGCATCGCAGACGTCCGACGCTGATAGTACTGCTAGGACACGGAAGGAGACTGAGAAACTTGCCAAAAGGGCGGCAAAGCAGCAGAAGAGGCGTAAGCGGCAGGCGAATGTGGGAAGAGGAGCGTAGGGCGAAGAAGAGGCGAGATCTTCCGGGGGTAGTGCGCTGCGGGTATACGGCAGTGACGCGGGGCCTGCGAGATAGCTGCCGCAAACAGATACGTAGGGGTGACTTTGTAGACTATTTGGTTTGACTAAGGCTATGAAGAAGGATTACAAAGCGGCGGCCGCTACAAAGGGCATGGGGGCGGAAGCTTCCAGGTCTTTTGATAAATGGCTGGCCGGATTGGGGTGTTTGCGGCTTGCTATTTGGAGGACAGGCCGGAAGAGCACGTGAATATCACCCGGTACCTTCATCTAGTGCACGACATGCAGCGCACATCCTGGGGTTCGGAATGGCGGCGATATGACCAAGAGTTTCGGGAGAAGCAGGACAGGTTACGGGTCATGGACTTCGCGTTCAAAGACCTGGAGGTCTGTCTCAAAGTGACCCGGGCATCCCAGCGGGAGGACGAGACCCAGGAACAGGGTACGGGGGGGCGCCGCGGGGGGTCGTCAGCGCAGGGAGCGGGCGCGGACGGGGCATTTGCCAAAACAGGCGGATTGGCCGTTCGCATGGGCGGGCGGTCTGCCCCTCGGGGGAAATGCTTCGCTTTTAACAGCGGAGCATGTTCATTGACAAACAGTGCCGTTTTCGCCACTCTTGCCAGCAGGGCGGTGGAACCCAACCAGCCTCCTCTCGTTCCAAAGGGGGACGACAGGGCAATCGGGGGAAACAACCCTACCCTAAGCAGGCCGCGAGCGGGACCGCTCAGCAGGGCACCAGCGCCAGTTAAGTTGGAAACTATGGGTAAATGGTTGGGTCTTTATCCTAATAAACGGGATGCAAATTTTTGGTTAGATGTTTTTAAGTTCGGGTTCCGCTTGCCTGTTGCAAGCGAGATGTCCGTGCGTGCGCACAGAACCTTCAATCCGCCCGAGCTTCGCCGATGGTGTTGCGGGAAAAGTGGATAGGGAGCTCAGGTTGAGCAGGATGGAGGGGCCGTTTAAGTCAATCCCGGTGGATGACTTGGTCATCTCCCCGGTTCGGGTGGTGCCAAAGAAGACTCCGGGCGCCTTTCGGCTGATTCAGCATTTTTCTTACCCGCCACGAGCGTCGGTCAGCGACGCCATACCACCGGCTCATTGCTCGGTGGTGTATCAGTCGTTCGACGAGGCGCTAGGTATGGTCCGCAGCTACGGGAGCGGGGCCCTCATGGCTAAGATCGATGTTGAGTCAGCTTTTAGATTACTGCGGCATCCTGTCTATCAATTTTGGGGGAATGAAATTGACACCGTGGCGGGAGAGTGTAGCCCGCCCCAGGACGAAGTGTCAAAGCTCCGCGAAACTATTCGCCGTTTCAACGGCTCGCGTAAAGTCACGCTGCGGCAGGCTCAGTCCGTGCGGGGCATGCTGAACTTTGCTTGTCGGGTGATACCGATGGGCAGGGTTTTCTGCAGGAAGCTCGACAGAGCTGCAGCGGGGTGTGCCAGGCCGCATCATTTCGTTCGTTTGTCCTCTGAGTTAAAAAGGGATTTGGCCGTTTGGGCTTCATTCCTGGAGGAATTCAACGGGGTGAGCATATGGCAAGCCCCAGCCATTGACAGCGAGAGTTTGCAGTTTTTTACCAATGCTGCGGGTTCCTCTGGATTCGGCTGTCTTCTGTAGGGATCGTGGTGTGCGGCATCTTGGCCGGCGAAGTGGCATAGCGAAGGTCTTAAAAAGGATCTGGTGCTGCTGGAGCTTTTTTCCCATTATGGTGGCGCTGGAAGTTTGGGGCGATCGGTTGGCTAACTGCAGCATAGTGTTCAGGGAGTTAATCTGGCCGTGGTACATGCGATTAATAACCAAAGGGCGAAATCGCTGGTGGTACTACGGGTTCTTGTACAACTGCTTTTCACTTGCTTGCGTAAGAACCTATAGTTCCGGACGCAGCACGTGCTCGGGTTGGAAAACGAAATCGCAGACGCGTTGTCGCGTGGACAGTGGGAGAGATTTCGGGGGTTTGGCTCCCAAGGCCGAAGAGCAAGGTTTTCACTGTCCCGGTTATGTTTGGCAGGTGACCGTACCGGACTGAAGGGTTTAGCGTTGCGGTCAATCGCGCCGGACACGCGCAAGGTGTACGGACAGGCTTGGAGTGAGTGGGAGGAGTTTGTCCGGGGGCGGCAACATCAAGGTCAGAGCAGGCATCGGCTGTTGCTTTCTGTTAGGTGGCAGCGCTACGTCTCCGACAGGTAACGAGCAGTGGTTTCTCGGTACTTGGCAGGCATTTCTTTTTCTGCAAGCTGCGAGGCGTCCCTGACGTAACGAAAAGCAAAGTTCTGCGGAAGGCAGTGAAAGGGTGGGCGCGAGTTGCGCCGTCGCCACCAGATAGGAGGCGGCCATCGATGCGGCTTTGTTGCCGGCCGTAATAATGGCCGGAGGGCGAGTTGAGTCGTCCAGGTTTGAGACGCTTTTGTTTAGTTTGGCGTTCTCGATGGCTTTCCACGGAGCCTTTCGATTTTCTGAGATGTTAGCGCCTTCCAAGAGAGCAGATTCGCGTTTGCTGGTCGAGGACTTGGTAGTGGGTGAGAGGTCCTGGCTGTGCAGGTTACGACGCTCCAAGACGGATCAGGTGGGGAGAGGGCGCTGGGTTACAATGGTATCAGCGCTGGAAGAGAGCGTTGCCCGGTGAGGCTGGCACTGCAATACGTGGGGGTGCGACCCGTTAAGGAGGGGTCTGGGCTGTTGCATTATGATGGGCTGCCAGTCACGAAATACCAGTTTCAATGGATGCTGAGTCGCTGTTTGGCGGGCCTGGGCCTCCCACCCACTGCTTTTGGTACCCACTCCTTTCGCATAGGCGCAGTGACGTCGGCTGCTGCGGCGGGCTACTCCAGAACGGATATACAGGCGGTGGGGCGATGGAAAGCAGCGAGTTATAGACGATATATTCGCCCCGTCGCATGAGAGGTCGGTTTGCGCTTGGTGCTTTGCGTAAAGTCGCAATGTATTATGCTGTTACAGTTCTGTGAATTTGTGGTGTTGTGCGTCTGTTGGTGTTACCCCTTTTGTTTTGTTTTTGTTTGTTATCCTACTCAGGGATTAGCTACTCGCCGTTGCTGGCATGAGTCGGCAGCGGGGGTCTGGAGTTATTTGCGATTTTTTGCCTGACTTGACGGACTGAATTCTAATCCATAATTCGGCTAATTTGGTCTAATCAGAGTCCCTCAGCAGGTCTTTACGTTTCACCTCCAGCTGAGTTATTACATGTGTTTCCCATTTTATACCCCCCCCCCCCCTTCCACCCCCCCCCCTGTTTTTATTTCGTTTAATTTTATTTGATTTTCCCCCTTTGTGTCTTTAATTGCACTTCTAAATTGGCAACGAAAAGTGGTGCAGTCGGCTAGGCCGTGACTGCTGCAACAGCGAGTCATAAAGTTTTCTTTTTCGGCAGATCCTTCAGTATAAGCAATGAATAAGCCTCTTAGTAATCAATCCTACCCCTCTTTTTCCCTTCAGGATGGTTTTAAGTCAATTTGACCATTTGGGTGGTTGGCCACTCTTACATTTACGGGGCGGCCAGGTTTGTGGCCTCAGAAGGGTCTCAGGCATTGTTTGGAATACAGGGTGTCAGATGGCTTGGCTGGCGCGGAATGATGTGGGGTGAGCTGAGTAGTAGGTTAGTGAGTCAGGCCAGCAAGCATGGAGTCCCTAAGGTTTTCGTTGTCCATCTAGGGGGCAGCGACTAGGGGAAGAGGACATCCTTGGAGCTGCGGTGGGCCATGATACAGGATCTGGCAAGTGTGACCGCGCAATGGACCAATTTGTGTGTTGGTTTTTTCCATGATGGTGCCGAGATTTGTGTTGGAGGGGTGTGGCGGATGGTCGCCGGATTGATGAGGCCCGGAAAATGGTGTAAGGAGCTGTGGCACAGTGGGTGCTGTCCCACGGCGGGTAGGGTGGTCCGCCACCCGAGGATACGGTGCAGAGACAGCCACCTTTTCCGGTGCGATGGAGTACATCTATCCGAGGAGGAGATGATGTTTTTTCTGGAGGATCTAGGTTTCGCTTTGCAGGAGTTAGGGTAGGTTTCTGGTGGCGGTGCGAAAGACTTTGGGGATGAGTCTTTCGCTGTTGGCGGAAAAGAACGGCAGTTTCGTATGGTAGAGAAAACTGTAGTGTTTTACAGTTTGTTGTGGTTTAGGTGCACTCACCTCCATCGACTTATGGCCGCTTGACCACCCATCCGGGAAGGCAGCGGCAGGGCACCCAGGAGCGGTGGGTAGCCACTGTGGGGGTTGAGTTGTCACCTATTACCGGTTTATGGTAAGCTTTTAGTAAATTTATAGGATTGAGTTATTTAAGTTAATTTAGATTAAGGAGCCGTTCTTTTGGGCCGCCACCATATGCCAGATGGAGCGGCATATTAAATTAATCTCTTTTTATTACAGGTTTCCTAATGGTTAGGGACAAATAAATAGCTAGCAATTTTCTGCCAAATTCAAGTCTCAGTGTCGTTATTTCTGGTTATGATTATGAATGCTTTACTTTCAAAGAAAGGGGTCCACCAAATATCACTAAGATGTTTAGAAGAGAGTATTGACTGCATAGGAGAGAAAAGAGTTAAACATCTGGGGAGGGGTGGACCTAGCTGTTAGGAAAGTACAGCCTTTAAGGGGAGGGCTTGATATATATAGGGAAGGCGAGGCCATTTTAAGTCTCTTGGTGATTTGGTTTCCCTCCCTCCCGCCCTGGTAGTTGGAGATTGTGGCACGTGGTGCTTTGGCTCTAAGTTGTTGGCTGTTTTCGTTGGCTATTTATTGGCGGAAAAGAACGGCAGTTTCGTATGGTAGAGAAAACTGTAGTGTTTTACAGTTTGTTGTGGTTTAGGTGCACTCACCTCCATCGACTTATGGCCGCTTGACCACCCATCCGGGAAGGCAGCGGCAGGGCACCCAGGAGCGGTGGGTAGCCACTGTGGGGGTTGAGTTGTCACCTATTACCGGTTTATGGTAAGCTTTTAGTAAATTTATAGGATTGACTTATTTAAGTTAATTTAGATTAAGGAGCCGTTCTTTTGGGCCGCCACCATATGCCAGATGGAGCGGCATATTAAATTAATCTCTTTTTATTACAGGTTTCCTAATGGTTAGGGACAAATAAATAGCTAGCAATTTTCTGCCAAATTCAAGTCTCAGTGTCGTTATTTCTGGTTATGATTATGAATGCTTTACTTTCAAAGAAAGGGGTCCACCAAATATCACTAAGATGTTTAGTCTCTAATCTCCTTACTGTGATTCTGGCAGCATCAGGGTTAAGTTTCACATGCAAGTTACAAACAATCTTTCCCTCCAAAACCTAACATGGGCGCAGCCATGTTTTCCTAATCACATGATACCTTTCAGCCTATCAGCTGCACTCTGCTCTCAGCCTGATTACCCAGCAGCTGCACTCTGGTCTCTGGTTAATCAGCCAGCCAATCCCTGTTTTCCTGCTGGTATAAATATCTTGTTCCTGGGGTGGAAAGTAGAGATGAGCGGGTTCGGTTTCTCTGAATCCGAACCCGCCCGAACTTCATGTTTTTTTTCACGGGTCCGAGCGACTCGGATCTTCCCGCCTTGCTCGGTTAACCCGAGCGCGCCCGAACGTCATCATGACGCTGTCGGATTCTCGCGAGGCTCGGATTCTATCGCGAGACTCGGATTCTATATAAGGAGCCGCGCGTCGCCGCCATTTTCACACGTGCATTGAGATTGATAGGGAGAGGACGTGGCTGGCGTCCTCTCCATTTAGATTAGGGTTGAGAGAGAGAGAGAGAGATTGACCTGAGGCTGTGATACTGTAGAAGAGAGTGCAGAGTTTAGTGACTGACGACCACAGTGACCACCAGACAGTGCAGTTGTTTGTTTTATTTAATATATCCGTTCTCTGCCTGAAAAAAACGATACACACAGTGACTCAGTCACATACCATATCTGTGTGCACTGCTCAGCCCAGTGTGCTGCATCAATGTATATATATATCTGACTGTGCTCAGCTCACACAGCTTATAATTGTGGGGGAGACTGGGGAGCACTGCAGTGCCAGTTATAGGTTATAGCAGGAGCCAGGAGTACATAATATTATATTAAAATTAAACAGTGCACACTTTTGCTGCAGGAGTGCCACTGCCAGTGTGACTAGTGACCAGTGACCTGACCACCAGTATATATAATATTAGTAGTATACTATCTCTTTATCAACCAGTCTATATTAGCAGCAGACACAGTACAGTGCGGTAGTTCACGGCTGTGGCTACCTCTGTGTCGGCACTCGGCAGCCCGTCCATAATTGTATATACCACCTAACCGTGGTTTTTTTTTCTTTCTTTATAGTCATACTAGTTACGAGTATACTATCTCTTTATCAACCAGTCTATATTAGCAGCAGACACAGTACAGTGCGGTAGTTCACGGCTGTGGCTACCTCTGTGTCGGCACTCGGCAGCCCGTCCATAATTGTATATACCACCTAACCGTGGTTTTTTTTTCTTTCTTTATACATACATACTAGTTACGAGTATACTATCTCTTTATCAACCAGTCTATATTAGCAGCAGACACAGTACAGTGCGGTAGTTCACGGCTGTGGCTACCTCTGTGTCGGCACTCGGCAGCCCGTCCATAATTGTATATACCACCTAACCGTGGTTTTTTTTTCTTTCTTTATACATACATACTAGTTACGAGTATACTATCTCTTTATCAACCAGTCTATATATTAGCAGCAGACACAGTACAGTGCGGTAGTTCACGGCTGTGGCTACCTCTGTGTCGGCACTCGGCAGCCCGTCCATAATTGTATATACAAACTAACCGTGTTTTTTTTTTCTTTCTTTATACATACATACTAGTTACGAGTATACTATCTCTTTATCAACCAGTCTATATATTAGCAGCAGACACAGTACAGTGCGGTAGTTCACGGCTGTGGCTACCTCTGTGTCGGCACTCGGCAGCCCGTCCATAATTGTATATACCACCTAACCGTGGTTTTTTTTTCTTTCTTTATACATACATACTAGTTACGAGTATACTATCTCTTTATCAACCAGTCTATATTAGCAGCAGACACAGTACAGTGCGGTAGTTCACGGCTGTGGCTACCTCTGTGTCGGCACTCGGCAGCCCGTCCATAATTGTATATACCACCTAACCGTGGTTTTTTTTTCTTTCTTTATACATACATACTAGTTACGAGTATACTATCTCTTTATCAACCAGTCTATATATTAGCAGCAGACACAGTACAGTGCGGTAGTTCACGGCTGTGGCTACCTCTGTGTCGGCACTCGGCAGCCCGTCCATAATTGTATATACCACCTAACCGTGGTTTTTTTTTCTTTCTTTATAGTCATACTAGTTACGAGTATACTATCTCTTTATCAACCAGTCTATATTAGCAGCAGACACAGTACAGTGCGGTAGTTCACGGCTGTGGCTACCTCTGTGTCGGCACTCGGCAGCCCGTCCATAATTGTATATACCACCTAACCGTGGTTTTTTTTTCTTTCTTTATACATACATACTAGTTACGAGTATACTATCTCTTTATCAACCAGTCTATATTAGCAGCAGACACAGTACAGTGCGGTAGTTCACGGCTGTGGCTACCTCTGTGTCGGCACTCGGCAGCCCGTCCATAATTGTATATACCACCTAACCGTGGTTTTTTTTTCTTTCTTTATAGTCATACTAGTTACGAGTATACTATCTCTTTATCAACCAGTCTATATTAGCAGCAGACACAGTACAGTGCGGTAGTTCACGGCTGTGACTACCTCTGTGTCGGCACTCGGCAGCCCGTCCATAATTGTATATACCACCTAACCGTGGTTTTTTTTCCTTTCTTTATACATACATACTAGTTACGAGTATACTATCTCTTTATCAACCAGTCTATATTAGCAGCAGACACAGTACAGTGCGGTAGTTCACGGCTGTGGCTACCTCTGTGTCGGCACTCGGCAGCCCGTCCATAATTGTATATACCACCTAACCGTGTTTTTTTTTTCTTTCTTTATACATACATACTAGTTACGAGTATACTATCTCTTTATCAACCAGTCTATATTAGCAGCAGACACAGTACAGTGCGGTAGTTCACTGCTGTGGCTACCTCTGTGTCGGCACTCGGCAGCCCGTCCATAATTGTATATACCACCTAACCGTGGTTTTTTTTTCTTTCTTTATACATACATACTAGTTACGAGTATACTATCTCTTTATCAACCAGTCTATATATTAGCAGCAGACACAGTACAGTGCGGTAGTTCACGGCTGTGGCTACCTCTGTGTCGGCACTCGGCAGCCCGTCCATAATTGTATATACCACCTAACCGTGGTTTTTTTTTCTTTCTTTATACATACATACTAGTTACGAGTATACTATCTCTTTATCAACCAGTCTATATATTAGCAGCAGACACAGTACAGTGCGGTAGTTCATGGCTGTGGCTACCTCTGTGTCGGCACTCGGCAGCCCGTCCATAATTGTATATACCACCTAACCGTGGTTTTTTTTTCTTTCTTTATACATACATACTAGTTACGAGTATACTATCTCTTTATCAACCAGTCTATATATTAGCAGCAGACACAGTACAGTGCGGTAGTTCACGGCTGTGGCTACCTCTGTGTCGGCACTCGGCAGCCCGTCCATAATTGTATATACCACCTAACCGTGGTTTTTTTTTCTTTCTTTATACATACATACTAGTTACGAGTATACTATCTCTTTATCAACCAGTCTATATATTAGCAGCAGACACAGTACAGTGCGGTAGTTCACGGCTGTGGCTACCTCTGTGTCGGCACTCGGCAGCCCGTCCATAATTGTATACTAGTATCCAATCCATCCATCTCCATTGTTTACCTGAGGTGCCTTTTAGTTGTGCCTATTAAAATATGGAGAACAAAAATGTTGAGGTTCCAAAATTAGGGAAAGATCAAGATCCACTTCCACCTCGTGCTGAAGCTGCTGCCACTAGTCATGGCCGAGACGATGAAATGCCAGCAACGTCGTCTGCCAAGGCTGATGCCCAATGTCATAGTACAGAGCATGTCAAATCCAAAACACCAAATATCAGTAAAAAAAGGACTCCAAAACCTAAAATAAAATTGTCGGAGGAGAAGCGTAAACTTGCCAATATGCCATTTACCACACGGAGTGGCAAGGAACGGCTGAGGCCCTGGCCTATGTTCATGGCTAGTGGTTCAGCTTCACATGAGGATGGAAGCACTCAGCCTCTCGCTAGAAAAATGAAAAGACTAAAGCTGGCAAAAGCAGTAGCACCGCAAAGAACTGTGCGTTCTTCGAAATCCCAAATCCACAAGGAGAGTCCGACTCCAATTGTGTCGGTTGCGATGCCTGACCTTCCCAACACTGGACTTGAAGAGCATGCGCCTTCCACCATTTGCACGCCCCCTGCAAGTGATGGAAGGAGCACCCGCAGTCCAGTTCCTGATAGTCAGATTGAAGATGTCAGTGTTGAAGTACACCAGGATGAGGAGGATATGGGTGTTGCTGGCGCTGGGGAGGAAATTGACCAGGAGGATTCTGATGGTGAGGTGGTTTGTTTAAGTCAGGCACCCGGGGAGACACCTGTTGTCCGTGGTAGGAATATGGCCGTTTACATGCCTGGTGAAAATACCAAAAAAATCAGCTCTTCGGTGTGGAAGTATTTCACCAGAAATGCGGACAACAGGTGTCAAGCCGTGTGTTCCCTTTGTCAAGCTGTAATAAGTAGGGGTAAGGACGTTAACCACCTCGGAACATCCTCCCTTATACGTCACCTGCAGCGCATTCATAATAAGTCAGTGACAAGTTCAAAAACTTGGTCCGACAGCGGAAGCAGTCCACTGACCAGTAAATCCCTTCCTCTTGTAACCAAGCTCACGCAAACCACCCCACCAACTCCCTCAGTGTCAATTTCCTCCTTCCCCAGGAATGCCAATAGTCCTGCAGGCCATGTCACTGGCAATTCTGACGAGTCCTCTCCTGCCTGGGATTCCTCCGATGCATCCTTGCGTGTAACGCCTACTGCTGCTGGCGCTGCTGTTGTTGCTGCTGGGAGTCGATGGTCATCCCAGAGGGGAAGTCGTAAGACCACTTTTACTACTTCCACCAAGCAATTGACTGTCCAACAGTCCTTTGCGAGGAAGATGAAATATCACAGCAGTCATCCTACTGCAAAGCGGATAACTGAGGCCTTGACATCCTGGGTGGTGAGAAACGTGGTTCCGGTATCCATCATTACTGCAGAGCCAACTAGAGACTTGTTGGAGGTACTGTGTCCCCGGTACCAAATACCATCTAGGTTCCATTTCTCTAGGCAGGCGATACCGAAAATGTACACAGACCTCAGAAAAAGAGTCACCAGTGTCCTAAAAAATGCAGCTGTACCCAATGTCCACTTAACCACGGACATGTGGACAAGTGGAGCAGGGCAGGGTCAGGACTATATGACTGTGACAGCCCACTGGGTAGATGTATGGACTCCCGCCGCAAGAACAGCAGCGGCGGCACCAGTAGCAGCATCTCGCAAACGCCAACTCTTTCCTAGGCAGGCTACGCTTTGTATCACCGGTTTCCAGAATACGCACACAGCTGAAAACCTCTTACGGCAACTGAGGAAGATCATCGCGGAATGGCTTACCCCAATTGGACTCTCCTGTGGATTTGTGGCATCGGACAACGCCAGCAATATTGTGTGTGCATTAAATATGGGCAAATTCCAGCACGTCCCATGTTTTGCACATACCTTGAATTTGGTGGTGCAGAATTTTTTAAAAAACGACAGGGGCGTGCAAGAGATGCTGTCGGTGGCCAGAAGAATTGCGGGACACTTTCGGCGTACAGGCACCACGTACAGAAGACTGGAGCACCACCAAAAACTACTGAACCTGCCCTGCCATCATCTGAAGCAAGAAGTGGTAACGAGGTGGAATTCAACCCTCTATATGCTTCAGAGGTTGGAGGAGCAGCAAAAGGCCATTCAAGCCTATACAATTGAGCACGATATAGTAGGTGGAATGCACCTGTCTCAGGCGCAGTGGAGAATGATTTCAACGTTGTGCAAGGTTCTGATGCCCTTTGAACTTGCCACACGTGAAGTCAGTTCAGACACTGCCAGCCTGAGTCAGGTCATTCCCCTCATCAGGCTTTTGCAGAAGAAGCTGGAGACATTGAAGGAGGAGCTAACACGGAGCGATTCCGCTAGGCATGTGGGACTTGTGGATGGAGCCCTTAATTCGCTTAACAAGGATTCACGGGTGGTCAATCTGTTGAAATCAGAGCACTACATTTTGGCCACCGTGCTCGATCCTAGATTTAAAGCCTACCTTGGATCTCTCTTTCCGGCAGACACAAGTCTGCTGGGGTTGAAAGACCTGCTGGTGACAAAATTGTCAAGTCAAGCGGAACGCGACCTGTCAACATCTCCTCCTTCACATTCTCCCGCAACTGGGGGTGCGAGGAAAAGGCTCAGAATTCCGAGCCCACCCGCTGGCGGTGATGCAGGGCAGTCTGGAGCGACTGCTGATGCTGACATCTGGTCCGGACTGAAGGACCTGACAACGATTACGGACATGTCGTCTACTGTCACTGCATATGATTCTCTCAACATTGATAGAATGGTGGAGGATTATATGAGTGACCGCATCCAAGTAGGCACGTCACACAGTCCGTACTTATACTGGCAGGAAAAAGAGGCAATTTGGAGGCCCTTGCACAAACTGGCTTTATTCTACCTAAGTTGCCCTCCCACAAGTGTGTACTCCGAAAGAGTGTTTAGTGCCGCCGCTCACCTTGTCAGCAATCGGCGTACGAGGTTACATCCAGAAAATGTGGAGAAGATGATGTTCATTAAAATGAATTATAATCAATTCCTCCGCGGAGACATTGACCAGCAGCAATTGCCTCCACAAAGTACACAGGGAGCTGAGATGGTGGATTCCAGTGGGGACGAATTGATAATCTGTGAGGAGGGGGATGTACACGGTGATATATCGGAGGGTGATGATGAGGTGGACATCTTGCCTCTGTAGAGCCAGTTTGTGCAAGGAGAGATTAATTGCTTCTTTTTGGGGGGGGGTCCAAACCAACCCGTCATATCAGTCACAGTCGTGTGGCAGACCCTGTCACTGAAATGATGGGTTGGTTAAAGTGTGCATGTCCTGTTTTGTTTATACAACATAAGGGTGGGTGGGAGGGCCCAAGGACAATTCCATCTTGCACCTCTTTTTTCTTTTCTTTTTCTTTGCATCATTTGCTGATTGGGGAGGGTTTTTTGGAAGGGACATCCTGCGTGACACTGCAGTGCCACTCCTAAATGGGCCCGGTGTTTGTGTCGGCCACTAGGGTCGCTAATCTTACTCACACAGTCAGCTACCTCATTGCGCCTCTTTTTTTCTTTGCGTCATGTGCTGTTTGGGGAGGGTTTTTTGGAAGGGACATCCTGCGTGACACTGCAGTGCCACTCCTAGATGGGCCCGGTGTTTGTGTCGGCCACTAGGGTCGCTAATCTTACTCACACAGCTACCTCATTGCGCCTCTTTTTTTCTTTGCGTCATGTGCTGTTTGGGGAGGGTTTTTTGGAAGGGACATCCTGCGTGACACTGCAGTGCCACTCCTAGATGGGCCCGGTGTTTGTGTCGGCCACTAGGGTCGCTAATCTTACTCACACAGCTACCTCATTGCGCCTCTTTTTTTCTTTGCGTCATGTGCTGTTTGGGGAGGGTTTTTTGGAAGGGCCATCCTGCGTGACACTGCAGTGCCACTCCTAGATGGGCCCGGTGTTTGTGTCGGCCACTAGGGTCGCTTATCTTACTCACACAGCGACCTCGGTGCAAATTTTAGGACTAAATATAATATTGTGAGGTGTGAGGTATTCAGAATAGACTGAAAATGAGTGTAAATTATGGTGTTTGAGGTTAATAATACTTTGGGATCAAAATGACCCCCAAATTCTATGATTTAAGCTGTTTTTTAGTGTTTTTTGAAAAAAACACCCGAATCCAAAACACACCCGAATCCGACAAAAAAAATTCGGTGAGGTTTTGCCAAAACGCGTTCGAACCCAAAACACGGCCGCGGAACCGAACCCAAAACCAAAACACAAAACCCGAAAAATTTCAGGCGCTCATCTCTAGCACTGGAAAGAGGTCAGTGCTTCAATTGTCTACAGTGATTCCAGTGTGCAGTTCTTCCATGGACTTTCTCTGCAGTACAGCCTGACTCTGCAGTGACTACATTGCTCCCTGTGACTGGCAGTTACCTGAGACCGGCTTCCAGCTTCTAGCTTCCAGCGGTGCTCTGCCCTGCCAGTAACCATCGGTGTTCCGCCATCGATCCCCAGTAACCATCGGTGTTCCGCCATCGATCCCAAGTCTCCATCGGTGTTTTGCCATCGATCCCAAGTCACCATCGTTGTTTCGCCATCGATCCCAAGTCACCATCGGTGTTCCGCCATCGATCCCAAGTCTCCATCGGTGTTCCGCCATCGATCCCAAGTCTCCATCGGTGTTCCGCCATCGATCCTAAGTCTCCATCGGTGTTTCGCCATCGATCCCAAGTCACCATCGGTGTTCCGCCATCGATCCCAAGTCACCATCGGTGTTCCGCCATCGATCCCAAGTCTCCATCGGTGCTCCGCCATCGATCCCAAGTCTCCATCGGTGTTCCGCCATCGATCCCAAGTCTCCATCGGTGCTCCGCCATCGATCCCAAGTCTCCATCGGTGCTCCGCCATCGATCCCAAGTCTCCATCGGTGCTCCGCCATCGATCCCAAGTCTCCATCGGTGCTCCGCTATCGATCCCAAGTCACCATCGGTGTTCCGTCATCGATCCCAAGTATTTCTCTGAACTGTGATTCCTGTTACCTGTACCAAGTCATCCGTATTCCTCTGAACTGTGTTTAATAAACCTTTGAACTTTCCTTCGTTGTCTTGGTCACGCCTTCGGGCATTTGTTCTAAAGGTTCCCTGCTTGTCTAAGAACCCTGTACTGCCTCCCAGGTACACATATACCTCAGCCCCTACAACTGAGGCTCCCCCTGGTCAGCACCAGTCCTCAGTTGTGACAGTAAGCACTGACCAAATGGATCCGGCCGGAGACCAGGTCCAAGCGACCAGGCCGATGCAAGAACTTGCAGCCTGCCTTGAACGTCAGGAGACTGCACAGGGCCATGTGATCCGCTGTCTCCAGGACCTCTCCTCTCGGCTGGATGGAATACAAGTAACCCTCCGTGGTTCAGGGGCGTCCAGTGTGCCGACTGCAGTACCTTTGGTGGTATCCCCACCCACCATTCCTGTTTCTGCTCCTTGTCTCCATTTACCGACACCTGCCAAGTTTGATGGTTCCCCAAAAGCCTGTCGGGGTTTCCTAAATCAGTGTGAGATATATTTTGAGTTACAGCCTGGCAGTTTCCCAACTGACCGCACCAAGGTTGCTTACATCATCTCCCTCCTCAGTGGCTCCGCCCTCGATTGGGTATCACCTCTATGGGAGAAGTCTGATGCCCTGCTCTCTTCATATGCAGATTTCGTGGCAACCTTCAGGCGCATCTTTGATGAACCAGGTGGTGTGACCTCAGCCTCCTCTGATATCTTCCGGCTACGTCAGGGGACACAAACAGTCAGTAAATATCTGGTACAGTACCAGATCCTAGTGTCCGAACTTTCCTCAGCCCAAAGAAGGGCGTCTGTGTCTACAGCCCAAGAAGGGGCGTCTGTGTCTACAGCCCAAGAAGGGGCGTCTGTGTCTACAGCCCAAGAAGGGGCGTCTGTGTCTACAGCCCAAGAAGGGGCGTCTGTGTCTACAGCCCAAGAAGGGGCGTCTGTGTCTACAGCCCAAGAAGGGGCGTTCGTTTCTGCAACCCCAGGAGGGGTATCCAATGTTCAAGCTCTAGTAGGGGCATATGAGTCTTCTCAAAAAGGAGTTTCTGATCTGTCAACCCCAGGGGGGGTGCTGGAGAAAACAACCCTGAGAAAGGTGTCTGATTCGTCAACCCCAGGAGGGGTCACCAAAGTTTCAGCCCCAAGGGAAGTATCCAGAGCCAAGTTCCCAGTTGGAAATTTTTGTGCTACAGATGCAGTTATGAACTCCTGTTTGCCGTCTTCAGAGAGCACCACCCTGTTGGCATCCAGCATGGACCATGTCCAGGATGGTCTAACTGAACACTCAGATACCACTCATTCCGGTTCTAACCGGATTCTGACTCCTTCAGTTCCAGCTGATTCGAATGTCAATCCAAAGACTCCTCCGGTCCCAGCCGGTTCAAGCTTTTCCGGACCCAATCCGGTCCCATCCGTCTGTCCGGATCAGCCTCCTTCGGTTCCAGCCGACTCCAGTACCTTCGGATCTAATGCTGCCCTATCCGTCGGTCTAAAGTGTCCGCCGGTCTCAGCTGGTTCAAGTTTGTCTGGACTCAATCTGGTCTCGTCCATAGGTCCAGTACAGTCTCCTCTGGTTCCAGCCAGTTCAAGTTCATCAGGATTCAATCTAGATCCTTCCGTTTGTTCAGGTAAAGAATTTATAAGAAGTGTCCTGGGGCCACTCCTAAAGGAGGGGGTGCTGTCACGATCCAGGTAATTCCTTATCAGTATTTACCTTCCAAATGTCTCCTGAGACTGTCCCAGTGTTCCAAGCCTGGATTCCATCTGCACTGTCTGTGTGCAGGACGCTGCATCTCATTGTCTCTAATCTCCTTACTGTGATTCTGGCAGCATCAGGGTTAAGTTTCACATGCAAGTTAAAAACAATCTTTCCCTCCAAAAGCTAACATGGGCGCAGCCATGTTTTCCTAATCACATGATACCTTTCAGCCTATCAGCTGCACTCTGCTCTCAGCCTGATTACCCAGCAGCTGCACTCTGGTCTCTGGTTAATCAGCCAGCCAATCCCTGTTTTCCAGCTGGTATAAATATCTTGTTCCTGGGGTGGAAAGAGGTCAGTGCTTCAATTGTCTACAGTGATTCCAGTGTGCAGTTCTTCCATGGACTTTCTCTGCAGTACAGCCTGACTCTGCAGTGTCTACATTGCTCCCTGTGACTGGCAGTTACCTGAGACCGGCTTCCAGCTTCTAGCTTCCAGCGGTGCTCTGCCCTGCCAGTAACCATCGGTGTTCCGCCATCGATCCCCAGTAACCATCGGTGTTCCGCCATCGATCCCAAGTCTCCATCGGTGTTTCGCCATCGATCCCAAGTCACCATCGGTGTTTCGCCATCGATCCCAAGTCACCATCGGTTTTCCGCCATCGATCCCAAGTCTCCATCGGTGTTCCGCCATCGATCACAAGTCTCCATCGGTGTTCCGCCATCGATCCCAAGTCTCCATCGGTGTTTCGCCATCGATCCCAAGTCACCATCGGTGTTTCACCATCGATCCCAAGTCACCATCGGTGTTCCGCCATCGATCCCAAGTCTCCATCGGTGTTCCGCCATCGATCCCAAGTCTCCATCGGTGCTCCGCCATCGATCCCAAGTCTCCATCGGTGCTCCGCCATCGATCCCAAGTCTCCATCGGTGCTCCGCCATCGATCCCAAGTCTCCATCGGTGCTCCGCCATCGATCCCAAGTCACCATCGGTATTCCGTCATCGATCCCAAGTATTTCTCTGAACTGTGATTCCTGTTACCTGTACCAAGTCATCCGTATTCCTCTGAACTGTGTTTAATAAACCTTTGAACTTTCCTTCGTTGTCTTGGTCACGCCTTCGGGCATTTGTTCTAAAGGTTCCCTGCTTGTCTAAGAACCCTGTACTGCCTCCCAGGTACACATATACCTCAGCCCCTACAACTGAGGCTCCCCCTGGTCAGCACCAGTCCTCAGTTGTGACACAAATATGGTGTCTGGAACCTGGAAGGACTCACAAGGTGGCTTTACAGGTGGTATCGCCGGATCTGATGCGGCATCATCACTGCAGTTGGATCTAGATGTCATACACAATCAGATGTAGGGTCACCAACCATCCCAATTTGCCTGGTGTTTTGACACTTTAACTCCCGCGACCTAGGCAAACACTCCACAGGAAGCCTAAAGTTCCAGTTTTCATCAAGGTGTGTGAAAGGAATTGAAACATCCATGTGCTGGCTTTAAAAATAAAATATAGAGGCGGAAAGCCACCCTGTTTTTGGTGTCATATGAAATCACTTCACAAAAATCCCACAAAATGGCATAAGTCCAACAATCTGACAACCCCATTTGCAACAACAAACAATTCAATAGATCAACCATTGTTACATACTGCTCTTCTAAGCATTGTTATCATGGGCCCACGGCCAATCACAGGCAGTATTTTGGGTCTATTCTTAATTTATTTATAGACACGGAAACCTCACTTTCTGTGTCTTTTGCACAAATTGATGTAAGGGTCCAATTTATTGTCTTTCATTGAAATCTCCTACTTACATACATGGTTGAGAAGCAGTTGGTTACAGGCACCTGTATGAGTGTGTTAAAAGGGTTCCAGGCACAAGGGAACAATGCTTCTGATGGTAACTAGCATCCAGGAGGGGATGTGGGGATGTTAGGGCCACTGGACATGTACTAAGGTGAACCTGTATCGCTATGAACTTGTACTGATGTGATCCTGTTTTTCTATGAACTTGTGCTGATGTGATTCTGTACTGCTATGTACCTGTACTGATGTAAACCTGCACTGCTATGCTGAAAAATCCCTGTGCTGTCCTACCTAACAAATAACTAAACTGGTAAACTATATCCGGGTTATGTGATTCTTCTCCCAGTAGTTAAGTGTCATCATGGAATGGGTAATTTTCTTCGATCTTTTGGTTAATCATTTTCTCAGCCGTCAAATAAAAAGGCAGTGACAGCAATGTGTTATTTTGGTGTGGTAAGGATTTGTCACAGGTTGGCCCTAAAAAAAAGTTGGCCATTCTAATCAGATGTCCAATCAATTGTTCAACCGTATTCATCATCTCGGGGGGTTGATGTGTGACACTCTGAGATGGATATCCTATTAACTTGGATTTATGGGGATATATGTGGCTACATATGTACCATCACCCATATACTGGAGACAACCTGGGTGAGACACCTAAATTTTCCCTAACCAGCACAGTGCAGCTGAAGGGTTTTCCCTAGCCAGCACAGTGCATCTGAAAGGGTAAACAGCTTCCCCTTGTCTAGGTTGCTAGGCAACACTAGCAACTAAAGGAGAGTAACATGTGGAGCACTAGCACCCAGGTGCAGACCTGCAGAGCAGGAGGAATCGAAGCTGCTGATTGGGTGGTGCAGAGCGGGAAGAGTAGGAGGCGGGGTTACCTCCTGAGGTGATTGCTGCGGAATCTCCTGAGGTGACATGGAGAGAGATGCTGTGAGGAGTGGTGCTCTAAGGTAACAAAGCGGAGAGTAATGCTGCACTGAGGTGATGCTGAGGAGACACGCTGTGGAGAGCAGAGCTGCTGCTGAGGAGAGCCACCGGATAAGCCAGAGCCACAGAAGCTGCGCTGCAGCAAGGGGAGACCAGCACCAGGGACAGTCCCACTGGTAGAAAGCTGGGGACCCGCCGAGCACTGCCATCACTGACAGGTATTTACCCCAGCCAGCACCCTCCAACAAGTGACATTATACAACGCTGAGCAGGATTTAGAGGAGGGAGAGAAAGATTGAGTTGATCCCTGTAGTGCAGTGAGACTTCGGAGTGTTTCAGCCAGTAAAAGTCACAGTCTAAACCAAAGTTAACAGCAAGTTACCTCATGTTAGTGAGTTAGGCACACTAAAGACACCCTCAGTTAAAGGGGGACTTGCCTTTCCTCAGACAAGATCCTAACTATACAGATAGAGATACTCGGCATAGAGATCCACTACAGTACAGCGCACAAAGTACAGGAGGCTTGCTGATAGAAGGAACTGTGCTCTGCTAACTTAACCTGTTTCCTCATTTCTGCAATTACCTGAGTGCCTGCATGTTTGACCCCGCATTGCTTTATTACATCACCTTTGCTTGTTATTTAACTGAAGACTGCTACAGTGCTTATTTGTAGGCAGAGCTGTGTAATGAACTGCATCTCCCTAGAGACTGCCAAATTCTGTCAGCTGGATTTCGTGAAACACATTTGCTTGCAATATTTTACCTTGTGCACTGGAATGGAACACTGCTGCCTGCATTGCCAGCTTTGCCTCAATCCTTCTGTTCTGCTTAGAAACTGCTCTTGCTAACATTTTCAGCTTATGCATGCTTCCCTTTATTGACTGAGCACTGTTAGGAATCTGCATGCCAACTTTCATTGAACTGCTGACCCTTTGATGTATATTTGCTGTTTGAACTTCAACATTTCAGAACTGGGCTATTGTCTGTGATATATCAGCTGACTTCAGGTTCGCTATAAACTGAGTGTTTGCTTAGGTAAAAGCAGATTATAGGTACCACTAGGGTTAGACCGCCCAGTGTGAGCATAATGGAAGATTGCAAGCTACCAGTTTAGTAATGCTTATATACATGGTATACTGATTTGTTTGTTTATTTGTTTGATTAGTCAACATGGGTTTGTAATGAACAGATCATGTCAAACCAACTTAATTAGCTTCTATGAGGAAGTGAGCAAGAATCTTGACCATGGAAAAGCAGTGGACGTGGTTTACTTAGATTTTGCAAAAGCCTTCGATACAGTGCCACATATGAGACTGGTCCACAAATTAAGGGAACTTGGCCTAGGAAATACTATTTGTACTTGGATAGGTAATTGGTTGGACAACAGGGAACAACGAGTATTGGTAAATGGGATGTTCTCCAGCTGGGCACCAGTAGTCAGTGGAATACCACAAGGGTCTGTTCTTGGCCCACTGATGTTCATTATATTTATCAATGATCTAGGATTAGGCCTGGAAAGCACAGTGTCAATCTTTGCAGACGACACGAAACTGTGTAAGGTAATTAACTTAGAAACCGGTGTGGAATCTCCACAGAATGACTTAGTTAAACTGGAATTCTGGGCGTCTAAATGGAAAATGAGGTTCAACATAGAAAAATGCAAAGTTATGCATTTTGGGACAAAAAACACACTTGCATCCTACACTCTAGATGGAGAAAATCTAGGGGTAACTATGGTGGAAAAAGATTTGGCGGTGCTCATAGATAATAGGCTTAGTAACAGTACACAATGCCATACTGCAGCAAAAAAGGCAAGCAAAGTGCTTGCGTGCATTAAACGGGGCATTGAGACCAAGGATGAGGATGTAATCCTGCCGTGGTACAAATCATTGGTACACCCACACCTGGAATATTGCGTTCAGTTTTGGGCCCCATATTACAAAAAGGATATCGCAGAACTAGAAAGAGTTCAAAGGCGAGCTACTAAATTGATTAAAGGTTTAGAGACACTGGAATACGAGGAGAGGCTTGCTAAATTAAATATGTATTCACTAGAAAAGAGGAGACTAAGAGGAGACATTATTAATATCTTCAAATATGTAAATGGGCATTACACGGAGCTAGCAACTGATTTATTTATTAAAAGAACTCTGTATAGGATGCGTGGGCACTCACTGAGGCTAAAAGAGAGAAAATTCCGTACGCAATGTAGGAAAGGGTTCTTCTCTGTAAGGGGAATAAAAATTTGGAACTCCCTGCCGGAGGAAGTAGTAATGGTAGACTCTATAAATGCATTTAAAAACGGATTGGACAGGTTTCTAACAGGAAAACATATCAAGGGCTTTAGCATTTAGCATATTGACATTAAAATGATCTGGGAGTGGTAGGGATCATTGCTGTAAATCGGTACTAAACCATTACTTCAGCACGCACATTATAAAATAAACAGATTAATGCAGAATACAAGTTGAACCCGATGGGCATTTTGCCTCTTTTCAACCTCACTGACTATGTAACTATGTAAATTATAAGGAGACCTAGTCTTACTGTTTGCGACAGTACGTACCTCTTTATGTATTATTTTTATTTATATGTGAAATGTTATTTGCCTTTGATCAATTGATCTCCCAGTGGTGACCAGTTGTTCCTGAATAATAAATCTTTCTGTCACCGTCCTATCGTGTGGTGACCATAGTACAGGTTGAGTATCCCATATCCAAATATTCCGAAATACGGAATATTCCGAAATACGGACTTTTTTGAGTGAGAGTGAGATAGTGAAACCTTTGTTTTTTGATGGCTCAAGGTACACAAACTTTGTTTAATACACAAAGTTATTAAAAATATTGTATTAAATGACCTGCAGGCTGTGTGTATAAGGTATATATGAAACATAAATGAATTGTGTGAATGTACACACACTTTGTTTAATGCACAAAGCTATAAAAAAATATTGGCTAAAATGACCTTCAGGCCGTGTGTATAAGGTGTATATGTAACATAAATACATTCTGTGCATAGATTTAGGCCCCATCACCATGATATCTCATTATGGTATGCAATTATTCCAAAATACATAAAAATCCCATATCCAAAATACCTCTGGTCCCAAGCATTTTGGATAAGGGAGACTCAACCTGTATTGGGTCCTCTGGGGTTGGGGTTCCTCGTTCCTCTGCCTATGGTTCTAGCAGTGAGGTCCGGTTAGAGAGGTGACTCCAGGAGAAGAATCCAGGTACGTCCACCTGCACAAAAAATCCTCAGTACTTACCTGTTACAGACATCAAGGAGATCCCAGATAAATCAAATGTTGATTTTTTTAGACCCTTTTGTGTTGATAATTACACACAATTCTGTCTAATTGGATGCCAAACTCACAGTGTGTAGAGGCTCCTAAAGATTGCATTTTTCACAGTAACAGAGAGCAGTGTAAAGTTATTTAATTGTTGAAGCACAAAAGTGATTGTCATGATGTTATTTTGGAACAATTGGATTATATTTATAAAAAGTAATAGAAATCGAAAACATTCTGTCATTTTTATAGTTCATATAAAAACGTATTGGTCGCTATGGACAGCATCGCCTTTCTCTTCATAAAACTGTTCATAAATCTACCCTTTTTCTTTATGGGTACAGTCTATGACTGGGGGAAGGATGTGTCATGTTTCACATATTGGGCGGGATGTACTAACCTCAAAAATGCGGTCAAACCTCCAAAAGCTGACGTTATCGGAGGTTTGCCACAATCTGCATATGCATTAAAGTAATCCACAGCAGATATCACAGATATCCACTGCGGACCACTGACACTGCAGTCCCCATGGAATTCTATGGGGCTGTGATGTGCCGGTATGTATCAAGCTCCGAAATGCAAAACTTTCCGGAGCTTGTTCCCGATACTTTGTGCAACACATGCGCGGACCATGTTTGCTGATCTCGATGTATGTTCAGTCTGCAGAAAATAGCAATATGCAACCGCTTTTAAACTAGTGTCTTACTCTGGATAAGGCCCATTATTAGTGCCAGTACACTCAGTCAGGGGCGCTACAATATTATATTTTCATGTACTAAATTTTGTATAACATACGGGATACTGCACCCAATACTGTAAATCATATGGATATTATAATTAGCTAAAGAGTTTCAGGTCATGTAAAGCAGATGTAGCTTCTAATATCTGTAGTAATTCTAAATCCTTATTGAATAAACAGTGGGTAGTGATATTCAAAATGTATTTGTTTAATCTATTATGTCTTCATAGCCTTGTTGACCTCTATTCTCTTTTACTGATCCTATATATTTGACCTTTCCCAGCAGCCGCACTGTAGTTAGCACTTTTCTTTGTGTGGCTCCTATTGTCAATGTGTGCTGTGCGATGTGGAGGCTGCTGCATCCACTGGACACTGCCCTGGAGATTGATGTTCTAGGCACTTCCCTAAACGTCCGATGCCCAGAGCTGACCCTGCTTCCATACTCACCAGACAAGGAAGAGAAGAAGAAAATAAATTGTTTTAGTTTTTTTTTCCCGCTTGTGATTAATTGTAATGGGAATAGTGGACATTTTAAATAGTTTGCAGTTGGCATTTGGGTGTAGCAGCAGCTAGTTTGTCCATTGGCAGAGACATGGGACGTGCCCCTGTGTCTATAGCAGAGGCAGGCCCTGTCATTTATATGTCTATTGGTGTTTAGTTTTTTATCTTGCTGGGTGGGTGTGTTTTTTGTTACTGAGATATCCACTACTACACATGTGCAGGTCATACTGTGCATAAAGCAGGGGCGTAGCCAGAACTTTGTGGGCCCCATAGCAACATTGTTGAAGGGCCCCCATCCCAATGCTTCTAGGGAGACACCTCTCTGCAGAAGTTGTTAATTTTATGCCCTATAGTAGTGCCCTAGTTCATGTTCTGAACCATAGTAGAGCCTTTTTTAATGTTATGCCCCATAGTAGTGCCCTAGTTTCTTTTATGAATTGCAGTAGTGCTTAATTTCATCTAATGTCACATTTCAGAGCTGCCAGTACACATTATGCCGCACAGTACCCCCAATTCACATTATGATATATAGTGCTCCCCGTTCATATTGTGCCTCATTACAGTGCCCCGGTTCATATTATATAACATAAAAATGCCCTCCAGTTTAGTTCCAGAGGCATACCTAGATATATTGCGGGCTCCAAGGAAAAAGTTTGAAAGGACTCCTACGTACCACCCAATAGCGAAAAATGTATATAACATAAGTAGCTGACAGGCTAGGTGGCCCCTCTCAGCTCCGGGCCCCATAGCAGCTGCATTGCCTGCACCTATGGTAGCTATGCCCTTGGCATAAAGAATACGTACACTATGTGTATCACCTCATGGCTCAAGGCATCCACAATCAATGTTTACTCTCCTACAACATAAAAATAAGCAGACAGTATAATGTCAACGTAGAGTACAGTATAGTGAAACAAATCAAAGTACAAATGACACATACTGTGGAGTATTTACAGTACAGTGCGTTCCAGTTGCAGGGTGTTATTATTCTGCACGGAGTCTCTGAAATGTATGATAGCACACAGTCTGCATACTAACTCCTACACCACGCTCTTCCAGCCACGTATTGATCTCTCTAGTTGCCTTTTCTCTATCTTCATGTTAGCTATGATCTCGCTTACAGACTTGCTGAGTTTTCCTGTCATCTTAATCTGTACAAACAGTTTCTGCAACGTGCAGCTGTGTATTGTGATAACACAGCGCGGTGCTGGTCTATATGTGTGATGTAACATTAATCCAACAAATCACTGGAATGAATACTGTTGAAAACCCATCGATCGATCGATCGATGTATCTATCTATCTATCTATCTATCTATCTATCTATCTATCTATCTATCTATCCTTATATTGATTAACTACAATTAGAATTACATCTATCCCTTTAATAGGATTAACTGAGCCAGTGCTGTCGGACTTAGGGAGTCATTCCGAGTTATTCACACTGACATGCGGGGGGACGCCCAGCACAGGGCTAGTCCGCCCCGCATGTCAGTGCCGCCCCCCCCCCCCCCGCAGACGTGCAAAGGCATCGCACAGTGGCGATGCCTTTGCACTACAAGAGTAGCTCCCGGCCAGCCGCTGAGGCCTGCCCCCCGTTCGGACCGCTCCCACGAAACGGCGGCCAAACTCCACCATTACGCCCCCTCCCGCCCAGCGACCGCCTCTGCCTGTCAATCAGGCAAAGGCGATCGCAACCCTGCTACGGCCTTTGGCCGCGCCGGCGCATGCCCAGTAGGGACCCGTTCACTCGGCTGCGAGAAAAACCAGCGAGCGAACGGGTCAGAATGACCCCCTTAATCCCTTGCTGTATTGTTCTCTCTGTATTGTATTGCAGCTGAGAACAATAGATGAAAGGCTTATGCTAATAAACCATGGTGTGCCTACAGAAGGAGCCATGCTCATCTTGGCTTCTGTGCTGCACCTAGGCACACCAAGGCTTATTAGCATAATCCTTTCATCTATTGTTCTCAGATGCAATACAATACAATACAATACAGAGAGAACAATACAGCAGGGGATTAAGTCATTACAGCAGGGGATTAAGTCTGACTACCTGGGTCAATTAATCCTATTAAAGGCCAAGATGAAGATGGCTCCATCTGTAGGCTCAACAGAGAAGGCTAGATGAGCGAGGCTCTATCTGTATATACAAACTGAATACTGATGATATAAAAAAATTATATACTGTATGTGTTTTGTTGCTGGCAGACCACAGGCCCCAGCAAGCCCGTTATGCCTAATTTTATTGGTTGCCAGAACATGATGGCACTTATTGTAGAGCCAGTAGTCCCAGCATGCCCTGAGATCCATGACCGGAAACTGCAGTCCACTTGTAAAACAAAGACTATTAAATAAAAACACACACACACACACACACACACACACACACACACACACACACACACACTTGTGTAATAAATAATTTTATTGACATAAACACTCCTGGGGGATTAGTAGCAACATTTTTGTGAAGACCCCACAGTGTCTTTCTTCTAAGTTTGCCGCTACCAAACCAGTATTGTACCAACAGAATAAATGAGGATAATCTTTCCAATCACGTGGTCATATTTAACCAATAGATTAGGGACTCCCATTCTGTTTTCCTTTAATATTGGCTACTGTAGAAGTCAAAGTGATACAATCGCCACCCAGTGGATGTGTTATGCATTGCAGTATGTCTTGCAGTTGATGTGATTGTGTGACAATGTATCAGCCTTTGTATTGTGGAATAGAGGAGCTCTCGGCGGAACTTATGAATAGGTAAGTAAGGATGCATCAATATTGCATATCATTTAATTTGTCACAATACTGACCATCCCAAAATTATATTTGTTTTCCCCCAAAAGCCAGTAATACTACCCATCCCCAATGCACTGCAACAATGCAATCACCAACAATCTCTTTAAGTTAATTAAAACATACAGCTAATGTAAACACAGGCTCTTACTGCTGGTGACTTGTTATAAAGAAGATCCCATTATATATGTATTGGGTTGAATGGAAACTCCTGTTATGTAGCTAGTCTAGGGGAGTAGTGTAAAATGCAGACCCCTGATCAGGTAGCTAATGTGAAAAGCAAACACTATACAGTAGTTTACCTGTTAAAACAATTTGCTCTCCTATACTGCCCACTCCCCAATTTGACTAATTCTATCAATGCCTACATAATTAGTGATTAAGTTTTGGTTATGACTCATGTGCCAGAGATCTTTTCAGGAGTAGCAAAGGTAATGTAAATCTGCACAGGATAGGTGTATTCAGAGGCAGAACTCTGGGAGGCAACGGAGTCATCTGCCGCCGGGCTCCTGCTCTGAAAGGGGGCACCTCCCCTCCCATTCTGTGATGCCATCGAATTAAGTTAATTGATAGCTGCCACTGTCTTTTCAGTGGCCGACTTCCTCACTGGTCCCTGCACCTTACAAATCACACCCTCTTTATTATACTGAATATCAATATACACATTTTACAAGTGTCACACCCAGTATTAGAAACCACAACCTATTACACTGGAAGCAGACACCTTACCGATGAAGCTGTTTGCTCCTGTATAGGAAATATGAGAATTTAACTATATGAAGTTACTTCTCTGACAATTACACGTAACTTCATATAGTTAGAATTCTCATGCTTCCTCTACAGGAGCAAATAACTCCATCAGTAAAGTGTTTGCTGTTAGTGTAACAGGTCATGGATTCTAATCCTGGGTATGACTGCTAAGAAGTGTGTGATTTAAAATGAAAGACAATTAAATGTATAAATACAGTATACACATTTTTTTTTCAGAACACTACACACACACACACACGCGTGTGTGTGTGTGTGTGTGTGTGTGTGTATGTGTATATATATATATATATATTATACGCACATCTACATACATATATTTATCTTAATATAGTAAATAGGGGGGCACCAATATTTATCTTGCCTCCGGGCAACTGGGACGAACTTACGCCACTGGGTGTATTGACGTTACAATGAATCAGATAGATTTGACCAGTGCTCCCAGATGATAATTCGTTTAAACTATATGAGAGAGAGGATTTTGCATTGGCAAAAAACAGAAGCGACTATGTGAATAATTCAGACCTGATCACTAGGCAACGGGTTTTGCTCTGCTGCGATCAGATAGTCACCGCCTAAAGGGGGAGGGCATTTTAGCTGTGCAAGTGTGCGAACGCATGTGTAGCAGAGCTGCACAGGACTTACTCAGCCGCTGTGATCACATCAGTCTTTCCTGGACCGGAATTGACGTCAGGAACCCTCCCTGAAAATGCATGGAGACGCCTGCGTTTTTCCAAACACTCCCTGAAAACGGTCAGTTGCCACCCACAAACGCCTTCTTCCTGTAAATCTCCTTGCGATCGCCCGTGCGTTCGGAAATTTTGCACCATCCCATTGCTGACCGGCGATCCCCGTTGCTGCTGTCCATCGCGCCTGCGCATTGCGGTGCGTGCACACTTCAGATCTGATGGCAGGCTGTGAGAAAACACATCCTACAGGTCTGAATCGGCCCCTATGTGTCTTTTCTGGGGCACATTTTGTTTTTTGTTGATACAATTTAAAACTTAACTTTTATCACGTCACTTAAAAGGAGAGCAACAGACATTGACAATACATATACTTTGGTAAATATACAAGATTAGGCGATTAATCAATATGCAAGCGAAAATATGCTTTTCCTTGTGTAGTGTGATACTTCTTCCGTATATTGAGAAATATTTATTAGGAAACATTGCTCACTTAGGCTCAGGGTGTACTCCAGTATTGTTTCAGAAGTAGCCAGTTGCACTGGTACAGTATATGTTTAATTTTCCAGCTGTCGGGATCCCGGGGTTCAGGATATCGACGCCAGAATCCCGAAAGCTGGCAATGCCGGCATCCGGAATACCGGTGCAACAGGACTATTCCCACTCGTGGGTGTCCACAACACCCATAGAGTGGTAATAGTACCTGTGGCAAGAGCAGCGATCCTGCAAGGGGACTCTATGCGCTTGCCCTGCTGCCGACATACTGACGGTTGGGATGCTGCTATCGGTATATTGACGGCCGGCATCCCGGCCACCGGAAATTCATACTGAATCCATTGCACCAACAACTATAGTGTTTGTTGTTCCATCCCCAAGCACGGACAGCTCAGTGTCACAGTTCAGCAATTCATCATTCAGTGATGTCAGTATCAGGGATATTTTTTTTTTGTACTCACCAACCTGAATCGGACACAGGCAAGGTTTTAAAGTTGTAGAGAAACCTTCACAAGGATGCAGCTCTCTTCTCCTGCTGCCCCATGAATACTGGCATGTATGTAGAAGAAACAAATAAAATGATATACCATATGGTAATTAGAGCCAGATTCAGAGTTGTACGCAGTTGGATGCGCAACTGCAATTTTGCTTTCGTAGCAGAAATATGGTAATAGATCATCCACTGTCTTGTGCACAGAGACTCCCTACTGAAGCTCTGTTATATCCTCTGCTCATATACAAAAGCAGGAACATTAGGCAAACATCGGAGGGATCATAGGGCTCCGGGCAACCTGTCTCGTGCAGAAGATCTCCCCTAAGACGCTGGGACCTCTCCAGCAGCAAACACATGTATAGTTGCTGACTAGGGAACACCCAGAAAATAGACAAGATGCACCTGTATTTTTTATCCGCCCCCCATCCACCATTTACCTTCCCAAATGTTGCCTAGTTGTCACTCAGTTTGTAAGCAAATGGTCTGTGTGTGCGATATCACTAACCAATTGCTGTGAGTGTGCTGTATGGCTTTGACGCATGCATAGTGGCAAAAAATTGCTCCACTGTGTCCATCATCGACGTTTCGGTCAACTTTGTATCCTACAGATTGTAAGCATGCGAGCAGGGCCTTCCTACCTCTATGACTGTTATTACCCAGTTTTGCTTTATCATTGTTGTTTCCAATTGTAACGCGCAACGGAATTTTCTGTGCTCTATAAGAAACTGTTAATACAGATGGAGCCCTGCTTGACTATCCCTTTAATAGGATTAATTGAGCCAGAGCTGTCGGACTTAATCCCCTGCTGTAATGACTTAATGATCCCCTGCTGTATTGTTCTCTCTGTATTGTATTGCAGCTGAGAACAATAGATGAAAGGCTTATCCTATTAAAGCTTGGTGCACCATGGTGCAGCAGGGAAGGCTAGATGAGCAAGGCTCCATCTGTAATTATGCCCTTATTCATTTACACTGAAAGCTAATGCTTTTCATGACCCACCACAGGAGCTGTTATTAAATTACTTAACTAGAACAACACAGGAATAACAATAGTATATTCATGTGTACATTTGCCTTTTAAAGCCATTTTGAAAATTGAGGCTAGACTTACATTCATGTTTCATTGAATTAGAATGTCTAACAAAGAATTTATAATCGATCTGTCCTTTTAAACTACCATTTCCTCCAGAACCCAAACAATCATAGTAATAGAATAAATGAATAGGTCAATAAAACAGTTCCCCAAACACTTTATAATAGTGCTGTTCCGGAATTGTGCATCATAACTCCTATTGACGTAAATGAAACATCAAATTCAAGGCAAGAAGATGATTGGTGTAAAGTGCTTACGAGATGCTTCTTAACAGGAACTGTCCATGGTGCTGAATCATGGCTATGGCTGTAATGATGCTCAGACTACATAATGTAAAATCAATGGTGCAAGAAAGTATGCAGGGAACTCGGTTCTTTTAATTCATGTCCCCAAAATGATATTTACATAACTTCAAAATCACAGTTAATCATTTTTCGGCAGCATGCACTAATATTGATTTATGACTAATTTATATCAGTTATGTTTTTCAACGCTGCAACGGAAAAACAGACAATATATCATCATAAGTGGAATTGATAAAAAATATGCAAAGTTGTGGTGCTCTCCTTAAAATACTCCAGAAAATTATTGTTGTGGCTATTATTGTGTGTGTGTGTGTATATATATATATATATATATATATATATATATCCATATACGGTCGCACTCACATCAATAATCAGTTGAGCATCAACTGGGGTCGCTCCCAAGAGGTCCAAAAGACATTGACATAAAGACACCGGTGAACATGGACAGCTGATACTGGCTGTATCCGTTGTAAAGTTGTGCTTCTTGAGGATGATCCTGATAGAATCGAAACGTCGATGAGCTGTATTACCATGCTGTTAAGTATGAATTAAAACCCTGACTTTTTTAAGTACAAAATTCTGGTGAGTGCCCCTCTATTTGCCTCTCTCTCTCTCTCTCTCTCTCTCTCTATATATATATATATATATATAGAGAGAGAGAGAGAGAGAATAAGGAGGCGCACAATGGTGAAGTAAGTCTTCTATAAAAATTTGTGTATTGAGCAACATATACACTCACATTTTATCACATAAAACAAGCATATCACAAAAAGCGGCTAACACCGGACTCTCAGTGGAGGCTCTATTCCACTCAGCATCCCGGAGATCTCTGGCGCCGTCCCAGAAGTGTGATGCGGTTCAAGCCTCAATCTCAGCGGTATGTAGACGTCA
The DNA here is from genome assembly GCF_028390025.1 of Pseudophryne corroboree. NCBI lineage: Eukaryota > Metazoa > Chordata > Amphibia > Anura > Myobatrachidae > Pseudophryne > Pseudophryne corroboree. The sequence goes on from NC_086446.1 coordinate 722,336,485, forward strand.
CTTCCACTTGATCATCGGGTCACCCAGACTGGTTTCGTCTTTCAACTTCCTCAGTGGGCATGTCCATGCAATGCGGATGGCGGAAATTAAATAGTGCTGTGCTTTGAGCAATTAATCACTTAGTTCACCGCATATTGCAACATTTCACATACAGGTTGAGTATCCCTTATCCAAAATGCTTGGGACCAGAAGTATTTTGGATATCGGATTTTTCCGTATTTTGGAATAATTGCATCCCATAATGAGATATCATAGTGATGGGACCCAAGTCTAAGCACAGAATACATTTATGTTTCATATACACCTTGTACACACAGCCTGAAGGTCATTTAATACAATATTTAAAATATTTTTTTGTATTAAAGTTTGTGTACATTAAGTCATCAGAAAACAAAGGTTTCACTATCTCACTCTCGCTCAAAAATTCCATATTTCGGAATATTCTGTATTTCGAAATATTTGGATATGGGATACTCAACCTGCATTATAAAAACCATGTAGAAATTCATAAAACAAGCTTTCCAGTTGCGGTCGCTAAATATATTTTTAAGGTAAAGTTTATAGGAGAATGGGATTCTTTCACAGTTGTATCAAAACAGAATGTGCCCAAAACAAAATTTAAATTTTTGCAATCTATTCAGAGTTATTCGCAAATGAAAGTTGGGTGCTGCGGGTCCCTCCGCAGATACGGCTGGAATACAATTGGCGGTGTGAATACCAAAAATGTTAAAAATCACAGTACAGAATGGAAACACATTACACTTAATGAAAGGAGCATCTGAAATTTAGCAGCACTTGAAAATATATGTGTAGGCATGGGTGTAACTATAGTGGATGCAAGGGGTGCCATTGCTATTGGGCCCAGAAACTTAGGGGAGCCTGGACCAAGGTTATAAAGTTACATTCCAGTTCCCCAAACTTGCCTGCTAAGCAATTGGATCTGATCCATTGCCCAGCCTGAATTGTGTGACTTTACATTTTCAGTGTAATGTTATAATGGTAAGAATGTTATAATGGTAAGGGGGCACTGTAATGTGGCATAATTTGAACTGCAGGGACTTTAATGTGGCACAATATGAAATGGAAATGCTACAGTGTGGCATAATATGAACTGGGGCACTATAATGTGCCATAATTTGATCTGGAGGGCAGTCTAATGTGTCATAGTCAGGGCTGGCAACAGAAATCTTGGGGCCCAGGACAGTGATATCTCTGGGGCCCCGTCAGATTATATATATCTACTATATAAAAGCAAAAATGTGTCCTTCTGTCTTTCTATATAATCCACAGTTTACAAGCAAAGATTGTGAAATTTTACATACGAGCGTATTAAAACACAGTGGAGGCAACTAAAACAATTTGAAATCTCTAGCACCCCTGGGGGGATACAGCAGCACAGAGTATATCAGGAGACATCATAACTCTGGAATTGCTGGAGCAAATTGGTACACATATGCCTTACAAGCTGGGAACAAACACTGTGTGGGGAAGACACCCCTAGCACCCCTAGGGGTGAGGCAGGAGCACTGAGTATTTCAGCAGACAGAATAACTGTGGAAGCCTGGAGCAATTTACACCAAACATGGTACACATATGACTTACACTCTGAAAACAAACACTGTGGGGGTCAGACACCCCTAGGGGTGGGACAGCAGCACAGAGAATGTCAGCAGACAGCAAAACTATGGAAGGCCTGGAGCAATTTAGACCAAACTTGGTACACATCTGATTTATAATCTGGGAACAAACTCTGTGGGAGTTAGACACCCCTAGCACCCCTAGGGGTGGGACAGCAGCACAGAGTATTTCAGGAGACAACATAACTCCCGAATGCCTGGAGCAATTTACACCAAACTTGCTACACATATGACTTACACTCTGGGAACAAACACTGTGGGGGTAACACCACTAGCTGGGAACAAACACTGTAGGGGTAAGACAACCCTAGCACCCCTAGGGGTGAGGCAGCAGCACAGAGTTTTTCAGCAGACCACATAACTCTGGAATGCCTGGAGCAATTTACACCAAACTTGCTACACATATGACTTACACTCTGGGAACAAACACTGTGGGGGTAACACACCACTAGCACGTGCATGATATGTCAGTGATGACAGGGCTGCATGTGACAGGGCCAGTGACATGATGTAAGGAGGGGAATGGAGGTAACACAAACCCACTCACTGAGAGTTATATAGTGGAAGTAGCACGGTCCCCCGGCAGCACAGAGTACATCAGGAGATACATAATGTGCTGCGCTATATAAGAAACTGTAAAAAAAAAAGATAATTTCACAGGGGCACTGACATGATGTGAGGAGGAGAATGGATGCAGCAGGATGCCACAGACTGAGAGTTGTATAGTGGGAAGAGCAGGGTCCCTTGGGGGACCAAAAAGGGGTCCGGCCACTACACAAAGTGCACCAGGGAAGCAAGATATGCCTATATACTAGATCTCCAACCAACGTAAATTAACGAACAACTATCATTCTACTTTACCATTCTCATCCCGTAGCGAAGCAAGATATTCAGCTATTTACAATGTTATTTATACTGAGTGTTTAATATTTTCATTTATTTTCGTGAACAGACATTCTTAAAATCCCGGGCAACGCTGGGTACTCCAGCTAGTTTATATATATATATATATTGTTGAAGTCGGAAAATATTACAGTACACACATCACGTACAAACTCCACACAGATGGCCTCCGTGCGTGTGCTTTTTCTGCCGTGCGTACACATACATGCAAGCTACGTATAACCGTACACGCGGTCTTGCGTGTTAGCATGTGGTATGAGTAAATACAGTAGCATACGCATGGAAAAACCATCAAAAGCCATATTCAATATTTTACCCATATAACGCATAAATCACACACTGTCTGTACATTCTTCTAATAGCAAGTTACAGTTCACACATAAATTATCGTCCTAGAAACTCCAGCACAATGTACCAGACTGACTTGTTTACGCAAAGGTTTGTAATCCTATGAAGAAAGCAAATACCTTTGGTTACCCCCATTGCTCTAGAGTTGTCCAGTATCTGTTGAAGACAGTAAAAACTGGATTGTCATTGTCTTGAAACCAGGACAAACAAGAAGACAATATCCAGGAACTGTGTTTAACTGGAAAGAACTTGATTAGAAACAGCTGACAAACCACATACCAGACATTTAGATATCTAAGGTAATAACATTCATGGTCTGAACTCTTGGAAATATATATATATATATATATATATATATATATATATCATGTAAATACAGCCCGGCACTCCTTTTGGTATGAGTGATGGTTGCCCAGGTGCCCTCAATGTTGGATCAGAATACAGGAAAATAAGCCAGCGGCACTCAGGGTCTTATAAAGAAGTAGATTTGTATTAAGACATCAATGAAAAGAACATCAACGTTTCGGGGAGTTAAACCCCTTTGTCAAGATGTGAGGTATTTATATATATATATATATATATATATATATATATGTGTGTGTGTTTCCTAACAAATTGTAATAGCAGGGATGTATGTGTATGTATGTATGTATGTATGTATGTATGTATGTATGTACATATATACATATATATATAGATATATGTATATCTTGAGGATGGAAATGGATAATCATATCATGTATGGGATCATATTGTTTAGGGTCACATAAGCAATAATCTGGTGGGTATAAAAATATTGTCACATATTGCAACAATAAGTTATTAATAATACCAGATTTATGTATGATTAATGTGATGGGTTTAACTGGTCATGGGGTGGGAACTCAGATGCAAACAACAGAAATCACATCTCAAGACTTAGCCATCACCCACCGCTTGAGCTGACCAATGATCCCCGGTGCACAGGATATGTCCCACCCCTGAACCAATGGAAGAAGAGCATACAGTGTCTATTTTATTGTGTTTTGACCAACTGTATAAAAAGCCAAGCTGCCTAGCCGGTCAGTAATCTCTCTCTGAAGGTCATCTTGCTTGATTGATTTGAGCACCAGACCGTGTGGCGCTGGCAAAACTAAACGTATGTACCATTGATTGTAGCCTCTTTTCTGTTATTGTGATTGTATATCTGTTGTAACCCCCTTTCAGCAATTATATGTTGGTGGGTCAGATCCCAAAATTTTAAATACAATTGGTGTCATGTCTCCTTCCTGCTAAGGTTTAAAGTGTATTTCAGCAACACGTGTAGCTGCATTGTGCTCTCAGCGTGCCGGTGTGTGTGTGTGTATGCACTGTGTGTACTTTGTACGTCCATCGCGGCGTGTGTACGCAAAGTGCGTACACGGTTTGGGCCTTTGTACGCTAACTGTGTAAAAAGTACGTAGGTTAAGGATTACATACAGTGGCCGCAGCGGCTTGAATTTAAGTGTATTGAGTGTATTAAGGTATTGCTTTTAGTCCTGTAAGTAAATCAGCATTTACAATTGGGACTCGATCCAGTTTTTCACACGCTCATAGGCTAGCAGATCATAGCAGACTTTAATCTATCAGCAAAGGGTGGAAATACATCTTTAAGGTAAACCTTTTCCTGGTTGCTTGGATGTTTTAAAACTCTATTTTGTGCTGTTAGATTGCGTCTGCTCTGTCTTGTCTGCAGAGGTGCTGAAAGGACCCGGAGGTAAACAGGAAAAAAGCTATTTAAAAATCTGTGTAATTTTTTTTGGGCGCCAAAAGCGTACACAAAGCGTACCAATATTTTGCATACTCTCCCACATATTGTTGCCATAGGTTATTAGTCATTTTAGACCTGTGTGAAATCGGATACATTTGTTTGCTATATAGATAAATTTGAAATAAGTATTAAGGGTGTAGTCATAAAACACAAAACGCAGTTTCCGGCCTGGTCACTTAGGTTTATACGGAAAAATTGTGTGTTGTGTTAAGTGAGTAATAGTAGTTTTATTGCTCACATTTATAGAGATTGTTTGGTTTATTGAGTTGCTAATGCACGTTTGTACACGTACGGACAAAGTACAGGAGCTTGCACGTGGTGCAGGGTCGCACACGTGGCGTAAAGGCACGCACGGTCGCGTGTGTATGCAAGGTTGCATAGGAGTACGGATGCTAAGTACAAATCACACAATAGTTGTTCAATTAAAAGGCGGGATAGTATACATTTAATACAATAGCACATAACTATCCGATTTCAAAAGCAGGTTACCTTAAATATTTAGTTTAAAACTGTAAGTACCTCTGGGGTAAAGTAACCAACCTAAGGGAGTGGAAAATTTCTGTACAGAAAAGAAAAACAAGGTGTATTTGAGTGAGTGAAAGTGGAGTGAGTGGAGCTGAACCCCGGAAATTCGGGTCCCGTGGGAACACTGGGTTAATAGAGGCCCGGTGGCGTAAGGTTCGCTACCTTACGTGAACATATTGTGGAAATACGCAAGTCGTGAGGAGACTTGCACAGGAGCGTGGTAGGGAATTGAGAATTGTGACCCCATGTAGTTTTTGTTATGCTCCGGCTGAGGATCGCAGCTTGTGAATTCTACTCCCGCGATCGTAGGGCATATAGATAACTAGTATCTATAGCAGTGATTTTCAACCTTTTTTAACTTGCGGCACACCTAACAAGACTTTAAAATTGCCAAGTCACGCTATCTGCCTCCCACTGGGAAAAAAAAACCCATACACACTGGCCCCCACAGATATCAAGCACGGTGGCCCCACAGTTAACAAACACATTGGCCCCCACAGTTATTAAACACATTAGCCCCCACTATTATCAAATATTTTGGCCCCCACAGATATAAATCAAACTCACTGCACCCCCTCCCCTGTAATAGTACACACTGCCTCCACAGTAATAGCAACCTGCAGTCCTGTTTTTTCTTGGTCCGCAGGCAGCAGCACACACCAGCAGGCGGGAATGTGGTGTGGCATGTGTGACCTATGTGTCACAGCACGTCACCAAAGGTCACGGCCAAGTCGCAGAAGAGCTGAATATGCTGCCTGAGCCTGACGGCAGACAGACCTAGGTATCTCTGGGAGGACGAGGGCGTCAGCGGAGCACTGACAGCTGTCAGCGGGCGGGCGGCGTAGCACTGTGTAAGACATGTCTGGTGGGTGGCGGGCAGTGGGCAGCGGCACACCTGACAACCGCTGGCGGCACACTAGTGTGCCGCGGCACAGCGGTTGAAAAACGCTGATCTATAGGCTGTGCGATTGAACCGCACGTCCGTGTGTTCTACACAGCACAACGTGATACCATTGTGTCATATGCACTGTGGAAAAGCATACACAGACGTGATTGTGTAAACAAAGGGTCTTTTCTTTGATAACGTTGGGAAATCTCCCTGTGGACTTCCATTGGAAAGGGTGAAGCAATAGTTATTAGGCAACTGTTTTTTTCACCCTACAAAAATTCCAGTTGAAAGATACCGAAAAGGAATTTTTCGCTGCCTCTCTCAGGAAAATATTCCAGCAGGTCTTATAGGAGCCCTAAGTTGGGTACATTGCGATCCACTATCGACAGTGTATCGTTGTACTGGCCAGCGTGGGCGAGAGCGAGTGAAAGGCGCTCGAGTAACTTTCACCGTCTGCTTGCATTGAGTATTTTGGTGTTTGTGGGAATGGCAGAGAGGGCAAGACCCACAATTATGGGAGCCAGTTGCTCAAGTAAGAGACGTTCAGTATGCAGGGTTCAGGCTGGAGAATTGCGGCCGAGAGGGTCAGCAAGGTTTATTATGTGTGAGAAATATGGTTCACACGCGGAGGCTAATTGCAATGAATGGGAACGTATGACTGCTGAAGTTAGGGCCGCATTCCCCAGGGTGGGTGGCTTTGAACCAGAGGTACTGCAAAATGTAGGTATTAGAATATGTCTGATCAAATCTAGAAAACAAAGGATCAGACATAACGATTGTTTAAATCTGTGGCAACAAGAGGGAGATGTGCAAAGGGAACTAACTCGCACAGCAAGTTCCAAACCTGGCAGGAATTCGAGTATGAGCACACCATTACCGACACAAGTCAAAGGGGAGGAAATGGCTACAATCAATGGTACATCTGTAAATGATAGTAGAATGCAGAAGCAATGTCTTAACCCTAACCCTTGCAAGTTGTATCCTGTTTTGAAATCTCTCCAAGGTTATAGGTCACAGGAAGATGAAGGATCCAGCCAAATCTCAGCCCTCATTCAGGCAGTCACCTTACAGCAAACTCAGGTGGGCCCATCCCAACCAGTAAGAGCAGTAACAGTATCCCCCACTGAAAGGACTGGTGAGATCACAGACATCGGTAAGTGTGAGACTGTTCATTACACAGAGACATTAACACCTCGCAGTGAGCAGATTAGGAATGGAATGGTAGGATTACATCCTGTCTTGGAAATAGTAACTATCAATGGGAGAACCGATAGTCAGGGAATAACCCTCACCAGGAATAATGCAATGTATTGCCCGTGGTCCAGATCAGAGCTGCGGTCAATCATTTCAGAATTCCCCGATCCCCGAAAGCATTTAGCCAGATGTCAGAAGTTTGTCAAGGATCTGGGTAATACCCATGAACCGGCAAACAAAGATTGGCGGACATTCTTGAAAGCGTGCCTACCCCCTAATATTGACACCCAAAAATGTATCACGGATTGTAAATTAGAGTCGGATAGTCCTATGACTGACGAACACAATCAGGAGAACGTGGAACGAATTAACATACAACTAGGATTGTATTTCCCCACTGCTGTAAAGTGGAACAAAATTTTCTCCATAAGACAGAAGACAGTGAAATGACATCTGAATATTTCCATATTTGCAAATAAAGGCTAGATACACTGGGGTATCGGATATAGGGAACGATGAGAATTACAGGGAGGTGGCTATCTCTGTGCTAATGGACGGGCTCAATAAGGCATTGAGGGTCAGGATGCAGACTTCTTTGCCAAATTGGGAAGGGGTCACAGTAGCTAATCTTAGAGAGTGCGCTATTGAACATCACAAGAATATTATGAGGCGCAGAGAACAACAGGAGGAGAGGTTGAGGACGGTAAGTATACAGGCATATACAGGAAAGACCCATCAGCTCAAACCACAGATCCCTAATGGTAAGTCAAGGTCAATAATATGTTACACTTGTAGGAAGGAAGGGCATTTTGCCAGAGATTGTAGGAGTAGTAGGACACATAGTCAATATAGACCCCCCAGACAGAAAACACAAGCCACATTATTAAACACATAGACGGGACCAAGGGACATATAGTAAGGAATAACAAGCCATATAGAAAACACAGATTCGGTTAATGGGAAGAACGAAATAAATGCAACATTACCCTTTGACAAAACTTGCTGGGGTTAAGATGGAGCCTCTAAACTTTTGCTTTTTTTCTAGCAGAAATGGCCCCTGATTAACTTAACAGGAGCTTTGTTAGATATGATATACATATACCACAGAATTTTTTTTAAGGGGAGTAGACCAAGTAGAGAATCACTTCACCGTAGTGCCCAATCCAGTTGTCAAATTTTTATAAAATCTCCTTTACCGCTACAAACTTATCTGTCACCAACTTCTATTCTGTTTCTTCACAATTGCCTCTTCATCTTTTTCGGTCACACAGGGTGGTCCAATACATGGACCCGATTACAGTTCAAACACCACATGCCTACTCGGTCCTTCAGAGTTCTGCCCAAACTCAGTATATCTCACCAGCAGAATGACACCAGTATTACTGCAGTGTGCCTTGTCATGCACAAAGGGTGGAGAATGGGAATACTGGTGAAGGGAGATTGTGTACAGACACTGATATGCATGATGGTGTAATGGCCTGTTGGTGAATAGCAAACCTGACATTTTCCTTTTCATTTCTCTCTCTTCTCTCATCCAGAGATTCTTTTTTTTACTTCACACAACTGATAACATGACATAATTAAATTGAAATTCAAAATTTGTGTTCCCTACAGGAAGAGGGCAGTCTGGAAGGTGAAGGGATATGGTCAGGAGTCCTCAGGACTTTGGACAGATGGGCACGGTTAGCCAGTGGCCCCCAGAACATATCTTCCAAGTCTAGCTGAGGCGGCACACGGTCTGACTTATCTGGGCAAGGAGGGTATGTGCAACTTGGTAAGAGCCTACTGGAGTGCACCAGGATTCTCTTCTCATGCAGGTAAGAAAGCAATGACATGTCATACTTGCTTGAGGAAGAATATTGGTAAGGCAATACCAACAGAGCCATCCCATATCCCTCCTACAGACGGACCCTTTCAGGTAATACATATTGACTTCATACAGTTACCACCCTGTAGGAATTTAAAATATGTATTAGTATGTACTGATGTGTTCTCCAACTGGGTAGAAGCATTCCCCGCTGCCACAAATACTGCTGTGTTCACTGCAAAGAAAATTGTGCAGGAATTTGTGTGCAGATATGGTATCCCTAGAATGATTGAAAGTGATAGGGGTACCCATTTTACAGGTGAAGTCTTTCAGGTAATGTGCAAACTGATGGAAATTAATAGCAAGCTGCATACACCATACCGGCCACAGGTGAGTGCGAAGGTGGAGAGAATGAACAGCACTTTTAAGAATAAGCTGAGCAAAGTGATGGCTGAAACGGGATTGCTGTGGCCAGAAGCTTTGTCACTAGTGTTGTACAGCATCAGAACCACTCCAGGTCACCGCTTAACTTATCAACCTTTGAAATTATTTTTGGTCGACAACCCCATGTAATGATAGACCCCCAGGATGATTTGAAATGCAATAACGAAATAACTGTGAAATATTTGGTTAGGATGAGCCGGCAGCTGAGAAATCAATGAAGAAATCTAAAGCTGGTGATTCCTGACCTACCGAACAGTAATTGTCGTGACATTGAGCCTGGGGATTATGTGATGATTCAAAAAATTTTACGCTCAGGTTGCCTCATAGACAGGTGGGAAGGACCGTATCAAGTCTTGTTAACCAGCACGACAGCACTAAAGGTCGCCGAAAGAAAGACTTGGGTCCACTCGTCCCACTGCAAGAAGGTCGCTGACCCGGAGAAAACTCGTGACAAAGAGCAAGGTGAAGAGAACCTCGTATCACTAGAGTGTTTGTTCCGGGAAAGCTGAGAGGCAGGACTGTTGAAACGGCACCTGAGCGCAGAGAACAACAAGATCAAAGACGGTTGTCATACTATTTCTTTTTTTCATCTCCCACTGCCCTTTTCTCTCTCTCCCCCTTCTTATTTTCCTTCTCCCTCCTTAACGAAATGGATCTACCTCAAGAGACTGCGTTTCAAGTTTTTCTGGTAATTCTGTTTTTGCTCAGAACAATCTGTTTTGGTGAGGGTCCCAGAGAAGTCGAGCAAGGATCTGGAATGGGTTCTGATGGCAAGTACGGATTTGTAGGATCTCAGGAGCAGCACATCACTCGAGTAAAGGCTGGTATCAGTAAGCGCTCTGATAGTCATGGAGCTTGGAGGCAATATGAGGGGTTATTGTCTGATGAATTTTGTATTTGTAGGAATTGTGAGAACATAGTTGAAGATGGGTGCATCCAAAGATGTCAGTCCAACATTAATGCCGACATGGACCGACATCTGTTGAGTGATTACCACTCATTAGTGGGTAAGGTCTTAAACCAGATAGAATGTTGGGTGTGCTCACAGGTACCTCAAGGACAGAGTAAGTCAGGATTAGTACCATACCCTTTAGCAATAGATGAGGTACTCGAATTACGGGGTGGGAGACGGATGGACAAGAAATTCAATATATCTAGGCCCCCTAGCTTGAAGCTCCACCAGTACAACGTAGATAGGTCCCTGTTGTGTTCCGAAAACCAGGAAATTGAGAAGTGATGTGGAATAACCAGACAATGACCTTTTCGCACAGAGCTTATAGGATACCTATCGACTCTGAACTTGTACGCAAGATAGCCAACAGTGGAAAGTATTTTCGGTACCGGTATACACGTGGGAGAAAAACCATGTGGGTTGGAAAGGTATCGCAGGGGTATTGTGCCCATATCATCCAGCCCGATACTTGTACTGAGCAAATGAGAGAACTAGGAATTGGTTTCTTTACATGGAAAATTTGGAATATGGTGATGTTACATTTTGTCCCTTATGTTCTCCCAGATGATGCCTATATCATATGTGGGAGGAAAGCGTACAAGTGGCTTACTCCGAGCTCTGAGGGATTGCATTGTATTGGGAGAGTACTACCAGAGGTCATGACCATAGCACACAATAAAATGAAAGACATTCACCGCAACGCTCAGACTCCTCATACTCATACCCACTATGAACACATCATTAAGAGACACCTCATATATAGGGCAGAGCACGCAGCCTCTGATTTGATCCATGAATCCACCAGGATTCGGTTCCTACTCGCATTAGATATCACCCGTACTGCCAGAGGAACTATAAATTATAGGTACATCCATGCGCTAGCGAATTTGATAGATAATATCACTGAGATGTATGATGACACCTTCAGGTATACAGGAATGGAGTTACAAGCCTACAAGAAGGAGCTGATTCAGCACAGGATGGTCCTCAATTACGTTACAGCTGTGACAGGTGGGTACTGTGTTACCCTGGCAACTCAATATGGTGTGAAGTGCTGTACGTATATTACGAATAGCACCGACGACCCCACGGAGATCATCGACCAAAAGATGGACGAGATCTTGCAGTTGAAGTGGGAGTTCAGGAGGAAGCACAACCTTACCTTGGCGGCTGTGGGTAATGAACTGACCGGCTGGGTCTCATGGTTGAACCAACACAAATGGTTCTCAGGGTTAGGAGAGTGGGCACAGAATGTTATTATGAGTGTGGGAAAGTTTCTCCTTTGTATCCTGGGTGTCGTCATAATTATTGGCTTGATATTCAGGTGTGTTCAAATTCTAACGCGGAGCAAGCACGGCACAAATTTGATGAGTCTAAGGAGCGAGGGCGTTGTCACAGCAGCAGATTTGGGTCATCCATAGAAACTGTGTAATGATAAGGATTGCAAATGAATTTCATGGCCTGTTTCTTTCACCATTTTTCTCTGTCTCCCCCTTTTACCCAGAAACATCTAACCGGAAAAGACGTCAACCCTACCCAATGTTTATGTGAATGTATTTTTATATGTGTCTTATCTTCATCTCTGCAACCCTCAGTTAATGGCACACACAGTCGACAGGTGTTATACACATATAGTAGCATTCACATATGTTCCCCCTCCATGTATCATCAACTAAATGTGCTCCCCATTTTTTGGTATTATAAGCCAAAGAGGCGAGGGTCAAAAGCCCTTGCCCGAAAGGAGCTCGGTAGTGTTTGTTTGCCCAAGTACAGACCCTTAATACGGGATAAGAAGGATTTAATGTATACTTCGCAATACCTCGAAGCTTACTTAGAACATATACAGCACAATGATACATGCCCCTCAGACATTGATTTATACATACATGCTTTTACTATCCCACTAGGATATACATTTCCCACCTACAACTCTCCCTGATCATCCAAGCTTTGTATACATGGTATAGGTACTAACAAGGGGAGAAAAAGAAAGCTCTTGTGTGGGCACACTCTTATACAAAGAAGAGGAGTTCTTCGGTTATGTTATATGTCAAGAAAATATATTTAAAACATCTGTTTATTATTCAAAATTTAAAAATGATTACCCATCTACGATCCAAAAAAAAGTGAAAATAAAAAAAGTTGTGAGAAAATGTTAAAATGTTCTGGTCTGTTGTTCACAAGGAGTGATTAGAAAGGCTGTAGACACCTGATTGTCTAACACCCGTTTCTCCTGACCAGTACATAAATTCTGTATTAATGGGACCAAGAAAAGGTCAATATTGTGTCTTAAGGGGACCACTACAATTGGGTCAATACCATACACTTTGCTGGTCACCAGTTAATCCACATATACATATAATAGATATATATATTGGGTACATTAACATAGCTTGATGCTGAATTTGAATATGAAGAGAAAGAAAGGAAAAAAGATGGGAAAAAAGATTAGTGGTGATACTGCTGTTGGTGTTCACCCTTCAAAAAAGGGGAATAGTTTTAACATTTTCTCACAACTTTATTTATTTTCACTTTTTTTGGGATCGTAGATGGGTAATCATTTTTAAATTTTGAATAATAAACAGATGTTTTAAATATATTTTCTTGACATATAACCGAAGAACTCCTCTTCTTTGTATAAGAGTGCGCCCACACAAGAGCTTTCTTTTTCTCCCCTTGTTAGTACTTGTACTTTCTAGCTCTGGGCGCACCACCAACTGGGACTACAATTGAAAGGTATAAATTCTCTTTCCATTAATTATAATCGTCCACATTTGGTCTTTCACTAATAAACTGTAATCTAACCTAGACCAGTGCCCGGTCGTCCTTTGTCTTGTCGCTATATATGGTATAGGTAATATTTTTAGTTTATTAGTTAAGAGTGGCAGTTATTGATGACTGCCAAAGGGTGGACTGTCGAAGTCGGAAAATATTACAGTACACACAACACGTACAAACTCCACACAGATGGCCTCCATGCACGTGCTTGTTCTGCCGTGCGTACACATACATGCAAGCTACGTATTACCGCCCATGCGGTCTTGCATGTTAGCATGTGGTATGAGTAAATACGATAGCATACGCATTCGCACGGAAAAGCCATCAAAAGCCATATTCAATATTTTACCCATATAACGCATAAATCACACACTGTCTGTACATCCTTCTAGTAGCAAGTTACAGTTCACACATAAATTATCCTCCTAGAAACTCCGGCACAATGTACCAGACTGACTTGTTTACGCAAAGCTTTGTAATCCTATGAAGAAGGCAAATTCCTTTGGTTACCCCCATTGTCCTAGAGTTGTCCAGTATCTGTTGAAGACAGTAAAAATTGGATTGTTATTGTCTTACTTGAAACCAGGACAAACAAGAAGACAATATCAGGAACTTTGTTGAACAGGAAAGAACTCGATTAGAAACAGCTGACAAACCACATACCAGATATTTAGATATCTAAGGTAATAACATTCATGGTCTGAACTCTTGGAAATAAATATATATATATATATATATATATATATATATATATGTATATTTATATGTAATATTGTTTGGTAATGGCTGCATTTTTTATTATTTATATGTATATATATATCTATATATCTATGTGCAAAACCCGGCACTCATAAGGGACAGCGTGGCCCCATATAGAAAAACATACTGGAGTGCCTTCCCAGAGATGTTGAATCCCACATATAGAGCAAAGAAAAAGGCGGCACTTCCAGATTTGTAAAAGTGAAAAACTTTAAGTCATAGATCGACGTTTCGGGGGGTCTCACCCCATCATCAGGATAACATGTGTACATAAATAATAAAACATTTATACTCACAGTCTGCCTGTTCTCCCGCCCACCGCCGACCGCAGCCCCGGGTCCCGTCTGAACACTTCCGGATTCTGGCCGCTGACGTCACCGGAAGCGGGGAACCTACGGGGACCTGCGTCGGAAGGGACAGAAAGAAACACACAGAGCATTTATGAGTTACCATAACAACACATAAACAAAATCAATAAATGTGCAAACAACAATTACGATGTGAGGAAAAGCCCCACAATATAAACTTGTGACACAACAACAAATAGTGACTGCACTGGGTGGACAACCTGTTAATATAAAGAACAAACGAATGCAGGGTTGCATGAAATTTATAAAACACAACCACATAAATGAATAAAGAAATAAATAGCTGCAGGCAATTAACATAGGACAATGCAGCAGACATAAGGAACTGGTGCATAACTCTAGCGCACGCATGCAATATCGGTGTTTTGGATAATAGTTGGCCTAAAAAGAATTCCTATAAAGTGGAGGACTTCACAAGAAGCCATATAGACAAACATGTACGAATCTGAACCTAAATAAAAGAAGATAGGCTTAACGCCTCATTTAGCCCCTTGGGGCTGACTGTATCTAGAGTAAAGATCCACCAAGCCTCAAGTTGGAGGAGTTTTTTGGCCCGATCTCCTCCTCTAAGAGATTTGGGGACCTGCGCTATCATCCTATACCTAAGAGTCGACATACTGTGTCGGGCACAGGCAAAATGTCGCGCTACGGCCTGATCACTGGTCCCCGCAATTAGGGCCGCTCTAATCGCGGTTCTGTCTTGGGCAATACGTTCTTTGAATTGCCTCTCTGTCTTGCCCACGTAGTGAAGACCACATGGGCAAGACAGCAGATACACAACAAATTTTGAAGAGCAGGTAAGGGCAGGCCTGATGCAAAATTCTTTACCAGAATAGGGGTGCCTGAACTTATTACCTGTAATTAAAGCACTACATGTCGTGCACCCAGTACATCTATAACAACCTCCCCTCCTCGTGAGAAAGTGTTGTTTGGATTGCCCCATCCCCGTAACATCTGTATGTACTACCAGATCCTTAATGTTAGGACCCCTGGTAAAGCTAGGTAACAAACGTGCGTTGTGCAAAGATGGCAATTCGGGCTCAGACTTGATTATGGGCCATAATTGTTTTGCCCTCTTGCTGGTAATTCTGCTTTTACTAATGTATCTATTTACCCAAGGGAACACATGTGTCTTAGGTTGTCTGGGTTCTTTTTGTGACATGAGGTGCTGGCGATTAAGAGCCAAAGCCTTGGTCTTAGCCTGAGTCAGCAATTCTTGTGGATAACCTCTTGTCAAGAATTTTTTGGACATATTGTCTACTTGTACCACTCTATCAAGCGGATCACTTGCAATCCGACAAGCCCTGATAAATTGAGAAAAGGGCAAACTATCTATAGCTGCCCGAGGATGGAAACTATTGTACTTGAGTAAAGTGTTGCGATCAGTAGATTTTACATACAGACTTGTCCGAAGTGACTGGTTAACAATACTGATGTCTACATCTAGAAAGTGAACCCGGTGCTGACTGATACTAGCTGTAAGTTTAGCCGGGCTCACTGACATATTGTGCCGAAATATGATTTCTTCTAATGTAGCTATATTACCTGTCCAAAAGAGGAGGATATCATCGATATAGCGATAATATTTAAACACATGCCGACTGATGTGCACATCAGCAAGGAACAATTCTTTTTCTACTGCATACATGAATGAATTAGCATACGCAGGGGCCACCCGGCTCCCCATGGCACACCCTGCCTGCTGGAGAAAAAAACTACCATCATAAAGAAAATAATTATGCTTTAACGTAAACTCAAGTAATTTAATGAAAAAGCACACATCAGGGCCATTATATAACGGACTATCAGTGATTAGTAGGTACACAGCAGCCAGACCTTTATCATGCGGTATGCATGTATATAGGCCCTCATTCCGAGTTGATCGGTCGCAAGGCGATTTTAGCAGAGTTGCTCACGCTAAGCCGCCGCCTACTGGGAGTGTATCTTAGCTTCTTAAAATTGCGACCGATGTATTCGCAATATTGCGATTACAAACTACTTAGCAGTTTCAGAGTAGCTTCAGACTTACTCGGCATCTGCGATCAGTTCAGTGCTTGTCGTTCCTGGTTTGACGTCATAAACACACCCAGCGTTCGCCCAGACACTCCCCCGTTTCTCCGGCCACTCCTGCGTTTTTTCCGGAAACGGTAGCGTTTTTATCCACACGCCCCGAAAACGCCGTGTTTCCGCCCAGTAACACCCATTTCCTGTCAATCACACTACGATCGCCGGAGCGAAGAAAAAGCCGTGAGTAAAAATACTATCTTCATTGTAAAATTACTTGGCGCAGTCGCAGTGCGATTATTGCGCATGCGTACTAAGCGGAATTTCACTGCGATGCGATGAAAATTACCGAGCGAACGACTCGGAATGAGGGCCATAGACTGGTAACATCTATACTTGCCAGTACCAGATCAAAGGGTAGTTGGGTAATTTCCTCAAAACTTCTCAACAATGTTGAAGTATCCTTGAGATGCTTTGAGGTACCTTGTATCACTGGCTGCAAGAAGAAATCCAGAAATCTTGCTACCGGCTCACACAGCGACCCCCTGGCAGAAATAATGGGTCTACCAGGGGGACGCTGTGGGTCCTTGTGTAATTTGGGAATAATATAGAAGACTGGGACAATGGGGAAATTTTTACACAGATATGCTTGAGTATCTGAGTCTATGTATCCTCGATCCACACCTTCCTGCACTAACTGGCGTAACTCTTTCTTATATTTCTCAGTGGGATCTCCTGCCAGTCTGCTGTAGGTGTCACCGTCGTCCAACAGTCTCTGGCATTCTTGTTTATAGGTACTCAAGTCCATCACCACTACGGCTCCCCCCTTATCCGCGCCTCGTATGATAATATCTTGCCGTTTACTGAGGTCCATCAACGCTGCATGTTCATCTTTAGAAAGATTTCTATGAATATAAGGAAATACTCCCGGTGCCTCCTTGCTACTTAAATCCAATAATCTAGAGAATGTCCGAACCGACGGATTAAAGGATTGTGGATCAAAAGATGAAGCAGCCTTGAATTTTTTGCCAATACTGGTCTGCTCTGACACCACTTCGTCCACTCCCCCACTTCGTTGTACTTTATCCTTGTTTTTATGACTTTGTTTGTCAAAAAACTCCTTTATTTTGAGTTTTCTGTGGAACCTAAAGTTGTCAACTTTCCACTGGAACTCCTGATGGAAATGAGTGGGAACGAAACTGAGTCCTTTAGCTAACACTTGCGTCTCAGATTCCTTCAGTGGACTGCTTGAAAGGTTAAAGATTAGGTTCTTGGACCCTTCAGAGGCTTGCTTGCGCCTCTGCCTCTGCGTCTGCCTCCCCCTCCTCGTGGGTTTGCTCTTGACCCGGCCTTGTAAGCCCGGGTATCCACGCCTAAAGGGGCCCCTGCCGGGGCTTGCACTTGATCACTATCACTAGCTGAAGTGCTAGAGTAGGGTCCAGTTCTTTTAGGGTGTCCTCTGGCTTTGTTGGAATACACCGTGCCCCTTTGGGGCCTCCTTGTGGTGTTAAGCCAGTTGTAGACCCTGTGTTCAGCGTAGTCTTGCTGGACTTTGATCAATTTTTCTTTTTTGAATTTTAGCAGATCATTCTGATAACTTTCAAGCTGTTGCTGTAATTGATTTAACCAATTAGTATTGGTGTCTTGACGTAGCGACGATAGGTGTTCTTGTTCAAAGGTAGTTATTTTTTCTTTCATGCTGTTTAATTCCTTAGTGGATTTCTCTATGACGAGGAGGATGAGATCCATCGAGCATTTATTGAGGATCGGTATCCACTTGGAGCAGAAAGGAATACTATAACGACCTATCGTCGGAATATTGTGCATTCTGAATCCCCTTGGGATTTGCTTATTTCTGTAGTATTCAGAGAGTGTCAGTCCATGATACCGAAAATCCATTTCACGTTTTTTAAGTTTGAACCACTCTCTGAATAAATCCTCATTGGAACCACTTGCACATAAATCAAACGATGGTTCAGACCGCAGAATATCATGTGCTTCAGCGTCAGAATAACTGAAAGTATCAGTCGTGTCACATGCCAGCATCTGGTTTACCAGGTCCGCTGCCGCATTATCTATGCCTGCCATTCTTGTCTAGTCCAGTGCTTGAGTGCTCAGTGCAAAATTGTAAAGTGCAAGTGCTGAATAAAGAGACCTGTGCAGTTAAAGTGCTACGTGAGAAAAAGAAACAGCTGCGAGTCCTGAAGGATATAAATGTCGCTGATTGCAGGTGCCTTGGTAGCTAAACAGGTTCCAAGAACTGGGCTACCTGTAGCAATATATCCATGTGCAAAACCCGGCACTCATAAGGGACAGCGTGGCCCCATATAGAAAAACTTACTGGAGTGCCTTCCCAGAGATGTTGAATCCCACATATAGAGCAAAGAAAGAGGCGGCACTTCCAGATTTGTAAAAGTGAAAAACTTTAAGTCATAGATCGACGTTTTGGGTGGTCTCACCCCATCATCAGGATAACATGTGTACATAAATAATAAAACATTTATACTCACAGTCTGCCTGTTCTCCCGCCCACCGCCGACCGCAGCCCCGGGTCCCGTCTGAACACTTCCGGATTCTGGCCGCTGACGTCACCGGAAGCGGGGAACCTACGGGGACCTGCGTCGGAAGGGACAGAAAGAAACACACAGAGCATTTATGAGTCACCATAACAACACATAAACAAAATCAATAACTGTGCAAACAACAATTACGATGTGAGGAAAAGCCCCACAATATAAACTTGTGACACAACAACAAATAGTGACTGCACTGGGTGGACAACCTGTTAATATAAAGAACAAACGAATGCAGGGTTGCATGAAATTTATAAAACACAACCACATAAATGAATAAAGAAATAAATAGCTGCAGGCAATTAACATAGGACAATGCAGCAGACATAAGGAACTGGTGCATAACTCTAGCGCACGCATGCAATATCGGTGTTTTGGATAATAGTTGGCCTAAAAAGAATTCCTATAAAGTGGAGGACTTCACAAGAAGCCATATAGACAAACATGTACGAATCTGAACCTAAATAAAAGAAGATAGGCTTAACGCCTCATTTAGCCCCTTGGGGCTGACTGTATCTAGAGTAAAGATCCACCAAGCCTCAAGTTGGAGGAGTTTTTTGGCCCGATCTCCTCCTCTAAGAGATTTGGGGACCTGCGCTATCATCCTATACCTAAGAGTCGACATACTGTGTCGGGCACAGGCAAAATGTCGCGCTACGGCCTGATCACTGGTCCCCGCAATTAGGGCCGCTCTAATCGCGGTTCTGTCTTGGGCAATACGTTCTTTGAATTGCCTCTCTGTCTTGCCCACGTAGTGAAGACCACATGGGCAAGACAGCAGATACACAACAAATTTTGTAGAGCAGGTAAGGGCTGGCCTGATACAAAATTCTTTACCAGAATAGGGGTGCCTGAACTTATTACCTGTAATTAAAGCACTACATGTCGTGCACCCAGTACATCTATAACAACCTCCCCTCCTCGTGAGAAAGTGTCGTTTGGATTGCCCCATCCCCGTAACATCTGTACGTACTACCAGATCCTTAATGTTAGGACCCCTGGTAAAGCTAGGTAACAAACGTGCGTTGTGCAAAGATGGCAATTCGGGCTCAGACTTTATTATGGGCCATAATTGTTTTGCCCTCTTGCTGGTAATTTTGCTTTTACTAGTGTATCTATTTACCCAAGGGAACACATGTGTTTCAGGTTGTCTGGGTTCTTTTTGTGACATGAGCTGCTGGCGATCAAGAGCCAAAGCCTTGGTCTTAGCCTGAGTCAGCAATTCTTGTGGATAACCTCTTGTCAAGAATTTTTTGGACATATTGTCTACTTGTACCACTCTATCAAGCGGATCACTTGCAATCCGACAAGCCCTGATAAATTGAGAAAAGGGCAAACTATCTATAGTTGCCCGAGGATGGAAACTATTGTACTTGAATAAAGTGTTGCGATCAGTAGATTTTACATACAGACTTGTCCGAAGTGAAGTGCTGTCTTGCCCATGTGGTCTTCACTACGTGGGCAAGACAGAGAGGCAATTCAAAGAACGTATTGCCCAACACAGAACCGCGATTAGAGCGGCCCTAATTGCGGGGACCAGTGATCAGGCCGTAGCGCGACATTTTGCCTGTGCCTGACACAGTATGTCGACTCTTAGGTATAGGATGATAGAGCAGGTCCCCAAATCTCTTAGAGGAGGAGATCTCCCGGGTTTACTTAATACTCGTGCTATGCCAGCATATTCCAGGGGTAAAAACCTGAGGGATATGTTGGTAAAAGTGGATGTAATGGAATTAATAAAGGTCAAACCTAAACAGCATTTTTTTATCACGGAAGCCTGGGTGCTTTAGATGTATTGGATGTGTTACCTGCCGCTCTATGTTGGTAGGTGACTTTATTTCTCACCCTAGATCAGGCAAGAAATTTACCATCAATTTCCCTCTCACTTGCACTTCACGATTTGTGATATATGTACTGTCTTGCCCATGTGGTTTACATTATGTGGGCAAGACAGAATGCCAATTCAAGGAGAGAATGCTAACCACAGGTCGGCAATCAGGGCGGCCTTGGAGTCAGGATCTAGTGACCAGCCTATGGCCCGCCATTGTGTGCAACAATCGCACAGTATTGCGAGTATCAGGAGTAAAATAATAGATCATGTACCGGCATCAATTCGGGGTGGTGATAGGGGTAAAGTGTTATTCCAACTGGAAAGCCGTTGGATTTTCAGGTTGGACACACTGGCCCCTAAAGGCCTAAATGAACAGCATGGGTTACATAGTTTTCTATAACTTATTGGATCCATTGTAACATGCTTTTGAAATGGTAGAAGTTGATTAGATCATGAGAACTCCCCAGATGCTGTTTGCAACATGGTCTTCAGTATATTTATTAAATATATATGCCGCGTATTTAATACTTTATATTTGGGAACTATTAAAATACAGTGTCCCATAGCTTGTTTTTATATTATATATATTTCACTTTATATTTTCTATATATGTTGTTATTTGTACATCAATATGTAGTACCGAAGTAATGTCTAAATGTCTGTTTTGTTTTCTGGTTACCTAGGTAACCGGTATCTACACTTGACTTCCGTCTCCCTGCGGGCGCCCCTTGATGACGTCGCCCGCTGTGCGGCAGCGGCTGATGAGCGGGACAGCTCATGGCAGCGGCATGCAGTGTGGCGTTCAGCCTCGGCGGGCGGATCTGCAGGTGAGGTGAGTCAAGGTGTTTGTTATGCGTGTGGTGGGAGGTCCTTATGTTGATATAAAATGTATGTTCATTGTGTGTTATGCATCCCTGACGACGGGCGGAGGCCCGAAACAATTGTTGGATGTTACTCCATTAAATTCACTATTGGTTGAAAAGTCTCCTGAGTGCCGCCAGACCTTCTTCATTATATATATATATATATATATATATATGTTTCCTAACAAATTGTAATAGCAGGAATGTATGTGTATGTGTGTGTGTATATATATATATATATATATATATATATATGTATATCTTGAGGATGGAGATGGATAATCATATCATGTGTGGGATCATATTGTTCAGGGTGACATAAGCAGTAATCTGGTGGGTATAAGAATATTGTCACATATTGCAACAATAAGTTATTAATAATACCAGATTTATGTATGATTAATGTGATGGGTTTAACTGGTCATGGGGTGGGAACTCAAATGCAAACAACAGAAATCACATCTCAAGACTTAGCCATCGCCTACCACTTGAGCTGACCAATGATCCCCAGTGCACAGGATATGTCCCACCCCCGAACCAATGGAAGAAGAGCATACAGTGTCTATTGTATTGTGTTTTGACCAACTGTATAAAAAGCCAAGCTGCCTAGCCGGTCAGTAATCTCTCTCTGAAGGTCATCTTGCTTGATTGATCTGAGCACCGGACCGTGTGGCGCTGGTGAAACCAGACGTATGTACCATTGATTGTAGCCTCTTTTCTGTTATTGTGATTGTATATCTGTTGTAACCCCCTTTCAGCAATTATATGTTGGTGGGTCGGATCCCAGCATTTTAAATACAATTGGCGTTGTGTCTCCTTCCTGCTAAGGTTTAAAGTGTATTTCAGCCACACGTTTAGCTGCATTGTGCTCTCAGCGTGTCGGTGTATGTGTGTATGCACTGCATGTACTTTGTACGTCCGTCGCGGCGTGTGTACGCAAAGTGCATACACGGTACGGGCCTTTGTACGCTAACTGTGTAAAAAGTACGTAGGTTAAGGATTACATACAGCGGCCGCAGCGGCTCGAATTTAAGTGTATTGAGTGTATTAAGGTATTGCTTTTAGTCCTGTAAGTAAATCAGCATTTACAATATATATATATGTGTGTGTGTGTGCAATGGAATTTGCTGCGCTATATGAAACTGTTAATATATATATATATGTAGATTTATTTATACACATTTATAAATGTGTATATCTCTCCTTACTCCACCACACACACCACTGTCTGTGTCTCCCTCTATCCTTGCTCCAACACACCCCACAATCTGTCTCTCCCCAGTGACCCCATGGTGCATCCCCAGCTCCCCCACCCCATCCATAAGCCCTATATCCCCTCACAAAGCCATTCTTACCCCAGGGAGAGACACCTGAGCTGCACTCCTGGGTACCCAGCGCTGAACACCACACAGTAGACCTCAGTAAGAAGAGACCGGTGCAGGGCACAGGAATCCTGGTCAGCTGAGCTGCTGCATGTTCTGTAACTGCCTGCAACAGAGCGGAACCCAGAAGAGCACCCTCATGCCACACAGTCACTGTGTGTGAGAGGCTCCTGTCACTCTGAGGCTGCGCCCACACCGCCTACAGCTCGCTGCCCTATTTGGACAAGACGGCTCACATTCCTACCAGGCACTAAGCAGCATATCCTTGGGGCCCCTCTGATCTTTGGGGACCAGGACAGGTTTCCCTTTTGACACCCCGTCACCGACCCTGGTCATAGTACATACAGGAGGCACTGTAATGTGGCATAATATGCTCTGGGGACACTGTATTTCATAATGTGAACTAAGGGATACTGTGTGGCCTATTGTGCACTGTCAGCCCCACAATGTGACATCATGTAAACTAAAGGTGGATACACACTGGCCGATATATCGTCCGTTCTCTTGAACGGCCAATATATCGTGGGTCCATCCAGTGGCGTAAGTTTCTCCCAGTTGCCCGGAGGCAAGAAAAATATTGGTGCCCCCCCCCCCATATATCATCCGTGAGCCAATAAGATGCCGTTTTGAGATCCGAGTAAAACCGATCCCACTCATCTCTAATTCTAACTATATGAAGCTACTACAAAACTGTTGCAACTAGGCAGATCTATGTAGGGGTCCAACCAAACACTACATAGATCCGCTGTCACTCACTATGCTGATTATTTCTCTGACAATTAATTTGCAAGTGTCATATCCAGGATTAGAACCCACAATCTTTTACACTGGCAGCATGCACCTTACTGATGGAGATATCTGCTCTTGCATAGGAAGTATGAGAATTAACTATATGAAGTTACGTGTAATTGTCAGAGAAATAACTTCATATAGTTAGAATTCTCATGTTTCCTTTATAGTAGCAAATAGCTTCATCAGTAAGGTATCTGCTTCCAGTATATCTATAATAAAGAGGGTGTGATTTGTGAGGGGTGGTCTTCAGTCTGCCGACTGACGGGATCCCGGCGCACAGTATACCGGCGCCGGAATCCCGACAGCCGGCATACGACATTTATTCTCCCTCGTGGGGGTCCACGACCCCCCTGGAGGGAGAATAAAATAGCATGGCGAGCGCAGCGAGCCCGCAAGGGGCTCATTTGCGCTCGCCACACTTTCTGTAAGCCGGCGGTCGGGCTCCTGGCGCCGGTATGCTGGTCGCCGGGAGCCTGACTGCCGGCATACCGTAGTGAACCCATTTGTAAGGTGTAGTGACTAGTGGGGAAGTCGGCTACGGAAGAGATACCGGCTGCCAGGGCCAGATCAACAATGGGGCGGATGGAGCTACAGCTCCAGGCCTCCACATAAAAATAGGCCCATCATGCTGGCAGCAGAATGCTGACCAGGTGCACAGTTGGCCTGATAGTCTTAATTAAAGTATTAAAATTATTTTTGTAGTTTTCCCACAAAATTATCCAAGTTTTCTGTGTTTATTTATTGAGGGAGACATTGGGGCACATAGTGTATAGGGTGTACACGCTCCACATGGGTCTGGCCACATTCACACAGCACTGGACACAGCTCCTCTTCTTGTCAGTATAGGCCCTTGAAGATTTTCAGCTCCAGGCCCATGTGGCCCTTAATCCGGCCCTGCCGGCTGCTGTCAATTAACTTAATGGATTAATGTCGCTGAACACACGGAACAGGAGTAGAGGTGCCCACCTTCAAAGCAGGAGCCCGGCGGCAGCTGACTCCGTTGCCTCCCAGAGTTCTGCCTCTGGGTCCATCGACCAGTGTGTACGGGCGATATGTCTGTGAACACCGTCGTTCACAGACATATCACGTCAGCCCCGCAGCACAGCCGACTGCCAATATATCTACCGATATATTGGTGCGTCGCTGTGTGCGTAGACATGCTGCGGCAGCCGGCGGGGATTGACAGCTGAACTGGGCGGGCGTGTGTACACGCCCGCCCAGATTAAGCAGTCAGTCCCCGACGGATCGGGCAGTGTGTATGCTCAAAACACTGCCCGATCCGTCCATAGATATATCTGCCGATCAATTGATCGACAGATATATCTATCAGTGTGTATCCACCTTAAGGAACTATGGAGGTCATTCCGAGTTGATCGCTCACTAGCAACTGTTTGCTGTGCTGCGATCAGATAGTTACTGCCTATGGGGGAGTGTATTTTCGCTTTGCAAGTGTGCGAACGCTTTTGCAGCCGACGGCACCAAAACGTTTTTTGCAGTTTCTGAGTAGCTCCGGACTTACTCAGCCGCTGCGATCACTTCAGACTTTTTGGTCCTGGAATTGACGTCAGACACCCGCCCTGCAAACGCTTGGACACGCCTGTGTTTTTCCAACACTCCCAGAAAACGGTCAGTTGACACCCACAAACGCCCTCTTTCTGTCAATCACCTTGCAATTGGCTGTGCGAATGGATTCTTCGTTAAATCAATCGCCCAGCACCAATCCTCTTTGTACCCGTATGATGCGCCTGCGCATTGTGGTGCATACGCAAGCGCAGTTTTGCAGAGTTTTAACCTGATCGCAGCGCTGCAAAAAGTTGCTAGCGAGCGATCAACTCGGAATGACCCCCTATTATGGGCATAAAAGTAATAACTGCTGTAGAGTGGTGTCTCTCAAGAAATGTTAGGACAGGGGCCCTTTTAATATGTTTCTTTGGGACCCACAAAGTTCTAGTTATGAAACTTTCTTTATTTGTATAAACAAGTTACAAATTGAGTATAAGGTGACTTTTAAAACACAGTTGTTGCAGTTTTACAGTGTTTGCATAAATGGGTGTATTTTTAATCTTACATACCATAATAAAAAAAATCACATTTTAGGCAAATGTTTTTGCAATAATAAATGCAGTCATTATGGCATCATAAGAAAAAGAGGATATATTCATTGCAGTTTTTCACCCAGACAACAGGAGTTCAAGTTAGTTTATAAACCAGCCATATGTCTATTTCCTTTTATACTCAACCACATAATCTTCATACACATATGGGGCATAAATTTATGGATGTTCAATATTCTAGTAAATCTCTGATTTCTTTATTAATCTGCACATGCGCTGAAGCTTCACTGCGCCGGTGCAGATGTTAGGTGACTGACAATTTGCAGACATTAGGGGTGTAAATGTATGAAGCAGTGACAACAGTGCAGGAGTGGGCCAGTGTAGAAGTTGCCCATGGCAACCAATCAGCATTGAAGTAACATTTATAATTTGCATGCTATAAAATAATACAGAGCAGCTGATTGGTTGCCATGGGCAACTTCTCCACTGGCCCACTTCTCCACTCTTATCACTGCTTCATACATTACCCATGGGAGTGGGGAGGAGGTGCATTGCAGAAAATGGGGGCGGGGGGGGGGAGCATGACAACCTCCTTTTCTGGGTGTAACAAAGCCATTGGCTCCATCTCGGAAACAGTTTCACTGGCCTGGCAACGTGGTTTTGCTGGATTACTCATAATTAATAGGTAAGGAATTTGTGAAGATTTTTTGCTGATTATAAAGATTGGGGCCGCGTTACTGGCGGCCGGGATTCCAGCGGTCAACATCCCGATGCTGGGATCCTGGGTGCGGAATGCCAGCAGGGTGCGAGTGCAATGAATCCCCTTGCGGGCTTGTTCGCCACGCTGCAGTCTAGGAAGCGAGATGCGCTTGCGACAGGTTCTATTCCCACTCTATGGGTGTGGTGGACACCCACGAGTGGGAATAGTCCCTTCTAGTCGGCATGCTGACTATTGCTGTTTTAAGTGTTCGGGATACTCGTCGGTCACATAACTACATCCCGATTATAATATGTGAACATTTGTGAGTGTATACTATGAATGGTATCACACTTCTTAGACCTTTATTTTAACAACTGCATTAAAAGTTATGTTCTAGATTTATTCATTCTACAAACAAAAGACTGCACCAAAAATCGAGTTTTCTTTAGTTGGTTTCATTATTTCTGGTTACTCATACTTGCCAACTCTCCCTGGTTGTCATTGAGACTCCCTGAAATAGGAGCAATCTCCCTGACTCTATGAAGAATCTAGCAATCTCCCTGATTGCACCTCAACTTCTCAGCTACTTCTCAGTGGACTCCTTCCACTGCTGACCCTGCTGCTGGTTGCTAGCTGTATTGCTGGAGATGGTTCCATTGGGCTCCCCTTCTCCACCAGCCTAGCTGCCTGCCGATGCAGCTGCGAATCCTGCTGCTGACTGCTAGCTACATTGCTGGAGATGCCTTCCCATCAGTTCACAGCTTCCACCTGTACAGACTTCCTGTTGGCCGTTGCAGCTTCCCAGTGGCCTCTCCTTGCCTCTATCTGCCAGTCTGCCCCCATCGCTGCCTTTGCACCAAGATCGGGCCTACACGAACTGCAGCCCAGCCCATACGGCTGAGAACACCAGGACCAGATCTACCCAAGTAGTCGAAAACACAAGGACTGCAAGGAGATGGGAACCAGCTCTATTCTCAACAATGGATTGTGCCCAAATCTGCATCACTGTTTACTGAATTTACTGTTCACTTCATATTACTGTATTGACCATTATTAACTGCTATTCTTACTGTATTATTTTTGCCTGCCAACTGCTATCACTCTGCCTATCATTATTTTCTGTCCTAGCTACTCCTGTTGTTTTCCCATGTACTTTCGCCCCACCATATGCTATGCCTGTGTGCTATACCGCAACTGTTTGCACACCTTACCAGAAGCACCCTACGCAGTGTGCCCCAGATGGCTGCCTCAGATGATTCCCCTGTGAGCGAGGCGTACTACACGTGGATCTATTCATACAGGATATATCATGCTGCAACCACCCTTTCTGTGTCAACTCTTTTAGGCGTGACCTTTTCCATCCAGGGTAATTCTAAATAGTGCACCCAAGATGGTTGTCTCGCCTGGTACCTTTTGTGGATGGTACATATAACCCATGGAAGTTATTACCCAAAATGTCTGCTTATTGTACTCTCTATGCTTAGTTGATTATTTCTAGGTGATTCATTTACTTACTGTAATACTAAATACTTGTACAATATACTATGTTTTGATGTCTGTAAAACAACGTCCTGCTGGAGAAAAGCACTATATAAGTAAAATCATCATCATCATCATCATCATCATCATCATCATTATATAGCTATTACATACTTGAAAAAAAAGAAATCAAAGAACTATACATTCAACTGGGATCATCAATGCCTTTTCCCTGCATTGATTAGAAGGATGTACGGATGATAGATAGACAATGTCTAGTTAGACAGTCAATAGATAGACACCATATGTTAGACAGATATTAGGTCAAAAGGGTCAAAAAGTTGACATGAAAAGGTAGACAGTACAAAAGGTCCACATGAAAAATGGTCAACCTAAAAAAGTAGACACTTTTTTTTTTACATTTTACATGTTTTTGGACTTTTGTATACCTTTTCTATCAATGTCAGCATAGTGTTACTTAGAAACTTTGCCCGAAGCATGGCGGACGAAGCGAGCCACTCGAGGGTATGCCTATCTACAATTAAGGGTCCCAGATGACAAAACAATCCACACAAACCCCAAAAATATAAAAAAAAATGGAAATGGTGTCTACCTTTTTTGTGTTTACCATTTTCATGTCTACCTTTTGACCCTTTTGACTGTCTAACATGTAGTGTCTAACTAGACACTGTCTATCTATTATACCACACCTGATTAGAAGGCACAATAATCCCCATGGTTACATGCATTTTTAAATAAGGTTTCTAGACCAATATATGAGCCAGACTACATAACAGCTGCATGTACAGTAAGTGAACTTTACGACACGCCTGTCAGACGCAGAGGTAAATGTCTACTTTAACGCCGCGCTCATAGGTGTTGCTTTCATAATCTCCCTGAAATAAGTAGGGAAGTATGGGGTTACCCAGATACCAATGGCCAGCCATCTTAGGATGTAGCCAGCGGATTTGAGGAAGCCAGCAGTGTGCATATTTTTTATTAAAGATGTCACTTGCTGCATTAGCATATATACACAGGTCCCCTGTGTCCGAAGTCGCTGCACCAATACAAACTGCATCTATATCTGAATCTGGTCCACAGCATACTTACCTGCTCTTCCAGATCGGCCAGGAGGCTCCCAAAAACTGTGTAGCACTCCCGGCCCACCGGAAAGGGTAAGCAAGTCTCCCAGAGCTGGCATCACGCCCCTCAGCCCCCCGCAACCTCCCTGTAGCCGTCCTTTAAAGTAGGCGTTCTGGGGAGGCCATTGATAAAATTCACGAGTCATGTCATCCTAAACCCCCCAGCTTTTCAATGCCGGTAATATGGGCTTTGAAAAGCGGGGGGAGTGGCCCCCTCTCGCATGGGGCT
The DNA here is from genome assembly GCF_028390025.1 of Pseudophryne corroboree. Taxonomy (NCBI): domain Eukaryota; kingdom Metazoa; phylum Chordata; class Amphibia; order Anura; family Myobatrachidae; genus Pseudophryne; species Pseudophryne corroboree. The sequence continues at coordinate 722,365,927 of NC_086446.1, forward strand.
ACCAGAATGTCTGTAAGTATGGTCCACAGCTACTCTCATGCACACATTATAGGGATGATTCTGAGTTGGAAGTAAAGAAAAAAAAACAAGTAACTTTGCACCGTGGTAAATCCGTGTTGCACTGCAGGTAGACAGATGTAAAATGTGCAGAGAGATTTAGATGTTGGAAGGGTGTGTCCAAATTAAAATCTAAATTGCAGAGCAAAAATTATGCTGTTCAGCATCTGTGGGCTACATGTAAAAGCGGGCAGTGTTTATCCTGCATGTAAACTAGTTAAATACCCTTGCATTGCAACATGCTTTGTCTCAGATCATATTGCATTAGTCCTACTCACTTTACAGCATGGTCTGAGGGCCTGCTTCAGAGGTGTATGAAATGCTGATGTTGTGCACAGTGGAGTGAATTTTTGCCATTGTGCATGTGCCAAAGCCACACTGCAAACATGCAGCGATTGAATTGTGATTTTGCACACACAGAGGATTTATTTGCAAAGTGAGTGACATGTAGCCAGTGTTTGGGGAAGGTAACGGGGACTGACTAGAAAAACATGTCAGTATTGATTTCTGTGCATGCCAAAGTCAGCCACTGAGAATTCACCCATATCTGTGGACCCCTCAGCATCTTAGAAGAGCAACTTTGACTGAGACAGCATAGACTTACTTAAAAGATAGATGTCAATCATTGTGCAACCAATGTTTCGGCTTTTGTGCATCAGCCGCAGATGTGAGATCTGGCAGAAGACATCTCTATGCACAAGATGGCATCTGAGCCATTTACATATTTTCACAATTGCTTGACAAGCGAAACCGCATCTGCGAATGCATTTGTGTACAACTCTGAATCAGACCGTGAGTTGGGTAAAGTGATCAGTGCTCTGAGAGTCAGGTGCTCAGTCAGTGCTTGACCCATGCTTACTCCATCTGAATGCTTTTTCCTTTTCATGTAACATAACCTCTTACTCAGGAACACTTAAGGGGAGTTGCCAGCTGCTAGGAAACACCCACTATTCACAAATTACCACCTCCAGTATTCTCACCAGATGATTTCCCATAGTCTGGAAGTTGCTTGTAGAAGACATTCTTCTATTATTTAACAGGATAAAGAAAATGGACAGGCCCCTGAATATATATCCTTTCTCTCTCTATGTGAAATTAGGGGCTATTTCAGGCTATTATTTCTAGACCATCTAGAAACTAGAAAAAGTGACAGGAAGAGGGTAACAAAAGAGACAGAGTGGAACTGATGAGTGAGTGAAGTAGATGTTTTGTAGCCCTGCACTTTCTTGGGCTCTATGACAATGCTTTCTTTTGGCTCTCCCCCTATAGTATGTTTCTAACTGCTCCTACTCTATCTGTACTTCCATCTCTACCGTCTCCTCCCTCTTCTTGTTGAGTTCACTTATACCTCTTTTAGACTAAAATCGCAGATCGCAGCCGGGAGCCTTACGCGGGTGCTACCCGGCTGCGACCCGCGTCAGCCCCTTTACCACCGGAGTCACCAGCCCGGCATATTGCCGGGTTGGTGACGTTGCCGGTGGCGCGATGAGGACGGCGCTTGGAGATCACATGATCTCCAAGCGCCGCCCGCAAATACACTGTAAACGGGAAGCTGGGTCGTGCGATCCGGCTCCCGTTTACACTGCACAGTTTGCCGGGTTGAACACGTGTTCAACCCTGCAAACTACCTGAGTTGGAATACCTGGTCACTCGACCTGGATTATTCCAACTTGACCCTTTTACACCGAGCAGCAACACGGTTATGCACCTTCATGTGCAATAACCCTTGTTATATGCTGGCAGTGTAAAAGGGGTATTAGACTCTGTTCTTGGTCCCCTTCTCTTCTCTCTTTACACCTTCTCTCTTGGAGAACTCATCAGCTCCTTCCACCATATCTACTCATAGCTACTGTGCTACTCCCATTGTCTCTCTTCCATCCCTTCCTGTATGTCCCAGCATTTTCTTCAATTAACCATTCATAAGACTGCCAATACTGTGCTCTCTGCTGTCCCTCAAGTCAACTACCTTAGGGTTAATCTTGATTCTTGAGTTTCTCTGTCCTTCACCCTTTCTACCACAATCATGCTATCTCCCAATCCAGCCACTTCCACCTTTTCCTCTTCAGAATCTCTAGACTATGACCATTCCTTTATATAATTGCCATCTCCCTCTTGGACTATTGCAACTTCCTACACTATGATATTCCTCTTTCCTGCCTCTTCCCTCTTACATCTATCCGCAATACAGCAGCAAGTCTTATATTCCTATACCATCACTTTGATTTGACCTACTTCACTGGCTACCCTTTTCCCTACAGAATCCACTACCTTAATATTCAAACTACCTTAATCCACTGTCCCTCTCTCCACTCTATCTCTTTCACCTTGTCTCTGAATTGATTACTTTGTCCCACTCCCATATTCAAAAACTTTCCTGTGCTTTTCCCCTCCTCTGGAAGTCACTGTTTCAAAGTTTCCTAAAAAGGCACCTGTTCATCAGCTCTCTATACTGTACTTCTTAACTCTCAACTTTCTGCCCCCATTTTTTACCTGTCTACCTCCTGGTTATAAACTAACTCTTTTAGTCTGTGAGCTCTCAAGAGCAGGGCCCTCCATCCTCTTATTATGAATTGTCCTTGTCTCCAGTATGCCTCCGCTGTCTAAAAGTCTACCCACACCAGAACACTGGGTCATTAAGTGATATTTGTTTATATTATCACTGACTTTGTCGTCTTATTATTTCACTGTTTATGTTAACCCTTTGTACTGTCTGTTTGTGCTTTTCTATATTGAATTGGTTGTATTTCAATGTCATTTTCCTTCTTTATGGTGCTACAGACACTTGTCGATGCCATATAAATAGATTACAATAATAATGTTAATAATAATAATAATAATGATAATAATAATATTAAGCAACACAGAGGAGGAGAGGTGAGCTAAATGAGGAGGGTATAAATGGAACATAAGAGGGATAAAGATAAGTAAGAGGATATAAGAGAGGAATTAAAAAAAGGAAGGGATGGTTTCTTCCTTGGCACCATGCGCTGCCTATTACCATAGAGATGGCAGCTTTAGACCATTTAGTTTAATCAGCATGACCCAACAACAACTCTACATCTCTCAAAGAATACAGTATAGACCATTTAAAAAAAAACCACATTAATTGATAATAGCAAACCTGAGATGACCATCACAGACAGTTATTGTGGTAGCACAAGTACCGGCATGATGCTTGTTAAATAGGTTACATAAAAACATAGAATTTGACAGCAGATAAGAACCTCTTGGCCCATTTAGTGTTCCCCTTTGTTTTTTCCTTTGGTAACTTCAACCGTATTTGATTTCTAGATCATTGTAAGGATTCTTAGGTCTACCCCAAGCATGCTTAAATTGCTCTACAGTATTAGCTTCTACCATCTCCAGCGGGAAGCTATTCCACGTATGCACTACCCTTTCTGTGAAGTAAGTTTACCTCAAATTTCCCCCGTTCCTACCTCTCTCCAGTGTCAGTGCATGTCCTTGTGTTCTAATACCTTTGAATAATGCGTCCCACCTATACCTTGTTAAAACCCTTGGTATTGTATATTTGAAAGTTTCTATCATGTCCTCCCTTTCCCTTCTCTGCTCCAAACTATACAGGTTAAGATCAATACCATTTGTAATGTCGCCAACAAAAATATTAAAAAGCACTTTTCCAAGTACAGATCCCTGGGGTACTCCACTGGTAACCTTTTTCTCCTGTGAATGCACTCCATTTATTACAATTCCCTGCCTCATATTCTGCAATTTAGATCTTATCCATTCAACCATCTTAGAATCCAATCTCAAGAAAGCTTTCCAGTTTATTTAGCAGTCTGGATGTTGACCATGTCAAAAGCCTTACTAAAGTCAAGATAAGCTACATCTATGCCCCCCTCCCCAATCTATTACTTTAGTCACCCAGTCCAAAAAGGCAATAAGATTTGTTTACATGATACCCCCTCCCAGTAGAATCATACTGTTTGGGATGCTGTAAATTGTTGGATTTAAGATACTTCACAACTCTCTCTTTTAAGAGTGTTT